>NC_030680.2:43651860-43989360 GCF_000004195.4 Xenopus tropicalis
GGACAAGGAAAGGCTAAGTCACTTGGGGGTGCCAAAATGTTAGGCGCCCCCAACTGAATTTAATCGCTTACCTTGTACTCCAGGCTGGTGCCCCTGTTAGGAGAAAACAGCACCAGCCCAGGGTACCTGTAGCAAGCGCTTCCTCCTTCCTGCTTCGTTCTGCCGGGACAGGCGCATGCACATTAGAGTGAAAAGCCGACTTCTCTGTTAAAGTTCGGCTTCTTCACTCTACTGCGCATGCGCGCACAGCAAACCAGGAAGTGCTGCAGCTACCCCGGGCTGGTGCTGTTCTCTCCTAGCAGGGGCACCAGCCCAGGGTACAAGGTAGCCGATTAAAGTCACTTGGGGGTGCCTAACATTTTGGCACCCCCAAGTGACTTTGCCTTTCCTTCTCCTTTAAGTACAAGGCATGTGTATCTCATTGCATCAATTTAGAAAATAAAAATCAAAAATGTTGGGGGAAAAAAATCAAGACATAGCTGGAACCAGTAGCTGGTGGTTACAGTAAGCAGCCTTTTATGTAGAATTCTCAGTTTCTTATGTATGATTAGGCCACTAAGCTTTCTGTACCTCCTTAATAATTGAGCCCCCAATCTTCTCCTTGTAGATTGTAAGCTCTTTTGGGTAGGGCCCTCTTCACCTCTTGTATCGGTAACTGATTGCTTTATATGTTACTCTGTATGTCCAATGTATGTAACCCACTTATTGTACAGCGCTGTGGAATATGTTGGCGCTTTATAAATAAATGTTAATGTAATGTAATGTAATCTGAAGCCAGAGAAAAAATGCTCTCAATAATACATTTTCATTTAATTGAAGACACTATGATTAAAATATAAACAAAAAATAATAGTAATGTCTTTAAGTGCAGGGAATATGATGTTAACTTATAGCAAACTGATCAAACACAATTTTCTATTCATGCTTTCTGGAATAGATTATAAAAGATCCTTCCTATTGCTAAGCCACAGTTTCCTAGAGAATGCAATTACAGTAACAGCACGAGGTAACCAACAGGTAGCAGCTTTCAGAAGCATTGGACATTTTCAAGGGAAGCAGGCAGAATAAGAGTGGGGGGGTGGGTGGCAAAGATAAGCATACTAAACATCCCTTTACACATCTAAGTTATGCGTAACACATAATTCATGAGTAAACCTCCCAGGAATGTAAAACAAGAATGCAGTGCCATGCTAGTAGCTATGGTATAGTTTTATGGTATACTTTAAACAATCACATTGATCCACTTTAATGGAGTGGCACTTGGGGGTGCCAAAATGGTAAGCACCCCCAAGAGACTTAAATCGCTTACCTTCTACCCCTGCCCCTGTTAGGAGAGAACAGCATCAGCCCGGGGTAGCTGCAGTGCTTCCTCCTTCCTTCTTCGCTCGCTCGCGTGCGCAGTAGAGTGAAAAACAGAGAAGTCGGCTTTTCACTCTTCTGCGCATGCGCCTGTCGTTTAGTCATTGCAAAACAAAGCAGGAAGCGCATCGCTACAGGTACCCCGGGCTGGTGCTGTTTTCTACTACCAGTTATTAGGGGGTTATTTATGTCTGCTTCTGTTCCTTCCCTGTAACCTTGAGAAAGGTCTCTGTTGAAACTGAAAGGTTGATTCAATAAATTTCCATTTCACCTGTGAGTGTAGTTTTATATGATGTTATATATACATATATTTCTTTTGGATCTTTGAAGGGTTATTTTTTTTAAGATAGCGGTAGCTGCATTCCCACAGTGCCCTGCGTCAATTGCCACATCACAGTTATAATGAAAGAACAGGACCCTCAATTTAGGAATCCTGTCATTACGGATATGGCATGCTGATATTACATGGGAAAAGTCATCCCAGTAGTAATAATAAAATGTATATATATACATTATACTTCTATAACCTGGGCTTTGTGACTAAAAACAAGGATGCTAGGCCCTATGATGCTAAGCTTATGGCTGCGAGTAGAACAATTTTTAAAGTGATCCTCAACATTTTTTTCATCCCATTTACACTGGTATAATGCCTGAGTTTGTGTGTACTCACATAAGGGATTGTTGAAATAATAGCTTGGTATTTAGATAGTGGACCATATCCTTTATCAGTAAGAAATAAATAAATAGAATTCTATGATGTAAAAATTAGTGGTACCTACCTTTACTGTAGGGTCTGTAACCAGTGGGGGAATCTCAAGGCAATAATTAGTAGAAGGCCTCAATTAGGCTCTTCACCAATTGCTTAATCTTTATGACCTAAAATCCATAAACCCCTATAAGCACCCAAGCCATCTATAATAGGGTGACCAGATCACTTTAAAATTCAGGGACACGTCTAATAAATGCATGTTGCAAGACTGCACTGATTGCATTTACATTTAATTGTAATCAGTGCAGCCCTTCTACAGCTGGATTTTCTAAAGTTATATGAACAAATCCAAGTAGTCAACAAAGCAAAAGTAAAAATGCAATAAAACTACTCACATAACTTAAAAAAGCAATTAACCAGTGGTTAAAATACACGATCACACTGTGCAATAAACAGTATTACAATAAAAAGGTAATGGTAAAAAAATAAAATCTAGTAAAAGTAAAAAAAACGTGTTTTGTATGTATTTGTGAGCATGTATAACCTTCAGACAAGCTAAAGGACACAGAAGGCAGCTGCATGAGGGCTCCCAACAGCAGCATCAATGCATCTGAAAGTATTATCAATCATAGAACAAATAGTTTTTGGAGTGCAGAGATACAGCAGATCTAAAATGTTGTGGTATTAGTCAGTCTTCATGATCAGTGTGAATCTTCGATGAGTATGGCACACAAGTCCTAAAACCACTTCCATACACATATTCAGCAATAAGTGTATCTGTGTGCTCTACTTATGGTGAAGTAGTATTGTTTAAAATTAGTGAAATTCCGCATTTTGCCATCTGCAAAATTTTTATGCAAAACTTTGCAGGGAGAAGAAAGTTGTGCGCATAAGAAAAATTGTTACACGTGAAAAAAATTTGTTGCTCTTAAAAAATGTTTTAGGCTAATAAGTCGTGAAAAGAGAAAAACTTAGTGATGAGCGAAACAAACCGTCAAAGGCGAAATTCGCTGCAAGTCTATGCCTGGCGAAACAATTCGCTCATCACTAGAAAAACTGCCAAATGACTTTAATGCATTTAGAAAATATTGTTGCATGTGTAAAACTCAGCAACCTCAAATTCAGCAGCAGAGGTGGGGGGTAGGGGATTGACTAACGATGTCATGCGTGTTGCGCCGTGACATCCCTTTAGGTTATATAACTTTGCATGCGCCAAAAGGCACTCACTGGATCCCTTCAGGTGACATAACTTTGCATGCACAAAGAATATGCTTCTTAGTATCACTAATAGACTCACGCTACTAATAGGATTATCAATTTGCCATAACCATATTGATACAAAATTATGGGTAGATCTTGAACAAAAATCCCCCTATTCATACTTATACACCTCCCATGGATAGATTAAAATTATAGAAGGACTTGACATTTTAAGAGCACCCACTTCTTATAAATACTTATAAATATAAATAAATATAATATGGAACTTAGTGCTCCCTTACTAATCATTCTTTTCCTTTGATACCATTAATCAACAACCCAGCCTTTCCTCCAGGAATGAAACCTACTGATCTGAAACACTGGCTCATGGAGGAAAATCTCCAATTTTTAATTACTTGGATAATAGAACACTCAAATTACAACTAATTTATGCAAATTGACCACATCAAATATGCACAGATAGCTAACTACTATCAAAGTGTAGGAGACTCTATAACCCATGTTTGATATATTATTTTAATGACCCCTTCATTATAAACTAATGTAAAATTGCATTTTCTGGTCTTGTGCCACTCTGCTGCCTTTCTGAGATGAGGTCTGCACAATAACCAAATTCTAGAGGTTGAGAAGTTGATATTCCCAGGGACCCAGCATATATTCTCTTTTCCCTGGTCACTATAACAGCTATCATACTAAGGGGCAGATTTATCAAAATGTGAGTTTAGAGCTTAATACATAAAAACTCACCCACATTCAGTTTATTTCTATGGGATTTTTAGAAGTGTACTTATCAATGGGTGAAAGTTCACCATTTGCTAAATACACTTCTAAAAATCCCATGGGAATGAAAAGAATGTGGGTGAAAATTTGATAAAACTGCCCCTAAGAGAGATTTCCCAACCCCCGTGCTGATAGGACAGGTTCCCAAAAAAATCACCTCCAATTGCAAACTTCAATTACCCAATTACACACACTCTCCTCCCTTTTGCTCATGTCTTTTTATCTATTCTGACTATCTGATAGGATAAGTGTCTTTTGGGAGATCTTTTGGCTCTAATATATTTTTCTTTTATTGCTTGCTAGGTCTCAGGATGGGACTTATCACCTAGGGAGTTTAACCTCTCTCACTGGAAGGGCTTGGCATTGTGTCTCCTCTTATAGGAGTCCTGCAATCCAAATACCCCATTGTTGTTGGCAGCCTGGGGTAGATTTATCTTGTTTCAGTTCCACACAGTGTGCACCTGGATTAATCTGGTGATGGGACACTGTTTTCACATACCTGCATGTTACACAGGGTATTGGGCGGCACCAGGAATCTCTGTCTCTTTCTCTCACTCTCTGTTGGTTAGGTAAGGTTTTGGACAATGTCGCCTAGTGTGCATTGCAATTTTTCTTGTAGGAGGCACGCACTGGGGAGTAGACCTAAGGTTTGCCTAGTCGTTTGTGAAACAACTTCCAGTGCACAGGAAGTGGAGCCCAGTGTTAGTGCATAAAAGTGAAAGTATATATGAAAGATATAGTGCAGTGCCTTTTTAAATAGCCATTTAGAAAGCTGATAGGGCTTTCTTTCTACAAAAGCATGGTACCTCCATGGGTAGTAAGTTTGCCCCTTCGTACACTAACTTCTATATGGCGGTGTGGGATGATGAGGGTTTGTGCGCTTTTCGGGAACACATTATCTTGTACACTCGTTTTATAGACGAGCATCTTTTTATATGGGATGGTTCGAGAGAATCAATAAATGAAATTATGGTACATATTAACACAAACACATATAACCTTCATTTTACTGCAGAAGTTAATGAACAAATGATGAACTACTTAGATATAACCTTAATGAGTGAGGGCACTAAAATAGAAACTAAGTTATTCTGTAAAGCAACAGACCATAATAGTTTACTACATGCATCCAGTAGCCATCATAGTGAGTGTATTAAGAACATCCCTAAGGGACAGTTTCAGAGGGCTAAAAGAAATTGTTCTAAGCAAGATGACTTTATGAGGGAATGTTCCATTTTGAAAAAATAGGTTTTTTGAGAAGGGCTACAAGTACACATGGGTGTCAGGCTAAAGAATCAGCCCTGAAAACAGATAGGGCATGTTTGCTAAATAAGAGGCCCACACATAAAAAGACTCCTTTAAAGTTTAATTTGTATACTAAATACAATTAAGCTGCTTTTAATATGAATAGAACTAATCAAAATGAATCCACAGGTTCGCCACAGGTTAGCGTAGAAAATGCAAAACAATATGTTAGCACCCTCTAAAGTATATTGAGGGTTATACATTCTTTCGGAGGGACAGGGGCAATAGCAAAGGAGGACGAGTGTGTCTGTTTGTTAAGCAGTAACTAAAAGCAAATATTAAAGAGGAAGTGATGGGGGTAACAGAGGGAGCTGAATCCTTATGGGTTGAGCTTCTCACAGATAGTAAAGAATTTACCAAATTAATTGTAGGGGTATGCTATAGACCCCCTAATGTAAGTGAGGAGGAGGAGGCTCAGCTCCTGTTGCAAATAGAAAAGGCTGCTAGTTTGGGGCAAGTGATAATAATGGGGGATTTTAATTATCCTGATATTGACTGGAGCTATAGTACTACCAGGACAGTAAATGGGAACAAGTTTATAAACTTGCTGCATGACAACTTTATGTCACAGGTTGTTGAGGAGCCAACCAGGAACCATGCTATACTGGATCTAGTGATCTCTAATGACCCGGAACGTATAGCAAATGTGAAAATGGTTGATCCCCTGGGTAATAGTGACCATAATGTTATTTCATTTGATGTTTGGTGCGGAAAAAAAAATTTACACTGGGGCAACAAAGACACTGAATTTTAGAAAAGCAAATTTTAGCTCGTTAAGGGCAGTGCTTTATGTGTGGGCAGAGGCCCACACATAAAAAGACTCCTTTAAAGTTTAATTTGTATACTAAATACAATTAAGCTGCTTTTAATATGAATAGAACTAATCAAAATGAATCCACAGGTTCGCCACAGGTTAGCGTAGAAAATGCAAAACAATATGTTAGCACCCTCTAAAGTATGGGACCGGGTTGATTTCGATTTAGCGGCATTTTAAATATAAAAAAAAAATGAGTTCTGATTTATTTATTTGCAGTTAATATTGAGGGTTATACATTCTTTCGGAGGGACAGGGGCAATAGCAAAGGAGGAGGAGTGTGTCTGTTTGTTAAGCAGTAACTAAAAGCAAATATTAAAGAGGAAGTGATGGGGGTAACAGAGGGAGCTGAATCCTTATGGGTTGAGCTTCTCACAGATAGTAAAGAATTTACCAAATTAATTGTAGGGGTATGCTATAGACCCCCTAATGTAAGTGAGGAGGAGGAGGCTCAGCTCCTGTTGCAAATAGAAAAGGCTGCTAGTTTGGGGCAAGTGATAATAATGGGGGATTTTAATTATCCTGATATTGACTGGAGCTATAGTACTACCAGGACAGTAAATGGGAACAAGTTTATAAACTTGCTGCATGACAAACTTTATGTCACAGGT
Source organism: Xenopus tropicalis (assembly GCF_000004195.4). Taxonomy (NCBI): domain Eukaryota; kingdom Metazoa; phylum Chordata; class Amphibia; order Anura; family Pipidae; genus Xenopus; species Xenopus tropicalis. The sequence continues at coordinate 43,658,660 of NC_030680.2, forward strand.
TGTTGAGGAGCCAACCAGGAACCATGCTATACTGGATCTAGTGATCTCTAATGACCCGGAACGTATAGCAAATGTGAAAATGGTTGATCCCCTGGGTAATAGTGACCATAATGTTATTTCATTTGATGTTTGGTGCGGAAAAAAAAATTTACACTGGGGCAACAAAGACACTGAATTTTAGAAAAGCAAATTTTAGCTCGTTAAGGGCAGTGCTTCAGGGCATAGATTGGGGCATTATGTTTTCTGATAAAAACACAGAGCAGAAATGGTTGTCATTTAAAATATTAAATCATTACTGTTCTCAATTTGTTCCATTAATAAGAAAAAGTAGAAGTGTTAAGAATCACCCTCGGGTACTGAGAGAGCTAGGGTCAGAATTACAGTGGCCCTTGTTTCTGATATTCTCAGACTCACTTTCATCAGGTATGGTACCTAGGGATTGGAAGAAGGCGAATGTCATTTCTATATTTAAAAAGTAACATCTCAGCCTGGCAATTATAGGCCTGTAAGTTTGACATCCGTGGTGGGCAAGTTATTTGAAGGCTTGTTAAGGAATCACATACAAAATTATGTAGTGGAGAATGGCATTATGAGCAGTAATCAGCATGGCTTTATGAAGGACAGGTCATACAGCGCTGCGGAATATGTTGGCGCTTTATAAATAAATGTTAATAATAATAATGTCAGACCAATTTAATTGCTTTTTATGATGAGGTAAGTAAGAAGCTGGACAGTGGGGATACAGTAGATATAATCTATTTGGATTTTGTCAAAGCATTTGAAGTCTATTGGTCAGTGCACATGCACTGTTATCATTTTCATATGTGCAGATGATTTTATCTTGCCCCAATATTGTTAGTCACATAGCATTCAAACCTATAAGCAATTTCAGTTTGCCCCAATTCTGGTAGTTGTATAGTATTCTAGTGTGCATTAAGTACCACTTCCACCCTTAGTTCTGTCAGCATACCCACAATTACTGATTTTACAATGTGCGCATGCGCCCTTAGTTCTGCCAGCACACCTACAAATACTGATTTTACATCATGCGCACACACTGACATCATTTCCGCCTTTTGGATGTGGAAGTGATGTGGAGAAACGGTAAGTATTGAGCTTTGTAAATACTAGACAGTCATGTGAAACGTGTTGAGCTTCATTCTGATACGTCTGTTTATTCCACAATTCCCCCCTATGCTGGGCCATTCTCTTACAGAGAGGGAGACAAAACAACCTCTCTGTAAGAGAATGGCCCAACATAGGCGGGCGAACTCCTCAGGACAAGACTCAGCAGTCTATCTACACCTCAAAGAAAAAGGTCACTCTTTTGAGGACAGTAACGTGCATATTTTGGACCGAGAGGACAGATGGTTCGAAAGAGGTGTGAAAGAGGCCATTTATGCCAGCTTGGAAAAACCATCCCTGAACAGAGGAGGGGGCCTGAGACACCGCTTGTCACCAACATACAATGGCGCGTTGACATCCTTACCCCGGCAGTTTCACAACAGTTCACACTTCCAGTCATGTACTTTGAAGGATTAACACCTTCATCAATGAGAATCTTGGTACCATTGTGATTGGATCATACCTTCTTACACCTGTCAGTTTCAGCTAACACCTAACTGAACAAGTTCAATGGAACCATTGTGATTGGATGTCTGTGACTCTACTACCATCAAGAGTTTATATACCGGGGAATTCCCTACCAGTCATTTGAACTGAAGAAGCCACTCGGATGACTGGTGAAACATTTTCAAGAAAAACTCAGAAAAGCTTTCTATATGGCTACTTAAAAACATACTGCACTATGGGGCCGATTCATTAAAGGGCGATAATGCTTATCGCATGCTTTTTTTGCGTTAAAAAGCACGCGATAAATAAGTACTGATTCATGAAAGTCATTTTGCATGCGTTAAAACGCATATCACGTGTTAATTAGCGCACTACCAGAATGCATTTTTTTTAACGCATTGCATTCAGCGAATGGAAAGAATACTAACGCATGATTCACAAAAGCACATGAAGCGTTAAACGCACTAAATAACGTGATAATCTGTGCGAATATTAACACCTAAATGGGGGAGGCGTTAGTCATAGCACATTGTGATTTCTGAGCATTTGTGAAGACAAGATGAAAGAAGAGTTTGCAATGCGATTTTTGCTGGAGGACCAGCAAGTCTGTGAACGTCCTAGAGTGATACGACCTCGACTTTTTAGGGAAAGATCCACTCTAGAGGGCTTAACTGAGCTAAATAAACCTGCAATATACAGCCTGTATGAGGTACTGGAGCCTTACCTGCAGCCACTGACATGCAGAAGCCACACTGTTCCTGGCAAGATTAAACTTCTGTGCTCCCTGCATTTTTTGAGCATAGGAAGTTTCCAGAGGATTGGAGGGGTCTAGGGGGGTGTCACAGGCCACTTTTTCACGGTGCCTAGGCCAGGTCCTGGATCGCATCCACTCGGTGTCTGGGAATTACATCTCATTTCCCCAAATTGAAATAAGTGGAACACCGTGAAAAGGCAGTTTTATGGCGTGAGTGGCATCCATAATGTGTTGGGTGCCATTGATTGCACCCATGTGGCATTAAACCCCCCCCCCCAAGACAGGGAGCATATTTTCCGGAACAGGAAGAGCTACCACTCCCTGAATATACAAGTGGTGTGTGCTTGATGCTTACATCTTAAGGCAGTCCAGGCTTTATGATACTTTTCAAACCGGACAAATGCCTCATGGGTGGCTGTTAGGTAAGTATTTGTGTAATGTCTAGCACAACTTGCCCACATTTGCTTTCTGTCTCCCACTGTCAAACCAGGCCCTGCCTGCCATAAGCTAGCTTTGCAATTGGAAAAGTGCCCTCTTTTGCCAGTGGGAGAGTCAAAGCAGCTACTTGTAGTGTCACCTATCAGTCTCACACTGTCACATCTGTTGCAAAAGGGCCGTGTTTTGACAGAGGAAGACTGGAAGCAGCTTATTTGTTTTCATCATCTTATTACATCTTATTTTATTTCAGGAGATGCTGGCTACCCGTGCTCTAGGTGGCTGATCACCCCCATTCACAGGCTGAATGTGCTTTTAATGAAGCACATGTCAGAGCATGGTCTGTGATTAAGAGAACATTCAGGGTGGTTAAAAGCCGCTTCCGCAGCCTGGATAAGTCAGGAGGCAGCTTGATGTATAGCCCCTCTAAAGTTGCCCAAATTTTGGTAGCATGTGCTGTACTGCACAATCTGGCTAACTGGCATTGATTACCTGGCAATGTGGCCCTGGATGACCCCATACATCCCCAAGATCCTGTCCAAGGTGCGGATGACAGACGGAATTAAGTCCGGGCAGAAATCGTTAGCAATTACTTTTCCTGTTAGTACCTACAATTAAAAATATTTTTATTTACAGTGAAATTAGTTGCCCGCTAACAAAAGAAATGCTCCTTTCTTTTATTTCTCACAGCAGTAGCGAGTGGCAACTAAGGCTGATGTTGATTTGAGCAGGTGATTCCCCCACCCCCAACACAAATAGCAAAAAGAGAAATGTTTATTTGCAAAGCACCTAGAACTAATGTGTATCAATATTATTGCTTAATACAAAATTTGCCACTTAAAAAAAAAAATCAAAGATGACTTGAAAATACAGGCACATTTTTTTTTTTTACGCAGCTGTCTACTGGGAGCTTCAGAAGTGGTTGCTGAAGTATCAGCACTATCTCTAGAAGTAGAACACTTATTAAGTTTGTGTTCATTTCCTTTTGGGCATGTGTCATGCTCTCAATAAGGACATTTTGTTTGGCTAAGAGTAAATTTTGATTTTCCAACAATGCCACTTTTTCTTGTTGGACCTTCAAGTGCTTCTGATGCAGGGTTAACATAGCTGCCTCATATGCAGCTTGTTGTGCCTGACTGTCATTATAGGCTTTGGTGGCAACACACAAGTCAAGATGGACAGTGTGCATTTTTTCATCCACGACTTGATGTGCTGTATTAGTGATCTGTGGAAGCGATCTTTCTCAGCTTCCATTTTTTGGGCGGGTTTGGGCTTCTGTGTGACTTGGTGTTGTTGGGGAGTTTAGGAGGGCTCATGCTCTGAAAAAAGTGCAACATCAATGCACATTGATGTCACTTTCATCCCCACTTAATCTCTTTGCTTCCATTTCAGAATCATCTCGGTGGGTAGAGTGGAGCTCAGTCCTGCAGAGCACCGTTGGCCACCTTTTGGAAAAAAAATAAAATAATTTCAGTGTATGGAATTCTGTTCATGATGCCTGCAAAACTGTGTCAGGAAGGGGAGATGGGAAGGTGAGTCCTTTAGGCAGGGGCTGTTACAAGATGGAGTGGGTGTAGACAAGACGAAGCGGGCGTAGACCAGGCGGGACTAGACAGGACAGGACGGAGCGGGCGTAGACCAGGCGGACTAGACAGGACAGGACGGAGCAGGCGTAGACCAGGCGGGACTAGACAGGACGGAGCGGGCGTAGACCAAGCGGGACTAGACAGGACGGAGCGGGCATAGACCAGGCGGGACTAGACAAGACAGGACGGAGCGGGCGTAGACCAGGCGCGACTAGACAGGACAGGACGGAGCGGGCATAGACCAGGAGGGACTAGACAGGACAGGACGAAGCGGGCATAGACCAGGCGGGACTAGACAGGACGGAGCGGGCATAGACCAGGCGGGACTAGACAGGACGGAGCGGGCATAGACCAGGCGGGACTAGACAGGACAGGATGGAGCGGGCATAGACCAGGCGGGACTAGACAGGACGGAGCGGGCGTAGACCAGGCGGGACTAGACATGACAGGACGGAGAGGGTGTAGACCAGGCGCGACTAGACAGCACGGAGAGGGTGTAGACCAGGCGGGACTAGACACGACAGTGCGGAGAGGGCGTAGACCCGGCGAGATTAGACAGGATGGGACGGAGAGGGCGTAGACCAGGCGAGACTAGACAGGATGGGATGGAGAGGGCGTAGACCAGGTGAGACTAGACAGGACGGGACGGAGAGGGCGAGGAGCTAGGACCGAGAAGAAAGAAAACAATAAAAGGAGCCAGAACAGGAAACACAAACTAGGGACAGGCCACAGTGCTTGATGTTAACCAAATGTTCAGGCGACGTGTGTGAGGAGGGCTGGGTTTAAATAGGGCAGAGTCAGCCCTGATTGGCTGACCCCACCTAACCAATAAGGCTTCTCTGCAAGAGAAAATACACTTGTATTAATGTCATTACACCTACCTTTGCCGACATTCCTGTCAGAATCATAGATGCCGGCAACACCACTGACACTGTCTCCGTGGATGTACGGCAGCAGTTGCTCCTCAAATGTGGTGTAGTACACCTTTTTCGAAGGGTCACCTCCAGTTCCAGACCTAAATAAAATATATGAATGCTTTTACTGTGTTGCCTACAATAAGCAAGCCATAACAACGCAGTCACTTTTTATCTAGTATAAATAAATCTAAAGCAACTGGACTTGTTTTATCTTGTCTTATTTTTTCATCTGTCTATACATCTGAGGAGCCACCTAATGAAGGCTTCCCTTTTAATATACCCAGTGCTAGTAATTTAGCTACTGACGCGTGGGTCACTCAGAAGGAAATTCAAAAGAGACTTGAACATGTAAAGGTAAACAAAGGTCCAGGGCCGGATGGGATTCATCCCAGGGTATTAAATGAGCTGAGCGCTGTAATTGCCAAGCCTCTTCACATAATTTTTCAGGATTCGTTGAGGTTTGGCATGGTGCCGAGAGACTGGCGAATTGCTAATGTGGTGCCATTATTTAAAAAGGGATCTCGTTCTCAGCCTGAAAACTATAGGCCTGTTAGTCTGACATCAGTAGTAGGAAAGCTTCTGGAAGGGGTAATAAGGGATAGGATAGTTGAATACATTGCAGTTCACAATACTATTAGTTTGTGCCAGCATGGTTTTATGCGTAACAGATCTTGCCAGACTAATTTAGTTGCCTTTTATGAGGAGGTGAGCAGGAACCTTGATGCTGGAATGGCAGCTAAAGCGTTTGATACAGTACCTCACAGAAGGTTAATGATCAAATTGAGGAATATTGGCCTAGAACATAATATTTGTAATTGGATAGAGAACTGGCTGAAGGATAGAGTACAAAGAGTGGTGGTAAATGGAACATTTTCTAATTGGGCCAGTGTGGTTAGTGGAGTACCGCAGGGGTCAATCCTTGGTCCTTTGCTTTTTAACTTGTTTATTAATGACCTGGAGGTGGGCATAGACAGTACTGTTTCTATTTTTGCTGATGACACTAAATTGTGCAAAACTATAAGTTCCATGCAGGATGCTGCCACTTTGCAGAGCGATTTGACAAAATTGGAAAACTGGGCAGCAAAATGGAAAATGAGGTTCAATGTTGACAAGTGCAAAGTTATGCACTTTGGTAGAAATAATATAAACGCGAACTATCTACTGAATGGTAGTGTGTTGGGGGCATCCTTAATGGAGAAGGATCTAGGGGTTTTTGTAGATCACAAGTTGTCTAATTCCAGGCAGTGTCATTCTGTGGCTACTACAGCAAATAAAGTGCTGTCTTGTATAAAAAAGGGCATTGACTCAAGGGATGAGAACATATTTTTGCCTCTTTATAGGTCCCTGGTAAGGCCTCACCTTGAGTATGCAGTGCAGTTTTGGGCTCCAGTCCTTAAGAAGGATATTAATTAGCTGGAGAGAGTGCAGAGACGTGCAACTAAACTGGTAAAGGGGATGGAAGATTTAAGCTATGAGGTTAGACTGTCGAGGTTGGGGTTGTTTTCTCTGGAAAAGAGGCGCTTGCGAGGGGACAAGATTACTCTGTACAAGTACATTAGAGGGGATTATAGGCAGTTGGGGGATGTTCTTTTTTCCCATAAAAACAATCAGCGCACCAGAGGTCACCCCTATAGATTAGAGGAACAGAGCTTCCATTTGAAGCAGCGTAGGTGGTTTTTCACGGTGAGGGCAGTGAGACTGTGGAATGCCCTTCCTAGTGATGTGGTAATGGCAGACTCTGTTAATGCCTTTAAGAGGGGCCTGGATGAGTTTTTGAACAAGCAGAATATCCAAGGCTATTGTGATACTAATATCTACAGTTAGTATTACTGGTTGTATATATAGTTTATGTATGTGAGTGTATAGATTGGTTAGTATAGGTTGTGTGCTGGGTTTACTCGGATGGGTTGAACTTGTTGGACAATGGTCTTTTTTCAACCCTATGTAACTACTATGTAACTATGTTAGGTAATCATTGAAGACGTTTCACTACTCATCCGAGCAGCTTCTTCAGTTCAACTGACTGGTATGGGAAGTCCTCAGCATATATACTCTTCCACTAATCCAATCACAATGGCACTTTGTAACTATTCAGAGAGGTGACATCTGAAACTCACAGACATGTGAATGCATCCTTTGAAAGGATTACCAAAGTATCATGCAACTCTTCAAAACAGTTGTTACTTGTTAGACTTGCCTGAATGGATGTGTGAAGAGTTCTGAAACTGCCGGGGTACAGATATAAGAACAGCATTGTATGTAGCAGACAGATGGTGTCGAAGTCCCCCACCTCTGTTTAGGGATGGTTTCTCCACTTTAACATGAATGGCCTCTTTTACATCTGACGGACCAACAATTACAATGTTGAAGTGGGTCAGATGGCATATAGGATCATTGCAACAATGCTTTATTTAGCAGTGGAGAAAACTGAATTTACATTGGGAAAAAGTCATTATGTAAAACAAGAAATAAAGTGGTGGTTGTTAGACAAAGACTCTGACAACAGACTCCAGTCCTCTGGACTGGGGAATCCATCTGGATCAGATAGATTTTCAGTGCGTTGATTTAGAAAGTTTTCATCCAGGTAGTCAAGAAGTGGGGTCGCCTAGAAAGATATCTAATGGCAACATTGGGGAATCAGAAAGTGAACAGATTTTACTCCCATTTTCAATGTCTTCAAGTGGAATCGACAGATGCTCTGAATTAGGACTGGAGTATGTCTTCTCTTAGTTTTCCCTAATCCAGAGTCATGAAGAAAATAAAGTTTGAGAAGGCCAATGGAGTGACAATAATTCCAGACTGGCCCAGAACGGTGTGATACCCATTGTGGTGGACAGATCTTTAATGCTGGCCAGGAGATCAGACCTGTTGATTCAGGGTCTAGCCAAGCATCCTTATCCTCAAACACTATATATAAAGGTCTGGAGGTTGAAAGAAACAGTTTAATAGAAAGGGTTTTCTTCTTCTGTAATTTTTCTTCTTCAGTAATAAATACTATGTTGGCATCCATAAAACCCACTACAAATAAGACTTATGAAAAAGTCTGAAAGATTTTTTTTGCCTTGGTTACTTAAAAGAGGAGCTACTCCTGAACAGTGTTACATATACTTGATTTTCTTTAAGTGGCTTGGAAAGTAACCTAAGTATTTGACTTTAAAACCTCAAACCTCTGCCATCTCTGCTATAAAGTGGATTCAGTGGGTAAAGAACCCCAGAGTGATCAAGATTTTCCTGGAGGAAGACCACCAGTAAAGACTGTGTCAGCTGTTTGGGATCCATCTTTGAATTATTGTAACAATATGGTTACAACGGATAAAGAAAACCAGTTCTTTTCTGCAGTGTATAAAGTAGAGGAGCCAGAGTGCCAAGACCCACCCAATAGCTACAATGTTGGCTTAGCTCAATCTAGTCAGTGGTTGACGCAGGATATGATACATAAAGGTTTACTCAAAATTAATGTGAACAAGGCACCAGGGCCAGATGGAATACACCCTTGGGTACTGAGAGAGCTATGTTCAGTTTTACAATTTGATTGCTTTCTATGATGAGGTTAGTAAAAAGCTAGACAATGGGGTTGCAGCAGATGTGATCTATTTGGATTTTGCTAAAGCATTTGATACTGTGCCCCACAAAAGACTGCTTTCTAAAGGTCTGTTGATCTTTGTGAAGTCATTTGCACATAGATAGGAAACTGGCTACAGGATCGGGTACAGAGGATGGTTGTTAATGGTACATTCTCTACTTGGGAGTAAGGTTCTCAGTGGTGTCCCTCTGAGGTTCTATACCGAGCCCAACCAGTTTTATCCAGGGTGTGGCAACCTTGCAGAAGGATCTTGACAAACTAGCAATCTGGGCAGCTAAGAAGCAGAGGAGATTTAATGTGGATAAATGTATGGTCATGCACCTGTGATGTAAAAATATGCAAGCTACTTAATGGAGAAGGGCCTTGGAGTCCTTGTTGATAATAACCTTGGCTTGTAGCAAGCAATGCAAGTCAGCAACTGAAAGGGCAAACAAGGTTTTGAGCTGTATTAAAAGGGGCATAGATTCACAGGAGAAGGGGGTTATTCTTCCACTTTACAGAGCGCTTGTAAGGCCCCATCTAGAATATGCCGTTCAGTTTTGGTCACCAGTGCTCATACGTAAATTATTCAGTTAGAGAGGGTACAGAGAAAGGCAGCTTAGCTGGTAAGAAGTTATGAAGAAAGACTGGCCAACTTAGGGTTGTTTACACTGGAGAAGAGGCGTTTAAGAGGTGATATGATAACTAGGTATAAATATATAAGGGGATCCTTATATATTTAAAATAATCTCTCAAATTCTTTATTTACCAGTAGGTCCTTCCAACTAACACAAGGGCACCCATTTCATTTAGAAGAAAGGAAGTTCCATCGAAATATTTGGAAAAGATTTTTTACTGTGAGAGCTGTGAAGTTGTGGAGTTCCCACCCTGGGTAAGTCATACTGGCTTATACATTAGATAGCTTTAAGAAGGGGTTGGATGGCTTCTTCATTCGAACGCTCCCAGCGTATTTTTGCCGGATTTTTCGTCACTTGCGCAATTTTTTTGATGCCCGCACAACTTTTTCGTCCGCTTGCGCAAAAAAATCTGAAAAGTTTTACTGCTGTTTACAATCGTTTGGTACGAAAATTTTGTGACTTTTGGATCGCCAATACAATATTATCATGACTAATACGATTTTTTCGTAAGCATTTTCGTGATATTTGCGATGTTCGGAAATTTTCGTATCCAATCCAAATTTATCCCATTCAGGATTCAAACTCGTGATTTCATGAATCTGCCCCTCAGTGTATGATGTGTTGATGAAATTTGTCTCCTTGTAGTAACAGGACATGTTTTTGTTCTTTGGCATAATTTGAAAAGGCCATTGTTTGTTTTTAACAGCCAGCCAATTTTGTCAAAGTGGAATTTGCATTGCAAGACTGTTTTTGCAACGTTTTGAACATTTTGCACTCGTTCACTTTAGGGGCCTTTCCTAGAGGGTAATTGTAGTTCACCTGGGAAAATAATATATTGTTTTTTTTGGCACAACCTAAGCTTTCAAAATATGCTAGAATTTTTGTTTTAATTTTTTTTAATTCCACTTCTGTAACAAGATATAGGCTTCTATAATGGAAAAATAATATTTTCCATAATATAAACACATATATCAGAAACTGATTTAGAAAGTTCAATGTCTCTTGAAAGTGCCAATACCAAATATTTTATGGAGATTTCTAACTTGTATAGGTCAAAAACTCCTAGCAGTACACTACTAACTTTCCAAAGCACTGCTCCAGAAATCTACACACTTTAAATTTCAAGGCCAAATATTAGAGTAGGTTTAGCCTAGAAAACAATAAATGTTTGGAAAAAACAGATTCTCATGAATCCAGAATAGATGCAGCCGTCTTTCTACTCCAAATTACCAAGTTGCAATGCTTTCCTAAATGTACCAGTTTTTATAAAAATTTGTGAAATTTTTGTAAAATAGTTTCAAAGCTTCCACTCTACAGATTCTTATCTCCCACATATCATTAGGTACCAAGATAAAACACCCTTAAAATGAATTCCAGGGGTCCACTAAACAATTTGATACCCAATGTGCATAGGTTTGGCCAGTTCTGGACTGGCCCAGCAGGATACCAGGAAAATTCCCAGTGGGCCCAGGTGCCAGTGGGCCCTCATGCTCACCCAGCTGTTTGCTTTGTTTGCCTATTCCATGGTCATTCCTCATTTCTATATGATAACAAAGAAAGTAAATTAAAGATAGGATAGCAAATAATATGTACAGAGAAGTGATTAACAGAATAAACAAAGTGAGTTAAGAGTGAAGGAAAAATTTTTGAAGAGTGGGCCCACAATCTAAGGTTTTCTGGTGGGTCCCTGCCACCCCACTCTGATGCTAGGTTTACCTAATTATGTGGCATGTAGGGGCCCCAAAAATAAAATACCCCATATGGTGTATCATTTCTGTCATTTCAGTTACTGCAAAGTCAACACACTTACTGTATTTTATGCTACACTCCATACACCAGACCATTGCCTTACATAACAGGAACCAGACCACTGAACTAGACCATACAGCTATACTCAGTGAACTAAACAACACTACTACCTACACTCACTGAACCAGACCATTGAGCAGCACTCACTGAATCAGACCACTGACCTACACTCCATGAAAAAGACTACTAAGCTATCCTCCATTAACAAAAACTATTAATCTACAGTTACCGAACCACACCAATGATCTATACTCCATTAATGAGACTAATAAGCTACACTCACTAAACTAGACGACCGAGCTACACTCCATACACAAGACCATTGACTTACACTACTGGAAGAAGGGCACTGAACCAGATTGTGAACCTACACTCACTGAACCAGACCATACAGCTATACTCACTGAACTAAACCACACCACTGGCTACACTCACTGAACCATACTACTGACCTACCCTCAATGAACCAGACAATTGATCTACACTCTATAAACTAAATAACTGAGCTACACTGCAAGAACCAGATCACTTAGCTATATTGACTGAACCATACTACAAAGCTACACTCAGTAAACCAAACTATTTATCAATCCTTCTGAACCAAACTATAGAGCTACACTTACTGAACAACACCATTGATCAATGATCCAAGATTAAGACCAATAAACTACACTCACTACACGAGACATTAAAACTATACTCACTTAACCAAAAAATTGAGCTACACTCACTGAAGCAGACAACTGCTACAATTACTGAACCAGACTACTGACCAACACTCACTGCACATTACTACTGAGCTACACTCAATACACCACACTAAACTACATCACTGGCTACACTCACTGAAACACACAACTGAGCTATTGTCAATAAACGAGTCTATTGATCTACAATTACTGAGCAAGAGCACTGAACTACACTACACTACACTGAACAAACACCAGACCGTTGACTTACAGTCCAGGAATCAGACCATTGACCAACACTCACTGAATCAGATTATTGAGCTATACTCCATGCACCAGACCACTGACCTTTACTCACTAACCCAGACGACTGAGCTACACTCACTGAACCACACAATACAGCTATACTCAAATAAACAACGCCACTGGCTTCACTCACTGAACCATACTACTGAGCTAGCGTTAACCAGACTATGGAGATACACTCTACAAGCTAAACAATTGAGCTACACTGCAAGAACCAGATCATTGAGCTTTACTCACTGAACCAGACAATTGAGCTATACTTAGTGAACCAACCCACTGCGCTAAGCTCACTGAACCATAGTACTAAACTACACTCAATACTCCAAATTATTAATCTGTACATCAGTGGTCCCCAACCAGTGGTTCGTGAGCAACTTGTTACTCACCAACCCCTTGGATGTTGCTCTCAGTGGCCCTAAGGCAGGTGCTTATTTGTAAATTCCTGGCTTAGAAGCAAGTTTTGTTTGGGTAAAAACCAGATGTACTGCCAGAGCCACCTGTAGCCTGCCAGTCCACATAGGGGCTACCAAATAGCCAATCATAGTCCTTATTTGTCACCCCCAGTGGAGGGGCTGATTCTTGGTCTTGATTCAGACAATCCAGCCCTGCGTGGCACTACACACATATATATATATATATATATATATATATACACGCACACATATATACACACACACACACACTGATACACACACATATATAAACACACACACACATACCCAGAGACATATACCTCTCCCCCCCCTCCCAAAAGGCACCTGTAAAGGCAGCAACTTTAGCTCTGTCCCTTCTCTGAAATCTTCACAGAAAACTCCTGCTCTCTCCTGACCAAGCCCCCTCCCAAAAGCGTGTGTATTACAAACCAGCATTGGTAGGGACAGATTCCTGCAAAACTCCTGCCTCTACTTTAATGTTCCAGTTTGAATGTCCTGCATGTAATACTCACCAGCCACTGACTTACTTCTTACAAACATTTATAGGGAGAGGGCACTGCAAAAGGAAAGAGCAGGAGTTTTGCATGAATCTGTACATCTGTCAAACGGAGCCTCTGAAGCCACTGGACTACCAATGCTGGCTTTCCATAGCTCCAGATTGATAGCACTGGTGGCGAAAAAGAGAAAGGCATACCTGTCAGTTAGATAAACCCGACCCCGGGTTAGGAGCTAGGAGCAGGGTTAAGAGAAGCAGCTGATATATGTTAAAACCGTATAACATTTTTAATACATTATATTTAGAGACTTTCATAACTTCATATGATTCATTTTAATGATTAATAATTTCACAATAGTTCCCCTTTAACAATTTGATGGCCAATATAAATAGATATACCAAAGTATGTGGTTATGTATGGACCCCAAATAAAAGTAGTGCATATGAATTTTTTCACCTGCCAACTCAGCTTCTGCAAACAGCCCCCAACTGCATATTATGTGCTTTAACACCCCTTAACTGAACAGAGACCCCTAGAAAACCATATATTTTTGGAAAGTACACATTTTGACAAATGAAACATGGGTATGGACATATTTCTACACCAAACTACCAAACAACAAAGCTTTTCTAAATTTAGCAGTTTGGATGACATTTCTGAAAATCACCTAAAAATGTTGCGTTTTGCTGCATTTATCTCACACAATATTTTCCATACAATCACCCTAAATATAAACGCCAGAGGTCTGCTGAACATTTTGATGGGCAATATGCATAGATATACCAAAGTATGTGGTTATGTATGGGCCCCAAATAAAAGTAGTGCATATAAATTTTTTCACCTGCCAACTCAGTTTCTGCAAACAGAACACCTGACTGCATATTATGTGCCATATATTTTTGCAAAGCACACATTCTGACAAATCCAAAACAGGGGAAGATATCTTTCTACACCAAACTACAAAACCGCAAAGCTATGCTAAAACAGATGCAAAGAACAATGATGCAAGTATAAAACTGAATACAATTAGGCAAATCAATTAAATAACAAAATTATGTGTGTCTGTTTGTGTATACTTGTGTGTACACCTCTAAAAAGAGTGTAAAGTTTGTATATGAGTATGTAAGTGTGTAAATATGTACAAAATAAAAAAACAAAGTCAGAAAAGCAAAGAAAAGCAGAAAATCAGAAACAAAAGCTACATTTAGTAAAAGGTGGGTTGTGTGTGTAAATGCATGTATGTGCATGTGTAAATGTATGTACAGATATGGCACCTGCTATCCAGAATGCCTCCAGTAAGGATTAATTATACCTTAGTTGGGATCAAGTACAAGGCACTGTTTTATTATTACATAGAAAAAGGAAATTATTTTTAAAAATTAGAATTATTTGGTTATAATAGAGTCTATGGGAGATGGCCTTTCCGTAATTCAGAACAGGTTTCCGGATAAGGGATCCCATACCTGTATATAAGTAAAAAAAGGCCACTTACAATTTTTGTGAGCAGGAGGGTCAATGGCTACACAGTGGGTCCCAGGATCTCAGAGTCTTTGCAGCAGGAAGTGAGTGGGCGAGCTCAAGAGAGCTGGGAAAGCAAGCTCTAACAGCTGACAATAGTGCGATTGGTCGGGCCCGTAGTGCTCTATGGGCTCTGTCATGTAGAAGAAACCTCTCTTCAATGTTGGGGAGTAAGGCTTTGAAGTATTTTGGAAGGAAAGTGTCCAGTTTCTGCACTGTCCTGAAAGCAGAGGTTGTTCCTCCTAGTGGAATTTTCTAGGTCCTCAAGCACATTATGTAAATCTCTCATTTTCACCTGTAAGTTCTGAATTTGTGTTTCCATATTGGATGTCGTTTCTTGGGTGAATTCTTGAATCTGTTCTAGCTGTTGGACTCTGTGATCAATGGCATAAATTTCTGATTTTTACTTAATTTACTAATCCATGAACGTCCGAAAAGCATCCAAATGCGTTTTTTTCGTAATGATTGGTATTTTGCGATTTTTCGCAAATTGTCGCGACTTTTTCGTAGCCGTTACGACTTTTTTGTAGCGTTACTACTTGCGTGAATTGTCGCAACTTTTTCGTAGCCGTCACGCCAAGTACAAAGATTTCGGATTCATTCAAGCTTCAGTATCGTGACTTTCCTTGGGCCAGGTTGGAGCTGCAGAGTGCCATTGAGTCCTATGGGAGGCTTCCAAAATCATGCAAAGTCTGAAAGGTTTGCCTGCCGTTTACAAGCGCTCAATACGAAAAAGTCGCGACAATATACGAGCAAATCGTAACGGCGTCGTTACGGCTACAAAAAAGTCGCGACAATTTACGTAAAAGTTGTAACGGCGACTAAAAAAATTGCAAAAAATACGAAAAAGTCGCAAAATGTTCGTTTCCAATCTGAATTTTTCCCATTCGGATTCGTGGATTAGTAAATGTGCCCCTTAGTGTCGTATTTCGCTCTGTATCTCATCTTTGAAGCTGAGTAGTAATGTTTTTAGTTCTTGTATATCTTTTCTGGTGCACAGGTACTCTGGGTCCTGTTCCGTGGATAATTGGGTTGTTTTGTGGTGTTAAGTGAATGTGGTTCCGCTTTCGAAGAAGTCTGTTGTTCGAAAACATTCTTTGTTTGTTTCTGTTCCCGTCATTGTGCTTAGTAAGGTAGCGCAGTGAAGCCAATACAAGTTATCCGGGTTGGACTTGCCAGAGATTGTTGCCTTGGGTTTATATTTCAGTGCTACACTTGAGGAGGGCACTGTGTGTTGTGGTTGTAAGCGGGTATATAAGGAAGAGGAATAAAAAGTTTTTTGTTTTGTTTTTAATGTTATGTATATGTATTTTCTTTTCCCTTGAAGTGGCTATGTAATGGCCTTAATTTCAGTTCTTGGCTTAGAGCAAAGGTTGTTTGAGTCTGTATACAAAGTTGGTCTCAGAGCTCTTATGCCTTGCTTTTTCGTTTGCCCCTGTAATAAAGCCAGTGGTGACAAAGGCTCAGTGGATTATGATCCTGTCACAGGTATGTCATTGGATTGCAAATCAATATGTATGGGTTAATTTCAGGGCTGTGGAGTCGGTAGATAAATTCTCCAACTCCGACTCCTCAGTTTCTGATACTTCCTACTCTGACTTCACGACTCCGACTCCTCTGTTTTTAATATGCTAATGTATTTAGTGAAGCATACAGTCAATGAAAAGCATGCTTCATGGTCATTCAACGTGTTTGTTTATGCACTGCGTACATTGGGCTTTATTCTTATAGCAGAGAAGTAATTAATTATGACTGTTTGTGAATTGGGACATTTAAACTTGCTTTATTTTTTTTTTTTTATTCCCATTTAAATTTAGTAGGAGTCGGAGTCGGTTAATTTTTTGCCGACTCCGACTCCAGGTACCCCAAATTGCCTCCGACTCCTCTACTCCGACTCCACAGCCCTGGTTAATTTATGTTCAGTCACAGTTTGCAGGTTCAGTTTGTCTCTGGGGTCAACTTCCAGAGGGACCTGGTGCTCAGCGGTAGCAAGTTGCGCTTCCCTAGACATTCTGGAGCTGCTGGATATATTATTATGTACCTGTGGATTGAGATCTGTTGTCTCCCCATGTCTTGTGGTAGGGGCTAAGGTATAGTGCTTTTTCTGCTTACTTGTCTTTGAGAGGCTTCTTGTTGAGTTTGGCCTGCTAATCCCTGTTGCTCCTGTGGATCAAGTTTTTGCCTTTTCCTAAATCTCTGCTGTAAGGGCCGGATATATAGGTTTCCCCAGCTGGGCAACTCTGCTTTGGATGTGATAAATGTAACCGGCACAGTCCTGGCTGTGGGTCATGTTTCGCTCTGCTGCTACCAGGTATTGGGAGAGGGTTAGGGTAGAGGGTGTATCTGACCAATTTAGGGGGCATATGTAGGATAGTGGTGGGTTGAAACAGAGGAGCAACCCGGTAAGGGGGCCATTTTTGTCAGTGCCCAAACCACACCCCCCCATGCGAATAATTCTGTGCTGGGCAAATTTTTAAAATAACCCCCAGTATTTTTGGTACCAGTTATTTTTTCCTTACTGAACACCATATAAACAAGGAAATTGTTCTGCCTTCTTTCTTCCCTAATCTTGAAACAGAACAGGAAAAGGAATGGCACAATATAGACACGGTAAGGTGTCTAACCATCTGCTTAGAACGAAGTTTGATAGAATATATGTTATTCCTGCTGGTAATAAAAAAGGGTAAGTAGATGGATCGTCAGCTGAATTTAGTCGGCTTATCAAGAAAGTGGAACATGTTTTCCAATGGGCATAAATGAGTATTCCACTAGGGCAATGAATGCTTCACATGGAAGAAGTATGCAAGGCAGCACCCTGAAATTCTGAAATATCCTCCTTAAGCATAACATTTGGAAGTTTGGTCCACTAATTTGTCAAATGTGGGATTAAAAGTTAAATCTGTTTGTAGGGTCACCATCAGAATCTTTTCTTATTCTATGCCTGTTCAGTTTTTTAATGTCCTGTATAGAACCTCACTTTCTTAACACTGCAAAATTTATGATTCCTTTAAACTGGAAATTGCCACATCCCTCCACTGCCAAAGAATGGTTTCACGAACTTACTGAAATGTCCAGATTTAAAGAACTATCCGCTTACTAACAGGCTGGTGGCTGGTTGAATCAACTTGCTTTCATTTCAACTAAAAAGGGATAAGTATTCTTTACTAACTTTATCAAAACCATTGTGTTTTTTTACTGTTGGGTTTTATTTATTTTTTTTCATAAGTAATTGTTGTTTTTGGAGCTAATTTACAAAGTTTGTGGGATCCATAGGCTTACAGCAGGTTACATTCCCTTGTAATTACCCTCAGCTTGAGGAGGGTGGGGTTTGATTAGTTCACCTTTACAGACTGCATAAATAGAACCACAGGCACTCCAGTGGAGCTTGCTCTGGTGGTAGGTGCTCTGTAAGTGATTGCTCTTTAAGTGGGACTCTGTAAGTGGAGTTATAAACTCAGGAGTTAGTGGGGACTCTGTAAGTGGAGTTATAAACTCAGGAGTTAGTGGGGACTCTGTAAGTGGAGTTATAAACTCAGGAGTTAGTGGGGACTCTGTAAGTGGAGTTATAAACTCAGGAGTTAGTGGGGACTCTGTAAGTGGAGTTATAAACTCAGGGAGTTAAACACTAAGGGAGTTAAAAACAAGGTAAAACAAGGTATTTACTACAAGTCCTTATACCTATTTTTGTTTAACTGTTCTTGTAACTGGGAGAATGAGTGGTAGCAACATTGAAGGTCTGACACAGTGCACAGCCTGCCACATGTATGCAGTTGTGGAACAACAGTTCCAAAGTGCATACCTCTGTTGTGGATGTGAGCGAATTGCCACTTTAGAGGCTCGCGTTAGAGTCCTAGAGGAACACGTCGCAACACTGCGTTCAATCAACAATCTTGAGAGGGGTCTCTTGTTAACTGAACAAGAACTAGTGGGGTCAGATAGTAGGGGGGGAGGGGAGCAGCAAAAGGATGATAGGGCAGTAAGCTGGGTGACAGTTAGAAAATCTAGTGTGGGGAAAAGGAAAAGGGAGGCTGCTCCAGGGTTTGCGCATCCCAACAGATTTGCCAGATTGTGTGAAGAAGATGGGAGTGTGAACTCTGGATTGGCGGTTCTAGGTGAGGCTGATCTCTCTAACAGCCGGGAGACCAGTTTCACTAGTAGTGGTGGGGAGGAGAGCAGAGCTAGGCCTAAACAGATGGTGGTTATAGGGGATTCGATCATTAGGAAAGTGGACAGGGTAATCTGTCAAGCGGATCGCTTCAACCGGACAGTTTGCTGTCTTCCTGGTGCCAGGGTTCGGCATGTGGTTGATCGGGTTGACACATTATTGGGAGGGGCTGGGCATGACCCGGCTGTCTTGGTACATATCGGTACTAACGACAAAATGAACGGTAGGTGGGGGACTTTAAAGAGTGAGTTCAGGGATCTAGGCTCTAAGATTAGGCAAAGGTCCTCCAATGTCATTTTTTCGGAAATTTTGCCGGTGCCACGTGCAAGTTTAGGGAGACAGCGGGAGCTTAGGGAGCTAAATGCGTGGCTAAAGTCTTGGTGTAGGAAGGAAGGGTTTGGGTTCCTAGAGCACTGGGCTGACTTTTCCTTGGGGTACAATCTATACAGCCCTGACGGATTGCACCTCAATGGAAGGGGGTCTGCTGTGCTAGGGGAGAGAATGGTTAAGAGGCTGGAGGAGTGTTTAAACTAGACAAGGGGGGGGTGGGTGAGCTAGAATTCCATGGGAAAATTAGTGTAGACGGGGTAGGGGGACTAGCAAAGGGTTGTGGGGGAGGAGTGAGGGGGGCATATAGTTTATCAGATAAGGAGCTTCCGTTACAAGGAAAGCAGTCTCATAATTGCCTTAGCTCTAATTCTCCCTTAGCTAATGTAAACATCAGAGGGAGAAGTAATAATCTCCGCTGCATGCTGGCTAATGCGCGTAGCTTGTCGGGTAAATTAGGGGAGCTGCAAGCTATTGCATGTATTGAAAATTATGATTTAATAGGTATCACTGAGACCTGGTGGGATGATAAATGCGACTGGGCTGTGAATTTAAATGGTTATACACTTTTTAGGAGGGACAGAGAGATTAAAAAGGGTGGAGGGGTTTGTCTTTACGTAAAGTCAGACTTAAAGCCATGTAATAAAGACATTACCAATGAAAACGTCGAATCTCTTTGGGTAGAAATTTCAGTAGGGCTGAAGGTCACAAAGAAAATGATCATTGGTGTATGTTATAAACCACCCCGTATAGATGAGGGGGATGAGGCCCAGCTATTGTTGCAAATGGAGGAGGCTTCAAAACTGGGTCAAGTTGTTGTTATGGGGGACTTTAATTATCCGGACATTGACTGGAGTAATGGGGTGGCTAAGTCAGAAAAAGCTAGTAGGTTTGTAAATATGCTAAATGACAACTTTTTATTTCAGGCAGTTCAAGAACCCACTAGGAATGACGCTATTTTGGACCTGGTGATTTCTAATAATAATGAACTTATCTCTAACATTTGTGTGGGTGAGCATTTGGGGAACAGTGATCACAACATGGTCTCCTTTGAGATAATGCTGCAGAGACAGCGCTATAAGGGAGTAACTAAAACACTCAATTTTAGACGTGCAGACTTTGCCAGTATAAGGGCATCTCTGCAATGTGTCAACTGGGAAAGGCTTTTCATGGGGTTAGACACAAGGAAAATGGAACATCTTTAAAACATTGCTTTGTAGGTATACACAACAGTATATCCCCCTAGTAAGCAAGGAGAGGCATCGCAAAGCAAAACCTTTATGGCTGAATAAAAGTGTTATTGTCGAGGTTGGTAAGAAAAAACGTGCTTTTAGGGCATTCAAGTTAGCTGGGACAGCGGAAACTTTCATCAGGTACAAGGAAGCAAATAAAGCATGCAAAAAAGCTATCAAGCAAGCTAAACTAGAGATGGAAAAGGATATTGCAGCTAGGAGTAAAAAGAATCCAAAATTATTTTTTAATTATGTGAATAGTAAAAAAATGAAGCAAGAAGGGGTGGGAACTTTATTATCACGGGGGGGTACGTTGGTTGATGAGAACGGGGAAAAAGCTGAAATTTTGAACTCTTATTTTTCATCTGTCTATACATCTGAGGAGCCAGATAATGAAGGCTTCCCTTGTAATATGCCCAGTTCTAGTAATTTAGCTACTGGCGCATGGGTCACTCGGGAGGAAATTCAAAAGAGACTTGAACATGTAAAGGTAAACAAAGGTCCAGGGCCGGATGGGATTCATCCCAGGGTATTAAATGAGCTGAGCGCTGTGATTGCCAAACCTCTTCACTTAATTTTTCAGGATTCATTGAGGTCTGGCATGGTGCCAAGAGACTGGCGGATTGCTAATGTGGTGCCGTTATTTAAAAAGGGTCCCGTTCTCAGCCTGAAAACTATAGGCCTGTTAGTCTGACATCAGTAGTAGGAAAACTTTTGGAAGGGGTAATAAGGGATAGGGTACTTGAATACATTGCAGTTCACAATACTATTAGTTTGTGCCAGCATGGTTTTATGCGTAACAGATCTTGCCAGACTAATTTAGTTGCCTTTTATGAGGAGGTGAGTAGGAACCTTGATGCTGGAATGGCAGTTGATGTCATCTACTTGGACTTTGCTAAAGCGTTTGATACAGTACCTCACAGAAGGTTAATGATCAAATTAAGGAATATTGGCCTAGAACATAATATTTGTAATTGGATAGAGAACTGGCTGAAGGATAGAGTACAAAGAGTGGTTGTAAATGGAACATTTTCTAATTGGACCAGTGTGGTTAGTGGAGTACCGCAGGGGTCAGTCCTTGGGCCTTTGCTGTTTATTAATGACCTGGAGGTGGGCATAGACAGTATTGTTTCTATTTTTGCTGATGACACTAAATTGTGCAAAACTATAAGTTCCATGCAGGATGCTGCCGCTTTGCAGAGCGATTTGACAAAATTAGATAACTGGGCAGCAAACTGGAAAATGAGGTTCAATGTTGATAAGTGCAAAGTTATGCACTTTGGTAGAAATAATATAAACGCAAACTATCTACTGAATGGTAGTGTGTTGGGGGTATCCTTAATGGAGAAGGATCTAGGGGTTTTTGTTGACAACAAGTTGTCTAATTCCAGGCAGTGTCATTCTGTGGCTACTAAAGCAAATAAAGTGCTGTCTTGTATAAAAAAGGGCATTGACTCAAGGGATGAGAACATAATTTTGCCCCTTTATAGGTCCCTGGTAAGGCCTCACCTTGAGTATGCAGTGCAGTTTTGGGCTCCAGTCCTTAAGAAGGATATTAATGAGCTGGAGAGAGTGCAGAGACGTGCAACTAAACTGGTTAAGGGGATGGAAGATTTAAACTATGAGGTTAGACTGTCGAGGTTGGGGTTGTTTTCTCTGGAAAAGAGGCGCTTGCGAGGGGACATGATTACTCTGTACAAGTACATTAGAGGGGATTATAGGCAGTTGGGGGATGTTCTTTTTTCCCATAAAAACAATCAACGCACCAGAGGTCACCCCTTTAGATTAGAGGAAAGGAGTTTCCATTTGAAGCAGCGTAGGTGGTTTTTCACGGTGAGGGCAGTGAGGTTATGGAATGCCCTTCCTAGTGATGTGGTAATGGCAGATTCTGTTAATGCCTTTAAGAGGGGCCTGGATGAGTTCTTGATCAATCAGAATATCCAAGGCTATTGTGATACTAATATCTACAGTTAGTACTAGTGGTTGTATTTATAGTTTATGTATGTGAGTGTATAGATTGGTAGGTGTGGGTTAGGTGTGCTGGGTTTACTTGGATGGGTTGAACTTGATGGACACAGGTCTTTTTTCAACCCTATGTAACTATGTAACTACTATGTAACTATGTAACACCAGAGAAGTTTACCAAACATTTTGTAACATGGCTCTGCTGGTTCTTCTTTAAAGGGGTGGTTCTCTTTTAAGTTAACTTTTAGTATGTTATAGAATGACCAATTCTAAGCAACTTTTCAATTGGTCTTCATTATTTATTGTTTAGAGTTATTTGCCTTCTTCTAGCTCTTTGCAGCTTTCAAATGGAGGTCACTGACCCCTGTAGACAAAAAAACTATTGCTTTGTGAAACTACAGTTTAATTGTTATTGTTACTTTTTACTACTTATTTTTCTATTCAAATCCTCACTATTTATAAATCAGTCTTTCATATCCAGGGCTGTGGAGTCATGGAGTCGGAAGCAATTTTGGGTACATGGAATCAGAGTTGGAGTCAAAGGATTTATGTACCGAGCCCTGATAATATGCACCCTTAATTGCCTCTTCAGAATACACAACCCCAACTTGATGAGTCTTTCTTCATAACTGAGACTTTCCATACCCTTCTCTGGGCCCTCTCTTACTCAATAATATTTGTTACTTACCGTATATACTCGAGTATAAGCCGATCCGAATATAAGCCGAGGTACCTAATTTTACCTAAGAAAAGTGGAAAAACCTATTGACTCGAGTATAAGCCTAGGGTGTCACCAGTAGGGCTGGTGCGAGCGAGCCAGCACACAAAGTGTGCTCATACTTTGGTTTAATTGAGTATCCCAAAAATTGCCTAGCTTAAGAAATATATATAGGGTATAGAGTGTTTTAGACAGTGGTGGCCTTAGAAAGGGACTAGACATGGTGGAGTTGGCAAAGATCAGGAGAGACTGGAAAAGGCAAAGAACAAAAGGCAGGAACAACTGGCCTGACAAGTGCGGGACAGGTAGGAGCAAGTTGGAACAGGCATAAAACAGGACAGACAAAAGCAGGATGGAACATTTAGATAATCCCCTACTCAGCATTATAGCATTTACATTGCTAATACAAGGAATATATTGAATTCTTATCCCTACTTTATTTATATAACTTTATATAAATGCCCATGCCTCAGCTTCTAACAACCATAATGACTTTCTCAACATTGTAATAACAGGTGAACAGGTGATGGAATGTTTTGTATATATGTTTCTGTTGGTTGTAGGTTGGTGCCACAGGTACCTTAGGTAAGTGGTCACAACTTCAAATGATGAGTAGAGTTATAAAAAGTTCAAAAGATATTCACTTTACAACAAGGAAGATCTTTTTACCTTGTGAATCACAAAACTAAGGGACAGCAAGTTTGGGTAGTCAGAATCAAAGTCATAAAGATTTGTTTGTAGACACAATCCAGTAAGAGAGTAAGATGAGTTCAGCAAGCACAGCTATATCCATAAGACACAAATAAGAGTAATAAACATGTACCTATTTTATTAAACCAATGTCAGTGCTACAAAGATAAGATTTCACTATTTCAGATCAGCAGGCAGGTGCAGAAAAGGAGCAGTTGTGAGTAAAAAAGGTTGCATTATGGGATAAAAATGGCAACTTACCAATTTTGCACATAACGCTTTTATATCTGTTTCCCCAATTGGTTGCCCTTCAGCTACTGCCAAGCGACTTAAAGTTCCCTCAGTCCCGCGCTCTCCCTATTCCAGCTTCCCAGAACTGCCATCCCAACTGTGCGCTCTCTTCTCCTTTGCGCTCTTCTCCTTTGCGCGTTTCTGATCTGCTTGACGCCGCAGTCGCGCCAGTGACGTCACACGCCCCCTTCGGTTACTCGTGGCCTCATCTTAGACCTTGCAAGATGAGGCCACGAGTAACCGAAGGGGGCGTGTGACGTCACTGGCGCGACTGCGGCGCCAAGTAGATCAGAAACGCGCACAGGAGAAGAGCGCAAAGGAGAAGAGAGCGCACAGTTAGGATGGCAGTTCTGGGAAGCTGGAATAGGGAGAGCGCGGGCACAGGTACGCAAGTCCGTCGGGGGGGCACATCGGCACATGGGCACTTCGGGCACATCCATACCATATGCTCGAGTATAAGCCGAGGGGTTAGTTTTTGAGCACATTTTTAGTGCTCAAAAACTCGGCTTATATTCGAGTATATACGGTATGTTTAATCCACTCCTCTCTTCTCTTACCTCTTCTCTTACCTATATTTTTGTTCTTGTTACCCCACCTGATCCTTACCCCCTCTCTATAGTTACATTGCTTATTTTTTACCTCAGTCATACCCTTATTACACCATTGCCATTTATAGCGATATATTACACACTGTAATGTTATTTTGCATTTCAATACACTCTAAGAAATAAAACCTACTAATCAAATATACCTCTTTGTATATCCCCTTTGGATAGAAAAGAATACAAAGTAAATCAAAAACTTTATGATTTCATAAAAAAATACAGTGTTTGGATTGATAAGAAAAAAATAGCTGGGTCATCTAAAACATATTATAACTATGACTCCAGATAAATATTGCCATTTTGTAATAGTTCCATAACAGTTCCACAACAGTTCCACAGTGCTGCTACATGCATCTTAACTCTAGTTATGTAAGTTGAACCACTCGGAGACTCAGAGGTGGGCCAAGCCGGCCAGGCGCCCTAGCCACCTCGCCTGTTATGGAACTCCCCCCCCCCTGCGCGTGCACGAATGCGCACATGCGTGTCGTTGGGAGGGGGGGGAGCGCAGTAAGTTAAGCATGCATTTGCCATGCAGAGGGGGGAGCGCCAGGAAATTAGCGGTAGGGGTAAGAGACCCCAGACTAGGGGTTGGCAACAGAGGTACCTGCCTAGCGCCCCCTCACTTCTGCGCCCTAGGCAGGTGCCTCTTCTGCCTACCTTTTGTTCCGGCCCTGGAACCACTAGGTACTTACATAGCTAGCGTTAACCTTAAAGGGGTTGTTCACCTTTGAATTAAAGGGGATATATAGTCAAAAATCATAGTCCTTGTTTGTGTTTAGACTAAATGAAATAGTTTGAATGAGACAGATATATTTATAGTAGAGTACCTGAATAGAAAAATAAGTAGTAAAAAGTAACAAAAAAAAATAAATGTTAGCCTCACAGAGCAATAGTTTATGCGCTGCTGGGGACAGTGACCCCAATTTGGAAGCTTGAAAAAGTCAAAAGAAGAAGGCAAATAATTCAAAACTATAAAAAATGAAGACCAATTGAAAAGTTGTTAAGAATTGACCGTTCTATAACACACTAAGGGGCTGATTTACTAAGACACGAATTCCGACCGAATTGGAAAAATTCCGATTGGAAAACGAACATTTTGCGACTTTTTCGTATTTTTTGCGATTTTTTCAGCGCCTTTACGACTTTTTGGAAATTATCGCGACTTTTTCGTTACCAATACGATTTGCGCGAAAAAACGCGAGTTTTTCGTAGCCATTCCGAAAGTTGCGATTTTTTCGTAGCGTTAAAACTTGCGCGAAAAGTTGCGCTTTTTTCGTAGCGTTAAAACTTAAAAGGTGCGACGTTTTGCGCAAGTTTTAACACTATGAAAAAATCGCAACTTTTTGCGCAAGTTTTAACGCTACGAAAAAATCTCAACTTTCGGAATGGCTACGAAAAACTCGCGTTTTTCCGCAAAAATCGTATTGGTAACGAAAAAGTCGCGATAATTTTCCGAAAAAATCGCAAAATACCGATCATTACGAAAAAAACGCAATCGGACGCATTCGGCCCGTTCGTGAGTAAGTAAATGGGCCCCTAAAAGTTAACTTGAAAATGAACCACCCTTTTATGGTAGTGGTACTGTTGTTACTGGGCTGTATGGAGCAACTACATAGGATTTCAAGGGGTTATAGAAAAGCTGGTATGATTCCAGTACATAAAATGGGATTATGTTCTCAGCCTGGTAATTATAAAGTTTGATATCTGTGGTAAGCAAGTTTTTTCAAACATTATGTTCTGAAGAATGCCATTATAAATAGTAATCAGCATGGCTTTATGAAGGACAGATTATATAAACAAATGTATTTGATTTTTAAGTAAGTAGGGACTTGGATATTGGGGTTGGAATAGATATGATCTATTTTGATTTTTTTGCCACACAAACAGCTGCTTTCTAAACTATGGTTTTTGTAATGTTGCTTCCACAAGGATAGGAATCTGGCTAAGGGATCATGTACAGAGGATGGGTGTCAGTGGTACATAGGCTTCTTAGCAGGGTGTCACAGAGTCCCCTATTGGATTAGATTTTTGCTTAATTTGTCCATTGGAGAAGGATTTAGAGTACGTTTAAAATGTAATAAGATATAAGTCGTAAGTTTTGTATCTGTGTTTGTGACACAAAACTACGCAGGCAAATTCATTTCCTCCAGGATGTAACCAAATCACTTTTTATATGCCATTGTCATTTTATCATAATATTGCTGACGTGTGTATGGCACAGTATATCGGATGACTAGCTATCAAAAAAATGTTGGACAACACTCATTTATACAAAGTAAATGAGCTGTTTATTCCCTTGCGTTTGTTTATAAGACAAGCTGAAAAATTACATGCATCATGAATTAAAATAATGAACGAGGTTTCAACTCCAGGGGTGCATGACGCATATTGGAAATGGTATTGGTAGTAATTACTCCACTTCTCCTTAACACCCACCGCTACTCATAGGATCTGCTGTGACCTAATAAAGAAATTTAAAATAACTTACGTTTTATTGTGATGTCGATTAAGACCTTAGTTCATGTTACCATTAAGAGAGAAAAAACTACTCTCCTATTTAAGATTTGATCATTAAGTGGAAACTGACAACTATAATTTGTTAGTTAATGGATCAGCAATATATTACACAAAAGAGCATTCCGGAACCGTTGTTCTATACGCAAGTATTAAAGGCTAGCGGACACGTAAATAACACCCTTTTAGCATCTTTCAGTGCGACCCTCTGTCCACACGAGGAGCTCTCTTCATTTTTATACACAAAACACAAGCAAGGCTTTCTACAGCAGCGGTAAACTCTATTATTACAACACTCAGGGCCTGCAACAAAGGTTGCTACCGTCGCGGGTAGATGACGTCTTTGTTTGGTGGAGAGCACTGCGTTAAAGACAGGCGCTCGCAATGGGGAAAAAACATAAGAAGCACAAAGGGGAGAAAAATGGATATGAGGGGAAAGGGGACGTGCGAGGAGCCGGTGAGACCTAAAAAGATTAGCGTTTCTTAATAATCACAAACCTTGCTGTGTTAAAAAAAACTGCCGGGTCTTATATGGACACTGTATAACAACTCATTGTGCGTTCTTAGATTTTCTTTATAATATAGCCGTATTAAGTGATATGGAGAAATGCTATTTCCTTTGTAGTATCTGTCCTGACAATAGGGAACGCAGTAGAGCATATGCAAGCTGGTGAGGCAAAACTTTTGTTTGCTACACAGCACACAACTCTTTGGAGGTCGTGCACCTTTCATCATGTTCCAACTACTTTAATTAGGTTACAGTTTAACTTCATATTGCTTATCTTTTCTGTGTGTTTTTTTTGTAGAATATGTAGAAAAGCCATTAAAACTTGTACTGAAGGTTGGTACTGGAGAAGTGAAAGAGTTGTCAACAGCCCGTGCTGGAGCTCTGCTGCAGGGCTTTCATGAGGATAAGTCTGATCATGACAAACACAAAGAAAAGAAGAAGAAGAAAAAAAAGAAGACTGAAAAAGTTTTAGTACCTAATGAGGAAAAGAAGAAGAAAAAGGTTATTATTATATTTCAAAACAGCAAGTATTACAATTTGGCTTAATCAGTTTTCCTTTGCTACACACAATACTGTTCAAGTGTAAATATTTGGACACCCTATGCTACATTACATGACTAGCTAATTTGTAAGTAAAATGTAGTACAACAACAAATGTAGTACAGACTATTTCTTCATTAGATTATCATGTAAATCACAGTTTTTCATGGACACTCACCCCACTGATCCAGTGGTCCCCGTAAAGCGCCCCAGACCTGTAGCAAAGGGAGACCCAGCAGTCACAAGCACAATTTCTCAATGGGTACGCACTTCAGATAGGGGTGAAAGGTGGTTTAAGAAACAGCTTTATTCACATTTGTCCTGACGCATTTTGTGTTTTTCAACACATAGTCATAGTTACCTATGACTATGTGTTGAAAAACACAAAACGCGTCAGGACAAATGTGAATAAAGCTGTTTCTTAAACCACCTTCACCCGTGTCTGGAGTGCGTACTCATCGAGAAATTGTACTTGTGACTGCTAGAATTCTTTAATAGGCCACATAAACTATTTTTTGGTTAAGTATTCATTCTGAGGGTATAGTTTTCCCTTAATAACCATTACATGTTGTCTCTTACCAACAGTACAGTGCTGCATAAAATCCGACACCCTAAATTTTGGCCTATCACTTAACTATGAGCTCCTCTAAACAACTGAGTGAGGATCGGAAAGTAAAGCTTATTGATGCCTACAAAGGGGAAGGCTATAAAAAGATTAAAAACTTTTCCAACTTGCAATTACCAAACACGCTCTGGCCATTGGCTAATAAAATTCAACATGGACTGATCTGTGTCATTGTCCAACTGAATGAGATTTAAAGGACTTTTGTATTTTGTTTGGTGTCTTGCTACCTTACATCAGTAATTATAATTATGTGGAGATTAAAAAAACAATAACACCAAAAAATGAGAATAACTGAAATACTATGTACTGTTGCCCTGCACTGATGAGGCTAATGCCCTATGAATAGATAAGCTGCTTGCGATAAATCTCTGCTACCTTGGGTGACTTATCTCCCCAAAATGCCTTTTCACCGCCAACAAAGTGAATTGCTGGTGGAAAGGCATATGTGTCTTTGTTTTTCTGAAGTCACACACAATTTTCATTTTCAAGGCAACTTTGTACAACTTTGGGAAAAAATTAGATGAATAGGCCTTTCCACTTACGATTCCCTTTATTGCAGGTGAAAAGGCTTGTCGGGGAAATTAGTTGCTCGTGCTAGCAGAGATTTACCGTGGGCGACTAATATAACTTGTGGGGCCTAAAACTTGTGTATTTGATTCAGAAAGACTACTATAATTTAACTAAATGAACTGCTCTGTAGCCACAGTGGCAGCCATGCAAGCTTGAAAAAAGAGAAAAGGCATTAGGTTGCAAAGCAGATAACAGAGTGATTCTGTAGAATATAATGGTGTTTTACAGAGCTTTTCTGTTATCTGCTATGTAACTTGTGCCACTGCTTCATTTTCATATTAAATGGAGCACCCATGGCTACACAGGGCAACAGTGCACAAGATTTTTTTCTTTATTTATATTTCTCATCGGTCTTTAATTTAGGATGATAAGAAGAAGAAAGATCAAAAAAAAAATCAACATGAAAATGCAGCAGATAAAGAACATAAGATGCATTCATCATTAGGTGGGGATATTCCTGCCATAACTGTGCCAGAATCTTCCCTTTCAAAGCCAGAAGGTAAATAAATGTTCTAAGTTTTATGGATTTTGTAGAAGTCCCATTGAAACTGGTGCTGCATGTTAAGTTGTGTCTTCTGTGACATTTTATAATGCTACAACTTTCAGTGGACCCTATAAACAATTGCTTTTTTTTTTTACTTCCTTATATGGTGTCACAATTAGTATTGGAAGCAGACTTAACTCCTATTGGCTATTTCTCCTGTCATTCTCACTACTTCCTGTGCCTGTGAGAGAGAGCTGCAATTTTAATATAACAGTATGTCAGATTTGTGCTATGCTGAGTCTGTCTGTGTATGCCATTGATAGGGAGAAAGTAATGACCTTTGAATTTATGCAGCTGGTTATTTTATACTATCATGTCTTCAGAAAACCGACCAGAAAGACAGAAGGGCTAATTTAACAGGTATAAGAAAAGAAGATTTTTACAGTGGCCATTTTACTTTTACTATGGAAAACTGATTTTCTAACACGCTCAGAGCATTGTTGGTGGTTTAATAAGATTTGGACATTTGAAGGTGAACAAACAATTTAAAACACATTTGTACAAGAAAATTCATTATTGAAGAATGTTCTTTAGCTAATACTTGCCATGCACGGCCAGATTTAAGTTGCTGGTTTGGCCCCTTCAGACCAAGTCAGCTCCTTATCTTCTTGATACCGGCCCTCTCTGACATCCTCCCCAACAGATATCTGAATGTAAATCACTCACTGTGGAGAAACATAGCTCTTTGTGCCTGTTTTTTAAGTAAAAAATCTATTCTATCCTGCTCCAATAATTGCCGTATCCTTCCCAGCGTTTATTATTTTAAATGCTTTATTAGAAATTACCTTGTAAAAACGTTGTATCGGGTCATTTCAGATATGGCAATCCAGAAGATGCAGAATTCACTATGCAAAGATAGATTATTTTACTTAAAAAATTGTAGTGTTACTTTTCCTTTAAGCCATCTTAGTAAATTATGCCTTTTATGTTGCTTTTGTTAAGCATTTGCAGTTACTTTGCAGTAAGTTCCGTTGGTCAGTGGCTTACCAGCTAGGCTAGAGTGTATGTTTCCAAACTATGTGGCTTGTCACCCCTAAGGAGGGTGCAGGATGAAAAGCAATTGGGGGTGATATGATAATATCAGGGTGACTACTATAACTATATTTTTATATACCTGCAACAGTCATCTGGAGTCTGGCCAGTTCAAAGGGGGTTTGGAAATTGTAATCTCGATCTATGTTTCTATAAATGGCTGTCTGCTAAAAGAAATGTAAATTAATAATAGTTAATTAACTTTTCATTTATACATGGTTTCCTTATGTTTATGTAGAAGAGCAAACACCACTGCAAGAAGCACTAAATCAGTTGGTTCGACAACTGCAGAGGTAAATGCTAATCTTATTTAAGAAAAAAGCGAAAACTGTTTATTGCATGAAACTGTAAAGATCTTGCACATTAGTTGTTTTGCTGACATGTTTTCTTTTGTAGCCTGATATTGTGCATGGAATTAAATAAAAATACTTGTTTGTATTTTTACCTGTTAAGGATGTCATCTTTGTTATTTTAAAATCCCAAAAAGAATCTACCCACACCCAAACACCCAAAATTACATACACCTCTCACATCATGAGTCAGATGCCTTTTCTAAGAGAATCATAAACCTGCAGCTGCAATCATTATCTTCCTTATATAGTGGAAAGCTCTGCCTCCTTTTGTATACTGAGTATTCTTCTCCTTTGGATAGAGGTGGTCAGTTAAAAAGCCTGATTGACTTCCATTGAAGCAGGAGACAGAAAGTATGTGCAGTAGACAGCTCTTTGACCAACTTCCTATTCAAAGGAGAAGGAAGACTTGGTTTACCAAAAAGAGTTTTATGCTAGATTAGAATGTAACTGATTTCATCTTCAGTTTTCCGCTTCTCATCTTAGACATCAGACTTTAATAAAGAGAGAGGGGTATTTCATTTGGGAGCTGTTTAAAGTAGAAGGAAAGGTAAAATCACTGGGGGGTGCTGCGAACGAGCAATCCTCTTCCTTCTCTAATAGTAACATAGTAAAATAAAAAGTTAGGTTGAAAAAAGACATATGTCCATCAAGTTCAACCATAATGCCAACCATAAGGAGGGGGAAAAATTACTTCCTGACTTCAAGATAGCAGTCGGACCAGTCCCTGCATCAACTTATACTAACACCTAAGTCCCTTAAAGGAACAGTAACACCAAAAAATGAAAGTGTATAGAAGTAATAAGAGTAAAATATACTGCTGCCCTGCACTGGTACAACTGGTGTGTTTGCCTCAGAAATTTATATAAACAAAGCTGCTGTTTAGCCACGGGGGCAGCCATTCAAAGGAGAAAAGGCACAGGCACACAGGAGATAACCGATAAACACTATTGTATTCTAGAGAGGTCATCTGTTATCTGCTATGTCACCTGTGCCTTTTCTCCTTTTTTCTAGCTTTAATGGCTGCCCCCATGGCTACACAGCAGCTTATTTATATAAACTATAGTAGAGTTACTGTAGCAAACACACAACTTTTACCAGTGCAGGGCAACAGTACATTATATTTTAATTACTTTAAAAAACTTTCATTTTTTGGTGTTACTGTTCCTTTAACCCTGCATTTCACCCTCACTTGTTAAAAAGCCATCCAACCCCTTCTTAAAGCTATCTAGCCAGTATACTATTTCAGGGGGGGGGTGGAATTCCACAACGTCACATCTCTCGCAGTAAAAAATCCTTTATGAATATTTAAATGGAACCTCCTTTCTCCTAAATAAAGTGGGTGTCCTTGTGTCCGTTGCAAGGACCTACTGGTAAATAAAGCATTAGAGAGGTTATTATATGATCCCTTTATACATAGTTATCATATCACCTCTTAAGCGCCTCTTCTCTGTAAACAACCCTAACTTGGCCAGTCTTTCATCATAACTGATACTTTCCGTACCCTTTACCAGCTTAGTTATCCTTCTCGGCACCCTCTCTTACATAGTTACATAGGGTTGAAAAAAGACCATTGTCCATCAAGTTCAACCCATCCGAGTAAACCCAGCAAACCTATACTAACCAATCTATACACTCACATACATAAACTATATATTTACAACCAGTAATACTAACTGTAGATAGTGCTGGGCGGTATACCGGTAAAAACCGATCACCGTTTTTTTTTTTGAAACCGATATGAATTTTCTACATACCGGTGTGCTGAATACTTCCGGGTGCGCACGTGACGTCAGCGCACACGTGACGTCAGCGCGCATGTGACGTCAGCGCGCACACTCTACAAAAGCGCCATCGCTAGGACGCATTCAGAGTCGGATACCAATGTGAGCTGTCGGGGGGGGGGGGGGTGCCTGGCCAGTAATTATATTTTATGTGAAGGGGATGGGGTTGTGTTTGGGGGGGTGGGGTGGAGGGTTATATTTATGTGAAGGGGATGGGGGGTGGGGGGTGGGTGGGTTATACTTATGTGAAGGGGATGGGGTTGTGTTTGGGGGGGTGGGATGGGGTGGGGGGTTATATTTATGTGAAGGGGATGGGGGGGTGTTTGGGGTGGGGTGGGGGGGTGTGTGTGCGGATGGGGGGTGTTTGGGGTGGGGGGGGTGTGCGGATGGGGGGTGTTTGGGGTGGGGGGGTGCGTGCGGATGGGGGGGTGTTTGGGGTGGGGGGGTGCGTGCGGATGGGGGGGTGTTTGGGGTGGGGGGGTGCGTGCGGATGGGGGGGCTGCGTGCGGATGGGGGGGTGCGTGCGGATGGGGGGTGCGTGCGGATGGGGGGGTGGGGGGCTGCGTGCGGATGGGGGGGTGTTTGGGGTGGCGGGGGGGGTGCGGGTGGCGGGTGTTTGGGGTGGTCATCTAATCATGCATGGGGAAAAAAAAATACCGTCAAATACCGTGATACCGATATAATTTTGAAAAATACCATGATATAAATTTTTGGTCATACCACCCAGCACTAACTGTAGATATTAGTATCACAATAGCCCTGGATATTCTGCTTGTTCAAAAACTCATCCAGGCCCCTCTTAAAGGCATTAACACAGTCTGCCATTACCACATCACTAGGAAGGGCATTCCACAGCCTCACTGCCCTCACCGTGAAAAACCACCTACGCTGCTTCAAATGGAAGCTCTGTTCCTCTAATCTATAGGGGTGACCTCTGGTGCGCTGATTGTTTTTATGGGAAAAAGAACATCCCCCAACTGCCTATAATCCCCTCTAATGTACTTGTACAGAGTAATCATGTGCCCTCGCAAGCGCCTCTTTTCCAGAGAAAACAACCCCAACCTCGACAGTCTAACCTCATAGCTTAAATCTTCCATCCCCTTTACCAGTTTAGTTGCACGTCTCTGCACTCTCTCCAGCTCATTAATATCCTTCTTAAGGACTGGAGCCCAAAACTGCACTGCATACTCAAGGTGGGGCCTTACCAGGGACCTATAAAGCGGCAAAAATATGTTCTCATCCCTTGAGTCAATGCCCTTTTTTATACAAGACAGCACTTTATTTGCTGTAGTAGCCACAGAATGACACTGCCTGGAATTGGACAACTTGTGATCTACAAAAACCCCTAGATCCCCCTAGACCCCTAGACCCTTCTCTAATTCAGTAATGTCCCGTTTGAGCACTAGAAACCAATACTGAACAGCATATTCTTCTGTAAAGGGGAAGGATAACACCCTCCTCCAGTGAATCTATGTCCCTTGTAAATTTCCTGGCTTTGCTTGCTACAGCCAAGTTTATTATCCTTTTCCATAATGGATTTACCTAGTGCAGTCCCATTAAGGGTATAATTGGCTTGCATATTTTTACATCCCACGTGCATGACCATACATTTATCCACATTAAATCTCATCGGGGGGCGGGGGGAGACATGGTCTCCAGCCCTTTAAACTGTATTGCTTTTTTTTTTTCTTTTATGAATTATTCTAAACATTTTTATCTGTTTGTGAATATCAATATCTGTGATGTGCAGTCTGTATGTTTTTACTTAACTGTTACTTTTTTAATGCAGAAAAGATCCTGGAGCTTTCTTTTCCTTTCCGGTCACAGATTTCATTGCTCCTGGTTACTCTTTGATAATTAAAAATCCAATGGATTTCAGCACAATGAAGGAAAAGATTCGTAACTGTCAATATCGGTCAATAGAGGAGTTTAAGGTACACATCACATATATATTTTTGTATGAATGTACGATACATGATAAGTTATGTAGCAGAGGCAATCAGAAGTTTTATGTTCCAGGGGCAGTATGCCCATGAACTGAAAACATACGTTTTGCTTATTGTTTAAATTACCATGCAAGGTAGATATTACCAGAGCAGTAATAATCCTCTTTTATAATGGACTCCTGCTAACAAAATAGCCATAACAAAGAGGAATGGATGGGGTTGTATACAGGTAATCTAAAGGTGGCCATACACGCACCGATCTTATCGTACAAAACCTCGATGCATGTATGGTAGGAGACAAGGTGACCGATATCGGTAAAAACCTTGGATATAGGTTGTCTTGCTGATCGGGCATGACTGAGAATTTGGATGGGCGCCTTTAAAGGTGCCCAAATGTAACGTCAATGCTGAATTGTCTGATAAGATAAAGAATTTCTTTGTTTTTACCTGCATATCTGACAATTCAGCTCTTAACGTTAGTAGAGTGGACGAACATCTTTCCTATGACCAGTGGACCAAGATCATAATTGTAGCATGTGTGGCCATTATCTGCCTCTTAAGGACCAAAATGAACAAGAAACATTAGATTTTATGTGATTAAAACAGGCAAAGAGCCCTGCTCATTGAACTCATGTTCAACATGAGTGTATACTATCCATTTTACTAATTTTCTGGCAGAGCAATAAGGAAATAAATATGTGATACATGTCTTGAAGTTCATAGGAAATAAGACTATGGGTTATTTACAACTCCTGTGCTTACAAATGAGTACTTTTTATTAAAGCATTAAAGGGGAACTATCATGAAATTTTCTTTTATAATATTGAAAATATAAAGTCTAGACATTTTGACAATTTATAGCTTTTAAAAATTTTGCACCGTAACAAAGTAATGGCTATTTATTAACACAGCCTCCCATCCCCCAACCTCCAGAATCTCTGGCTCCCTGGTCTGCGTCAGTGACACAGAAATGTGTGAGTGCAAGGGAAAGCTGATTTTCTGTGGCATGTCATGTGGCCACACCCCTCAACAGCATACATGTGCAAAGGGAAAGTAAAGGAATGGAGCCAGGCTGGGTGCTAGTGAAGCTGCATTTGTACATATAAATGTAAAGCAGGTTATTGTTTATATCCACATATACACAGCACTTTGGGCTCTTTTGCATTTGGGTTTTGTGGTGCTAACCAGCAGCCTTAGATCCGCTACCAGTCACCCTCCTGCAATTTACACATGCAGATACAGATCTTACTTCAATAGCCAGATACAGCTGTAACAAAAGAGTGTATAAAAGAGACTTTTCCATTCCAGCGACAGTTACACATCAATTGCAGCAATATTACAGACCTCTGCACAGGCACATAGATTCCTGTATGTTGGATTCACAGACACCTCTGTCTCTCAGTCAGAGCTCTCCTATAGACTGATTAGCCAGGCTTTCAGGGTTCTTGATTGGCCAACTGAGTCTAATTAGGGTCACCTGGTCAGTTTGTAGCACTTACTCCTCTATAGCCAGTCCGTGATAGAAATTGCCATATATTCTATTGATTAGCCTACATACATATATAGAGTGACTACAATGTTATTGTGGAAACAATGTTGCAAGTTATTGTTCCAACAACATGTAAATTGTAGTTTTATAGAGATAAAATGCCCTAAAGTTATTTCACTACAACTCCCAGCATCCCCTGCCTTTGTGCCAAATAACTTGATTGTTGCTGCTCAAAAAAGCAAGTGATATGTGGCTTCTTTCATGTTTTCTCATAAATAACAAAGACGTTATTGGTGTTTGTAAGTGATTTTGGTTGAATTTTTAGACCTTCTTCAAAGTCTTTTCCTGGTTTTCTATCAGATAGGAAAGATGTGCAGGTGGAGGTTAAACTGTAGATGTCAGTCAAGAATGGTTGGACCACTTCCACCCCTCTCTGCTCAGAACACAAGCTGCCTGTCAGAACTGAGCCAAGTTAAGCAGATTCCAAATCATGATAGTTCCCCTTTAAATGTATGGGTACATAACTGGCATTTTACGATTTGGTGTAAAAAGATGTTTCATTTTCCCTTTGTTATATGCTTTGATTTCTCATTTTCACATCAGTTGTAAATTAAATATCCTGCCATGCCCAGTGCCTTAAATAATTATTTACATTGATACTAATATGCTTTGATTTCTCATTTTCACATCAGTTGTAAATTAAATATCCTGCCATGCCCAGTGCCTTAAATAATTATTTACATTGATACTACTTGGGCGTTTTTAGAAGTGAGAAATGGGGGGCTGCTGCTTCAAAACAAACATGTTTGTTTCATGCAAAACAAACTTTTTTAAGTTTAGTATTTAAGATGACTTGTGTGGTTTAGTTGAAGAATCCAAAGGGGTAGTTATAGCATCCTGCTTTGTCCTCTATGCATCATATGTACTGCTGTGCACACACTAACATATAGCTACAGCAGATGACATGTAACATATCCTCGTAAATGTTCAACTTAAATAATGCACTGCCTATTCAGGTGCATCTGCTTAGATGAAGATCACTTTAAAATGAACTTAGTGTACCACTGTCTGCATCAGGCTAAGATACAAATTCCAAGTATTGGTCCACTAAAACTTGTCTTTATTGTTGAGATCTTAAAACAAAGAGATATGTAGTCATAGGAACAGGATACTAATCCAAGCAACCAAGTAGGGGTTTATATGACTGGCTTTATAATTGGTTGAGGTTGTGAACAGATCCAAAAAAACCCACAGACACATTTATGCTTAAAATTAGATTGACCAGTAGCAACAAAATAGTGTTTACAATTCCAATTGTATTAAGCCAAATTATTAGACCAGCCATATAAAAAGTTGTTGAAAATATCTAAAAGATATTTTTAAGTGGGCTAACTTTCACTTTAATCTTTTACTAAGGGATTAAATTCCTGTCTTCCTACACAGTTGTGTTCTGTGTGATGGTTTATGTTTTACTGTAAATATCATTTCAGGAAAACTTCAAGCAGATATGCCACAATGCCATGATTTACAACAAACCCGGAACCATATATTACAGAGCTGCAAAGAAACTGTTAAATTCTGGAATTAAAATTTTAAGCCAGGTAATTTTATTTAAGTAGAACTCGCAACATATAACTGTAACCCACTATGTTAATATGTTAAATGATAGGTACAAGAAATACATTAGAGAATAGTATTGTTTTTCTTTATTACAGTATATTGTAATTGTACATTATACAGTCCAACTGATTCTCAGGGAGATTGATTGTGTTCTTTTGAACAGAAGTAGAATGACTTGAATTTCAGTTACCAAGTTTTCCCCTATAAATAAAAAAAAAACAATATGAAAAGAGTAGTCAAAAATTATGTTCAGTGAGAGCCCTGAAAAATGGCACACACAGCTCACAATGCATGAACAAGTCACAAAATGGCAGTATATGTAATTATGTGATAGAGATTGGCACACCCCAAAATGCACTTAGTGGACAGCAGCAGTAGTTTCCATACATCAGCAGTTTGCAAATGAATTCTTCTCATTTTTTAAGCTGTTTGTACTTTTTTTTTTTACCATTCAGGAGAGAATCCAGAGTTTAAATCAGAGTATAGAATTCATGTCTGATCTGCAAAACAGTGGTAAGGATAAAGACAAATGGGATCCACAAGTTAGTGGAGATGGAACTTATGAACCGCATAAAGATGATTCAATGGATAAAGATGAGGTGGCAGCTTTCAAAAGCCCTGTGAAAGATCTAAAAAGGTATGGCCTCAACCAATCCAACATTTTACTCATGCATGTACTGGGTGAACTGGGTCACTTGTTCTTTATGTGTGTACCCTTATATAGATGCTCATGGCAGTGCATTCGGAAAGGAGGTTTTTTTTCAAAAAATACTATTGATAGCTGCCTTTAAAACACAATTCCACATGAAGATGAAAAGTTCAGAATATTTAGTCATTTACTGTGCACTTATATAGAGTCATATATCATAAACCTATTTAATCCTTTTTGCAAAAATACTGATTTGGAAGGCTACTCAATCCCAAAACACAGCAATACAAAATATGTACAGGCACTTTTTTATGATATCTATAGATCAACAATTCCCAACAATTCTTGTTCACGTTAGTCGAACTAGCAACAAAGGAGGGAAAAACACACAATACAGTGCATTTAGCACCAGGATTTAACAATCAGACCTAGAGCATCTGTTTGTATGAAAGGTCAACCTCACTTTCTACTTTAAACAACCCCTAAGCTTAGCTTTCTGACAGCTTCTCAGAGAACTTTGATCATGTGCACAGTCCAGTACAGTTCTAACAATCCAAATGGAAAGCTCCTTTGACAACCGTAAATAACTATATCATGACTACTATAATGATGCTGGAACTTTAAGTGCAGTCAATTTAGTATTTAAAATATGGCATTTCTAGCCATATTTATCTTTAGGGTTTAGTTCTCCTTTAAGCATTAAATAGTAACAAGCACTATAAGACAGACCAGATAGATGTTTGCATTCAGAAAATAATTTTGCTCAGGTCCAAGGTTTATACAGTAATGAAGTGCAGATTTGTGCTGTGTCTACTATAAATAAGAGCTTTTGTCTTTCATTAGTAGGCAGTAATGGTACAATTGTTTATGGACTTGTCTGATATGACAGCCTTGTTATATCTAGGTGACTGAGCCAATACCTCTCATCCGTTATTCCTTACAGTACATTGCTAGTCATGTGATACTTGATGTCTTATGAATGTGAGACCATGCTTTCTTTTAATTTTTTTCATGAGAATTAATAATTTTATGTTCTTTTTTTTTTTTTTTTTTTTTAGAAAAGAAAAAGATTTACAGGAAGACAAACAGAAGCCAAACGAAGGTGCAATTGAGAAGGAACAAGAGCAAATTGAACAGATAATCAGGGAGTCATCTGGCAAGCTTTCAAAGAGAGTAGTAAATAGCCAGGTGAGCAGGGCAAATATTTTGTTGAAAAACATAGATAGAAGGGTGATAGAAGGATGTCTGCACACACTGTGCTGTGTTTAGCAAAGGGCACATGCTTTGTGGATACATGAATACCTAATGTCCAGTTTGATTTTCCCATCTGATTGCTCCAGGTATGCATTAGTATAATTATTTATTGTTGTTATTAATATAGGGCCAACATGAACTGCAGTGCTTTACAAAGATTATACTTTATTTACATCTGTCCCAGCCCCAGTAGCTCCTACAGTCTAAGGTCCCTATCACAATTGCACGCAAGTTTTTACCAGTGAAGTGTAAAGGGAATCCAAAGATCCCAAACGAAACCCATGCAAGCGCATAACGTGGATAATATTAGCTAATTTAGGGGTGAATTACCACTTTACACTTGCTTATGTAACATTGGCTTTCTGTTGTATTCATGTACTAATTCTGCAGTTTGAATTTGAGAGAAGGAAGTTGGATGGGACTACAACACTTGCACTGCTCAGTCCTGGAGACCTGTATCCTGCTGGTATGTAACTGCTGCAAACACATTATGAGGAGAGGGATATTCCTTTCATATGTATGAAAGGATTAGAAAAGCAAATGTTTCAAAGGCGAAAAAAAGGGCATACTTTAAAAATACATAGTAAGTTGGGTTGAAAAAAAAGACATACGTCCATCAAGTTCAACCATAATGCCTATATATAACCTGCCTAACTACTAGTTGATCCAGAGGAAGGCGAAAAACCCCATCTGAAGCCTCTCTAATTTGCCGCAGAGGGGAAAAAATTTCTTCCTGACTCCAAGATGGCAATCGGACCAGTCCCTGGATCAACTAGTACTAAGAGCTACCTCCCATAACCCTGTATTCCCTCACTTGCTAAGAATCCATCCAGCCCCTTCTTAAAGTTATATAATGTATCAGCCAGTACGACTGATTTGGGGAGGGAATTCCAGAACTTCACAGCTCTCACTGTAAAAAATCCTTTCCGAATATTTTAATGGAAGCATTAGAAAGGTTATTATATGATCCCCTTATATATTTATACATATATATATATTTATACATATAAATGTTGTGCAGATGTCTGAAATGTTAGGTCACACTGTAATCATACTTATGCTCAGGTTTTTTTATTTTTGCAATCTGGAAAGTAACAACAAAAAATACAATAAAGTTCTATCATATTACCAAAATAAAATACACAATTGCCCAGTGCAAGTAGCAATTGTGCTATTCAAACTAGCAATAAAACATTAAAAAATATAAATATATAAAAATGTTTATATATCTGACAAATTGTGTAGGTGTGTGTGCTCTGTGAGATGAAAAATTTCAAAACTTTTTTTAATGCGCAACATCATATCATCCTCTATGTATTAAGCAATAATATATTGAGTATCCTTGGGGGGGGGAACCAAACATTAACATCATAGGAGGATACATTTGTATGTTTGCAAACACCTGGAAGGAATACGTGGATGACCCTTGGGTGGTCCAGACCATCTGTACCAGTTATCTGTACCAGTGTTTTGCCAGGTACCCCAGGACACTTCATGTCCAGGCTTTTTTATCCATAATAGACTCACTTCGCAAGACAGGGGTCATCATACCAGTTCTCTCCAACCCAGAAGTTTCAGGGGTTTAACTCCAACCTCTTTATCACAATTCCATTCTATTCTGGACCTAAAGCTCCTGAACTGATGAATTGTGTACCACAAGTTCAAGATGGGGGTTGATTCAATCATCATACAGGCACTGGAACTGGGAGATTTTCTGGCCTCTCTGGGATACTTGCATGTCACAATATTCCCTCCTCATCAGCAATTCCTGAGATTTGCCTTCCAAAACCAATCCCTATGTTGGGAAAAATGCAGGACGTTGGGGCCATTCACGTAAGCTTAATGCATACAACAAGCCTTGCAGATACCCTGCCTCTGCTGATAGAGCGCAGAAGCTGCCCAGCGAGTCCTGGCACCATCAGCCCTGCCTTGCCATACAGCTCTGCCTTGCCGCCCAGCCTGTTTCAGCCATGCCTGCTCCCAACCTAGCCTTGCTACTAATACTCCCCTGTGCAGCCAGCCTTGCCTCTCTCACTACTTAGCCCTGCCTGCCAATGTACTCACAGACTTCAGCAACCTTCACCGCCTCTCCGGCTCCCCTGGACCCGACAGACAGACAGATGCGTTCCACTTCCTGCACTTGCGATGTCAGCCTCTTCGCTGGAGCGCACATTCGCGCCCTTTTTCTTTCCGCGAGCTTTCTCTTCGCACGCCTCCTCCGTCCGGATTGCACCTTTTCCTCACAACGCTCTTCATCCTGAAGGCTCCTGCCACTCTCCATCCCCCACCCTGGAGTTACTGGGACAGCGAGGGAGTTTGCGCATGCGCTCGCTGCTGCGCAGGGGAGGGGGGTTTACGGGGTTCGCGCAGGGGGCGGCCTTGGGGCGCCCGGATCAGAAATCCGGCGCTGGCTTTAGTCCTCTTTTTCCTATTCTAGTGTCCTGCCTCCTGCTAATACTTA
This sequence comes from Xenopus tropicalis, assembly GCF_000004195.4. Taxonomy (NCBI): domain Eukaryota; kingdom Metazoa; phylum Chordata; class Amphibia; order Anura; family Pipidae; genus Xenopus; species Xenopus tropicalis. The sequence continues at coordinate 43,701,256 of NC_030680.2, forward strand.
CTATACCTCATGGTCCCTGTGTCCCACGGTGAGTATCACAATCTCCTCCTTTTTTTCAACCTAACTTACTATGTTACTATGAATTTTGGCCAAAAGATTCGGGGGATACAGAAATCCATCTAATGGCGTCCAGACACAATTGGAAACTGTCTTGTTTTTTTGCAAGGTGTCGAGACCCACTAGCAGAGGGCGTGGACACAATGATAGTTCCCTAGCAATTTCGACTTCCCTACGTGTTCCTGCCTTTCCCCATGCTACCATGGGTCCTGTGGAAGATCTCCAGAGAACCAGTCACAGTAATCCTTGTGGGCCCCATGCTGGCCCAGGAGATCTTGGTATTCCGTTTTAAACCTGTTGTTGGAACCTCCAGTAGAACTCCCAGTGTTCCTACGGCTTCTGTCTCAGGGACCTTTGCTCCACCACAAGCTTTAACTCTTTTCCTTAACGGGATGGCTCTTGAGGCGGCAGTACTAAGATGGAAAGGATTTTCTGGAGACTTTATCATGACCGTGATTAAGGCTTGAAAACCTACCACATCCAGGATATACAGTAGGGTGTGGGAGTGCAACCTGTTGTGGTGTGAGTCAGAAGGATTCGACTTTGCGGAGTTCAAAATACCAAGGATTTTGGAATTTCTACAAACAGTACTTCAGAAGGGGCTTAGCTTAGGATCTCTAAAATCTCCGGTATCAGCCTTGTCTGTACTTGTTCAAGAGTGAATAGCTCTCTTGGATGATGCCATACCTTTCTTTAGTGTGTTATAAGAATCTCACCTCCATTCTGACACCCGGTAAATCCGTGGGTTCTTAACCTAGTCCTAACGTACTTCAGTGTTTCAAAGGGACTATCAAGGAGGTAGGTTTAGAGTTTCTAAGCTGGAAGACTGTTTTCTTGGTCGCTATATCGGCAGTTGAGCTGGGGGCTCTTTCTTGTTCCAAACTGGTTTTGGTGTTTCACAATAACAGGGTAAAGGACAGTCCCTGGTTTTCTACTTAAGGTGCTTTTCACATAAATACAGAAATTACTCTGCTGTCATTTTGTAATAGTCTTAAAGGACAAGGAAAGGTTAATATAAATTAAAAGTAAGTCTAAAGGCATTCTTTTTAAGTACTTACTGCATATCTAAATTCCCAGATCCCTGCTTGCTTCTCTGAGATATGGTGCTGGCAGCCTGCAGCAGTTAGAAGACTCCAGTGACATCACTGAAATCTCTCTCCCCTTCCTGTAAGCTGCCAGCGTCAGCCTTCAGTAGCAATGCACGTGTGTAACTTGATCCTGTCTCCTGTTCTGAGCTACACATGCCCACCAGCCAATCAGAAGCGGATCTGCCAGAGGGGAAGGGGGGGGGAGAGGGAATGAAACACATGTGCAGTATGAAGCAAGGAGGGAAAGGAAGGGAGAATACCTTTTTAAAGATGGCAGCCTGTTCAAGAAAACAGAAAATGTGAAGTACCGTATATTCTCGAGTATAAGCCGATCCGAATATAAGCCGAGGTACCTAATTTTACCTAAGAAAACTGGAAAAACTTATTGACTCGAGTATAAGCCTAGGGTGTTTTTTTTTAACTGTCAGGCAAGTTTGGGAAGGCTAAGGAAGCTGCCATACTAAGTATCAAGTACTTGCAATCCTGCTGTGTGCGATCCCATCCTGCTGTGTGCTCCCATCGCAATGCAACATGTCTCCCAGCACAACTGACAGCAAAGCTTCTACTTGTGGCCAGAAGTGTGGACCCCATGTACTCACATATGGGTGCCACAAGTTCCCCGTGCTCCTCATGTTCCCCATTGGGGGAGACAGAATAAAGCACTTGGGGAAGATACTGGGGGAACTTGGGGAAGATACTGGGGTACTTGGGGAGAAGGAATGAAGCACTTGGGGAAGATACTGGGGGAACTTGGGAACAGGGACACGCAGCACATGGATCGTTCTAAACATTTGCAGTCTGATTTATTCTTGCTATCTGAAATACTTTAGTAAGAGCGGAAATACTACCGGCTCACAGCGTCTGTAACAGCCAGTAAATCTGAAATATTATGTGCGAATCCTAGAAGGCAGCCATTAGGAAGATTATGGTAAGGGACGCAGTGGGGGCACCCCTGTGGAGAAGGGACTCATAATGGGGGACAAGTGTGACCTCTAACCTCGCACCCCCGCAGATCGGGACTTACGTGAGTCCATGTGGGTTCCACAGGCGGAGCTGCCCCTCAGCGCGGTGCAGTCACAGGGAGACAGGTGGTGCCACTTGGGGAAGGCGGGTCAGCACTTGCGTAAGGGAGAGATGCGTAAGTAACTCGCGGGCACTGGCACTTCAAAGCGGCTCCTATTACTGCCACAAGTTCCCTGTGCGCCGTGCAGCGGGACCCGTCCGGAGCGTTGCCGTATATGCACGCGAGTGCGTCCGCCGGCGGGACCCGCTGCCGTATGTACTCGTCCGTCCAGGGGGGCTGCGGTTGGGGTACTGGTGCTGCTGCCATATCTACCCGTACGGCCACGAGGGGTGCTGTTGCCGCATGTACTCGCCAGCGCTGGGTTTGCTGGTGCTGCTGTATATACTAGAGTATAAGCCGAGGCTGTCTTTTTCAGCACATTTTGGGGGTTGAAAAACTCGGCTTATACTCGAGTATATACGGTAAGTGTGACTGAGTAAATATTTGATTAGGTGAGCCAAAATGTAGCGTTTTTACTAAACAATAGGAGGACTATTGGGCAGTATGCTTTTTAAATTTCGACTTGCATTCTCCTTTATGAATGACAAGAAAGCTAAACTGCACTGGATGTAGTACGAGCTTTTAGGACCTACATCTCTCGAACCTGTTCATTTAGAAAGACAGACTCTATGTTTGTGGTACCTTCTGTACATAGTCTAGGATGGATAATTTAAAATCCAAGTCCAGCTATAAAATCTGTAAGGGTGAACTTTTCCTTTATCTTTGGTAAGTTGCTACCCACCTATGAAATCCACATGTGTGGATTAAAGGGGTGGTTCACCTTTAATTTATTTGCCTGCCCCTATCCAGCTCGCAAATAGGATTCAATAAGGTCCGATTTTTTTTGCTTCGTTTTATTACTTATGTTTCTATTGAGGTTCCCTCCTTTTTCATATTCCACTGTTTTAAGCCACTTACTGGTTGCTAGGGTAAATTGTATCCTAGAAACCATATAGCTGCTAAAATTTCTAACTGGATAGCTGCTGAACAGAAAGTAAAATAAAAAGCAAAAAAAATTCTGCAATAAACTAAAAAGCTGAAATACCCCTTTAACAAATATATTGACCTGCACCTGCTACCATAAACTTAAATTAGAGCACTTTTCTATATAATTGACTTTAAGGGGAGGGAAAAGTAAGGGGTGCTGATAGGGAGCATTTGAAGGGGGCTGTTGTACCTAGGGTGGTTTAGTTCTTCTTTAAAAAATGCTTTTTGCAGTATTGCACTTAAAGTGCAATAAATCAATGTTTTATTGATTTTTTTTATATTTTTTTTTTTTAGTAGACCTAAGGTATGGAGATCCAAATTACGGAAAGGCCCCTTATCCTGAATACCCTTGGTCCCAAGCCTTCTGGATAAGGGGTCCTATACCTGTACAATAATATCTTCCCCCTCAATTCCTATAATGTCATTTTTGTGTACTGGAAACTAAAACTGGACTGCATACTTCAGGAGAGACTTGTTCTGTGGTTTTGGGGAGATTTATGATGTATTAATCCTGTACAGTACGGTTTAAAGAAGAACTACAGCCTAAGAATACGGCCAGAAAAGCTGTTTTTTTTTTTTATAGTGAACTTGCTGTACAATCCTCAGTAGTTGCCTCATCTTGATAACCGTAATGATCCATGACTTCAAAATAGTCCATAGCAGCTTCCATTCTTGTATCTTGTTGGACCATCTTTTAAATATCCGTGGCACTGCAAATGTTCAGTAAACTCTGGTTTGCTGCTGACAAACTAAACTTAAGGGTTGTTGTAAATCAGTGATCCCCAACCAGTGGTTCATGAGCAACATGGGTTATGTGGTCTTAGGTAGGTACAGAAACCTAAAACATAAGGTAAACCATTTCTAGTTTATTTTTATTTTTTGTTGTGCTTTAGTTCTTTAAAAAGTATTTTTTATTTTATTAGAAGCTGGTCATGGCATCCTTGGATCCACAACAAGACTGCAAGCGGGAGTAAATTCACTCCAGGGGTTTAAAGAAGATAAACGCAACAAGGTCACCCCAGGTTAGTGAAAGAAAAAACCTTGTCCTTGAAGTTGTGATTGAATTTAAAAATTTCAAAAAGCCATTTCAAGAAGTCACTATTACTGGCACAAATATTCTCTTATCGAACAAAATGCTAACTCATTTACCCACACCTGACTGCCTTTTGAAACTTTTTTAGTTCATGGAATAGTTAAAGGATAATATATTCGGCCTCCCCACAGTGAACCCAATCTAATTTTTTTTGTTTCCAGGCAATTCTCATATTAGGGGAAAAATGCATGCTCAGTCTGCTTTTTTTTTTTTTTTTTTTTTTTTTTAAAACCCTTTAAAGGAGAAGGAAAGGCTAGTAAAGAGTTAATCTCGAGCTGCAGGCATACCTTCAGTTGGCTCAATAGTGTCCTTAAGTCCCCCATATTTCACCTGTTCAGAAGATCTGAAGCCAAACAGGAAGAAAAAACGCTGAGCTGTGTAAAGAAAGTTCCCATAATGCCTCACTCCTGTACAAGACATGCAGACTAAGTGAACATGCTCAGTTAGTAAGACTGTGAGTCAGCTTCCTGCTGATTGGCTGAGATCCACATTCCTAAGGGGGAGGGAGTGAGTTCTTAGCATTCTTGAGGGAGGGGGGAGCAGGAAAGAGCAGAGAAAAGAAAGCTGTGTGTCTGTGGCTCAGGAATTACAGACACAACTAATCTTTTTTCAGAGAAGTCGGTGCAGTGCTTATGGCTGTATTTACATAGACCTTTCTGATCAAGCTAACTTCATTTTTACCTTTAATTTCACATTTCGTTTCCCCTTAGTGCCAGACTTTTGTAAACATTCTGTGCTCTCTCAGTTTAGGGGCTTTTACTGAGGGAAGGGCTAAGTTTAGGTAGGCAAACAAAGTTCAGCTGCTCTAGTTTGCTCTTAATTTGAGGTTAATCGGAGGCACTTTAAATGATGGCATGTGTATGCTGACTCCTATTTAACATGATTTTGAATGTGATTGCTTAATTCTGAACACATCTACATCCCCAGTTAGAAGAGGGTGTGCACACTTATGCAACCACATTATTTTAGTTTTTTTGGTTTTTTTCCCTCCACCTAAAAGGTTTCAGTTTGTTTTTCAATTGAGTGGTACAGTTTATAGGTCACATTAAAGGTGGAAAAAGTTCTGAAATGATTTATCTTTGTGTCATTTTTGTACGGCACAGGAACCTGACATTTTATCAAGGGTGTGTAGACTTTTTATATCCACTGTATGTGTCCCAACTCCTAAGTACCAAACGGCAATGCTTTACTGAATTTAGCAGTTTCTATAAAAAATTATGAAAATTCTAAAAAAATCGCCTCATCTTCCACATTCGAGCATCATATCTCCCACATAACATTAGGTACTAAGAATATACATCCTAAGTATGAAAGCCTAGGGACCACTGAACAGTTTGATGCCCATTGTGCATAGGATTTACTAAAGTATCTGGAATTTAGAGACCCCAAAAGGAAGTTAGTACATACAAATTGCCCCGGAGATCTCTTTAGCTACTGAAAATTCAACACGTTAACTGCATTTTCTGTGGGGTAAAAACACAAAAAAATACATTGACCCCCCCAAAACCATATATTTTTGGAAAGTACACATTTGGGCAAATTCAAAATTGGTACCCATGTCTTTCTACTCCAAACTATAGACTCGCAATGCTTTCCCAAAATTGCCAGTTTTGATGAAATACCCAAAAATCACATCAAATCTTCCACTTTCAAGCACTTTATCTCCCACATAACATAAGGTAGCAAGAAAGCACACCCTAAATCTGAAAGCTAAGGGTCCACTGAACAGTTTGATGCCCATTGTGCATAGGATCACCAATGTATCTGACATTTAGAGACCCCAAAAGGACGTTAGTACATACAAAGTGTATACGCTGCAATATAAGCTACGGGCATGTGCATTATGTGCCATAAGACCCCCTAACAGTATGGAGACCCTAGAAAACCATATGTTTTCCGAAAGTACACATTTTGACAAAACAAAAATAGGTAAATACATCTTTCTACTGCATTATTGGACCCCTTACCCTTTGTTTTTTTTTGTTTTTTTAAGTTGTAATATTGGTGTGTAGGCAGACATCTCAGTGCATTGTGCCTGATTCTGAGCTTTTAGAAGGAGCCAGTATTACACAATAGAACTGCTTTCAGATAAGCTATTGTTTCTTCCACTGGGGCCTAAGTCACATAATTAGTAAAACAGGGTTTTTCCTGCTTGGGTGCTATTCTCAGGTCTACCACTAAGTGAGCACAATGACTTCATTTTGGCCTCTACAATGCTAAAACCTTATCCAGGAAACCTGCTTTTTGGGAGGGGACTGGTGTGTCAGAAATTATTGCCTCTCATTGTTTTTCATGTATTTAAAGGGCATGTAAACCCCAAAGAAAACATAATTCCAAGCAATTTTCCAATATGAAATCATCAAAAATTTGTAGGGCTTTAAAAGTTATTTGTAAATGTAAGTGCTATTGAAAGCAGCATTTGCTGAACTCCTGGTTGTTACTTTTTAAACAATGTTGCAACTGTCAGTCTTCTCCAGCAATACAGGTCTGTCAATCTGCTGCCTTGTGTTACATTGTTTCAACAGTCAGCCACCAGGGCAGAGAATTGAAAAGGACAGGCAAACACTGCTTTTAATAGCAATTATATATACAAATAACTCAAAAACCATTACAAATTTGTAATAAATGTATATTGCAAAGCTGCTTAGAATTATGTTTTCTTTTATTAGGCAAAACATTATATTTTGTGTTGCCTTGTCCTTTAAGGCTAAAGTTCCCACTATTTCTCACTGTATTTAATCTATTTTTGGTGCCACTACCCAATGTCTCTCACTGTAATGAATTTATTTTAGGTGCCACTACTTCTGCCAGTCAGTGTACCATTATTTACAAGTGCATTCCATGTGTATATATCTATATACGCTTTACTGTACAAGTTAATTGTGGCAAATGTCACATGGGCCAGTTTTTCCACAGTGTTTTTTAGCTGAAGAAAAATGCTTAATGCTACCCTAAATTTATTGTGGGCAGTAAAGGCAGTTTTGCACGTTTACCAACTTCCCAAATTTCAGCACACTACCAGCAATGCTATTAGCTGCATGAACTGATAGTGCCTCCATGAGCTAAATCCTTAAGCAGAGGTGTTGGGGAGTTGCTGTCTTGTTACCTGCCAGTTCTTTTTCTGATTGTTTGCTGGGGGGGCTTGATATCACTCCAAGTTGGAGTGCAGCAGTAAAGAGATACTGAGGTTTATTAGAGCACAGGTCACATGTCACCTGGGAGTGTATAGAAATGGCCAGCCCCATGTCAAATTTCAAAATTAAAAAAAACCTGTTTGCTCTTTTAAACAAATTTCGGTGCAGAAATCTGCTGGAGCAGCACTAATGCATTTTGAAAAACATGTTTTCCCAACAGTATTCCTTTTAAATATGTTGCGGAAACTGTTGTGGAATTCCTTGTTTCACAATGAAACTGTATAAACATGCTTATTGTCCTTTTAGTTGTGCAAGCCATTTTTGCATGATTTTAGTGATGATTAAATATATCTCAATTGTTTATCTATAGTGTTATATTTGAATTATGGACCATTCACATCCTATGCCCCATGCTATGACTCAACATTTGCAAATGTCAGCAAGGATGACTCTGATTTAATCTACTCAACCTACGGAGAAGAGCCTAGCCTCCATGGAACATTCAGGTAGTTCTTCAGCTTTGTTCTTTTAGTGGCTTAAAATTTTATGTGTACATTTTTTACCTTAGCAACTGATGTTATTGTCAAAGCAAGTTTCATTTTATTTATTAATTGGTATAACAAGGCACCTAAACAAAAACTGCAAAATCCATACCAAAAGTCATAGCCTGTTAATTTAATTAAAAAAAAAATCCTTTCCTTTCATCAGTTTTCACTATGTATCCATTTTTCAGTTTCAGAGAGTCTCGTCTTCATTAATATGTTTATGTTCTGCTTTATCTCTAAAAAATAAATGTGTTACTGTCACACATATAGTTACATAGTTACATAGGGTTGAAAAAAGACCAGTGTCCATCAAGTTCAACCCATCCAAGTAAACCCAGCACACTTAACCCACACCTACCAATCTATACACTCACATACATACACTATATATACAACCACTAGTACTAACTGTAGATATTAGTATCACAATAGCCTTGGATATTCTGATTGATCAAGAACTCATCCAGGCCCCTCTTAAAGGCATTAACAGAATCTGCCATTACCACATCACTAGGAAGGGCATTCCATAACCTCACTGCCCTCACCGTGAAAAACCACCTACGCTGCTTCAAATGGAAGCTCCTTTCCTCTAATCTAAAGGGGTGACCTCTGGTGCGCTGTTTTTATGGGAAAAAAGAACATCCCCCAACTGCCTATAATCCCCTCTAATGTACTTGTACAGAGTAATCATGTCCCCTCGCAAGCGCCTCTTTTCCAGAGAAAACAACCCCAACCTCGACAGTCTCACCTCATAGTTTAAATCTTCCATCCCCTTAACCAGTTTAGTTGCACGTCTCTGCACTTTCTCCAGCTCATTAATATCCTTCTTAAGGACTGGAGCCCAAAACTGCACTGCATACTCAAGGTGAGGCCTTACTAGGGACCTATAAAGGGGCAAAATTATGTTCTCATCCCTTGAGTCAATGCCCTTTTTTATACAAGACAGCACTTTATTTGCTTTAGTAGCCACAGAATGACACTGCCTGGCATTAGACAACTTGTTATCAACAAAAACCCCTAGATCCTTCTCCATTAAGGAAACCCCCAACACACTACCATTCAGTAGATAGTTTGCGTTTATATTATTTCTACCAAAGTGCATAACTTTGCACTTATCAACATTGAACCTCATTTTCCAGTTTGCTGCCCAGTTATCTAATTTTGTCAAATCGCTACTTTTTAGAATTGTTGCACAAAAAAACCAGCGTCAAAAACCCAAACTCTAAAGTTGCAAAGCAAGATCCTTCAGGGAAGGGACATCTGCCATTGAGTTCTATGTGATCTCGACAGGTTTCAGCTGTTTATAGTTTATAGGTTTTGTAAATCTCAAAAAAAGCTGCAACCTTTTTTTTTTTCTCTCAACTTTTTCGAGTTTTGGAGCAAAAAATTTGAATCGTAAAAAAAAGTTAGTAAATGCCCCCATAAAGGTTGTTTTTAAATTGGGTTGGCTTTTATATACTTTGTCGTGCTGTTTTGAATCTTGATCCAGACATGCTCCACACTGACTTCTCTTTATTGTGCCATTGTATTGTATTATAGTGATGGTTACCTTTTTAATGGAAACATGTAGAATTTGAAAAATTATTTTTGCGTAGGCAATGCTGAATACTGTATGGTGCCTGATTTAAGTCTGACCGTTTCATTGAAGCACTTATTATATCCTCTGTGGTCTTGGTTACAATTGAGTACTGGATGCGTCCCCATCACAGCTGTTTGTTTACACAAAGAAAGATTAGTGCCCTGCTGATTGGCTTGCAAAGTGCACAGAGCACAGCCCAAGAAAGCAGCTAGCTGGAAGTAGATTTTTTTTTTTTGAGCTGATTTAAAGTGGAAGGGAAGTCATCTTAGTATTTTACTGCCAATAGATTTGCCACATTAGTGCCACCTAGAACAATATATTTATTCGGCAGAAACCATTAACATACCTGAGTAAACGGCTTTAGAAACTTTCTTCCTTTGCTTAAGACAGCATTTTAGGTAGCTTCCTGCCTGAAGCTCTAGCCATTATAGCTGAGATCATACATCCCTAAGGCAGGGGGGAAGGAGTTATTAGCATTCTAGTGGGAGGGGGGGGGCAGCAGAGGGGAGAGAGGAGAGAACTGTGCAGACTTTGGCCTCAGGAATTAAAGTAGACATTTTATATAAAGTTCATATTCAGTTATAATATTCATCCTCCCTCAAAATGTTAAATGATGCCGAAATAAAGATGTTTTGAAAGCATTTTACCTCCTAAAACTGCCATTATATGAGAGCTGCAAAGACAACCACTCAAGTCTGAAGCCAGAGCAAAATGAGACATGGGAGTGTCCTTTAGTCTCCCACAGGAACTGGTCACAGCACTGACTGACAGGCTTTACTCAGCAGTAGCAGGGAAAACCCCTCCCTCCTTCTGTGTCTCTCTGCTTGTGCTTCTGCCAGGTGGGGGGGGAGAGGAGCGAGTAGAGCAGGAACAGACTGTCTGTGAGCTCGCTAAGCCCACTATGAATATTCACTTTAAGTAGGTGAGGGTGTCATAGAAGTATATGAGGGCCGGCGGCTCTGAGTGATATACTGAAGAGTCTAAACCGGAAGCTGGCAAAAGGTCTGGGTAGAGCACAGTTTTCAAGCAGTTATGGACATATTTGAAGCCAAAGGTATTAAAATAAAAGCACTTCCTTCTGTTTTACGTTATTTGACATGGTTTAGTAAATTGTAAAAATTTATGGTATATATCCCCTTTAAGGCTGTTTCTGAGAGAGGAAGTCAGACACTGGAACATCATGTTTACAAAAAAGACAAGAAATCCTGTGTTTCTTTTGATAGCAGCATTACTGGAAGCGCTTATGGCTGTATTTACATAGACCTTTCTGATAAAGCTTACTTACCGTATATACTCGAGTATAAGCCAAGTTTTTCAGCACCAAAAATGTGCTAAAAAAGTCGACCTCGGCTTATACTCGAGTAATATAGATGTCATTCCCTGCGCACAGACGCACCATCACCCCCCGTGGAAGAACTGACAGGCGGTATACGGTATCTTACCCGGCTCCCCATGTGGCCTGCCCGAGTGTAGGAGTCCGACCTGGGAGCTGATGGCGGGTCTGTGAGTAGGGTCCCCCATCTATGCCCGCTCCGGGCCTCACAGCTGCCGGCACTTGTAACTTGCGCAGCATATATACGGTATCTTACCCGGCTCCCCATGTGGCCTGTCCGAGTGTAGGAGTCCGACCTGGTAGCTGATGGCGGGGCAGTGGGTCTGTGAGTAGGGTCCAGCCCCCCATCCATGCCCGCTCTGGGCCGCACAGCTGCCGGCACTTGAGGGCAGTAACTCGCAGCACATGGCGGCCCCGGCTCCTGCTCTCCGCTATGACATGTCTGCCTCTCAGCGCAGCCAGCGGAGACCTGCCCAGGAACAGCGCCAGCACAGACATGTCTCCCTCCCAAACCATTCACACAAGTCCCACTGCCTGCATTGTATTGTGTCATTTGCGTTCGTGCTCGCCAGCTTCATGCACTGGAAGGACATTATGGGAGCGTACACAGCGTGGGTTACTCCTTCTCCTCGCAGCTATAGGTAAGAAATATATATAAATCCTAACTGGGCTAAATATGGTCTCCTGCTCTCCCCTTCAAAGCCACCAGCCTATGCTGCAATGCCTCTCCGTATACAGATGAGCCAGGGGGCTTGTGGGCTTTATAGGTGGCTACAGAGGATCGGGTGGAACCCGAGGAATCCAAAAATTGGTGCAATGACCATTATAATTCCCAGCACTTTGCAAGCTGTGCCCTCTAAGCCATGTAATGGTCTCAAGAGTCAGAACCAGCAGTGAAGGTGTCTCAGTATACAGATGAGCCAGGGGGCCTGAAGGACAAGGAATAAGTTAACTGTTATAGCTATGTTATGAGAACAGAGGCCAATATTTTCTAGCACATAATGCTCCCACTCAGTGTGGCTCACATGCAGAGCACAGTGTGCTTCACTCACAAGCCAAGCCAATGGAAGAGGCAGCAGACACTGATGATTTGGGAATCCGCATATATGGTATATATGATATTTACCAAAGCTTGCCAGTTGCTTGGATTTCCATCTTATCATTACTATCATTACTTCCTTAGCCTTCCCAAACTTGCCTGACAGTTAAAAAAAAAAAAACTTAGCAGTAGCGGCTGCATTTCCCCTAGGCTTATACTCGAGTCAATACGTTTTTCCAGTTTTCTTAGGTAAAATTAGGTACCTCGGCTTATATTCGGATCGACTTATACTCGAGTATATACGGTAGTTTTTACCTTTCTTTCTCCTTTAAAGAAAAATTCCCTAAAAAGCTAGTAGCAACTAACCTTTTAGCGAAATATTCTTAAAATCAGCTCAAAAAATGTAATCCTATGTATAGGAGTTGTATAATGCAATGTAACATGTATTTTTTTTAAACTACAGTATCTGTATACCTGTTCAATGCCATATTTATTTCTATTTGTGTGAGATATAACATTCTATTGTTAGCATGTTGTCCATGATGCTCTCCTCTTCGTTTATGATGTTGTCCATAATACCTTGCTGGTTTGTATACTAATTATTTCTTTTCTGATTGTAATTTGCAATTTTTATATTGTTAGTATCCAGGAGTTTTTGGAGAAAACACTTGAAAAACCTTATGGGATGGCAGACTGTATACTTGATGCATTCACAGATGGAGAGTACTCAAGAACAGAAAGAGATGAGAGTAGAGTAAGCATATCTGATTCACTTATAAAAATGAAAAAAAAATAAACCGATAAAAAGTTAGCACTTACAACATAATTAGGTACAGTCACATATATCAAATACTAAGTGACAGTTTTAAGATTGAAAAGCAGTGTAGCATCAAGTTGTCAGAGTACACAAAGAGTTGTGTGGGTTAGTCATCTGGTAGAGATATGCTGGGGTTGGCATCCATCCAGGGTTCCCATATTTTCTCAAATTTCCCGGGTGTACTCCAGATGTTGTATGTCAATTTGATCAGTGGCAATGTACCTTTTATTAGCTCAACCCATTGTTGAAGTGTGGAAGAAATGGGGCTCAACCACTTCATTAATAATGTTCTAAATTTCTGAAGGGGCACTTATTTGTCTATTATTCCTAACAAGCAGATCTCAGGAGACCTAATGCCAGGGAGAAGCAAATATTCATTTATATAGTGGGTGACCAGTATGTTATTACTTTAGTAGTCATTTTATTAATGTTATTCCCAGAGGCATATAGTGTGTTAATCAGAGTTGTTGTTTTTTTTTTTATTAAAGGCAGCGGTTAGTGAATTTTCAGCAAGACAGGGACTCACCAATGTACAAGACCAATTTGCTTGCCTAAAGAATGTGTTTGGTTTGGGACTATTTGATGAAGTCTTTGACTCGGAAGGTATGAAACTTGTTTAGCAGACTACACAGAGATAAGAAAATTAATGTATGAACTTTTTATTTATGTATGTATCTATCTTACTGGTGTTTTATTTTACATTCTCCCATGCAATTCTGGAAACTGTCATGGTTTGTGTTGCTGCCCTCTGCCCAAGGTTCCCTAATTATTTTGTTGGTTGTGTGCACAGAAAAATATTTTATAAACTATGCTTAAAAGCTGTAAGCACAGGGATGTGGATGGGATTTTCTGTATTCCCAAATGTGTGCATTCATGTCATTAATTGAACTTAACTCGCGTACACAGCTAAGAGGGAACATTGATGGCTATACTGGCACAGTATTTCCCAGCACCTATTTACAATGCTCTGTGGTCGGTAACATTACTCAGTAATTCACTTGTGCATTCCTGCGACAAACAGTGACTGACCACATGGACACATACACCAAATGCAAACAAACTTGACATACGTGAGAAAAAAAATCAACAAAATTTTTAAGGTCTTCTTGTTGCCAGTTTCACTGTATGTTAAAGGATAGATTCTCTCATGAAAGTAATGCTTAGTAAATTCTCTCTCTAATACTAATTAAACTTTACTAAGCAGTTTCAAATCCTGCCATCAATTATTGCTGGGTCTTACAGCAAAGTCATTTTTGAATTTCAAATTTAACTACATGGGGCTGACGGCAGATGGAAACTTTGGCATTTTGGGAAATTGTCTATCCCACAAGTGACAACCCACCAAAAAATACCTCCCCATTCAAATGAACTGAAATCGATGCATGCAAAAAATTATATGTGGCTGAACCACAGTAATCTCTTACAAATGCCGCCTTCCACATTTTTATGCATTCTGTTAACTGTGAGTAATTGTGGGAGCAAGCAGGTTCATCACTGTGACAGAGGCTAAGTGGTGAGGGGCAAGCATATTCTGTAGTCCAGTGTATGATAGGTAGGAGATTATTATTAACATATATTTATAAAGCACCAACATATTCTGCAGTGCTGTACAATACGTGGGTTTCATACATTGGGCATACAGAGTAACATATAAAGCAATCAATAACTGATGCAAGAGGTAAAGAGAGCCCTGCCCAAAAGAGCTTACAAAATTTACAAGGAGAATTAGTTGAGACACAAGGGGGAAGATTTACTAATCCACGAATCCGAATACCGAAAGGGAAAAAATCGGATTGGAAACGAAAATTTTGCAACTTTTTCATCGCCGCCACGACTTTATCATATGTTGCGAGACTATTTCGGCGTTGTCGCAATTTTTTTTCGTATTGAGCGATTGTAAACGACGGAAAAACCAATCTGATTTTTTTGCGACGCCAACAAAAAGTCGCAAAAATACCGATCATTACGAAAAAACGCAATTGGGCGCTTTCGGTCCATTCGTGAATTAGTAAATCTGCCCCTTGGTGTGGGAATGGGCAAGATCAGAGCTAAGCAATGTGAAAGGTGTGGCACAGGTTATTGCTTTTAGCAGTACACTTGAGGTTATGTTAAACGAAATAAATGTGTTTTTAGAGATCTTTTGAAGGCAGAGAGATTGGGAGAAAGTCTGACAGATTGTGGGAGTAAATTCCAGAGAAGTGGGGCAGCCCTTGCAAAGTCTTGAATGCGAGTGTGTGAGGAGGTAATGAGAGAGGATTTGAGGAGAAGATCAGTAGAGGAGCAGGTTGGAGTCTAGAGATAAGTTCAGAGATGTTGGGTGGGGCAAAGTTATGGACTGCTTTGAATGTGAGAGTCAGTAAGTGGTTGTTGTATTAAAATGTTCTAGGTAATTTTTTAAATTAATTAACTCAAATGGCGTATGCTTCTTTTTAAATTTATTTCCTCGTGCTGGGGTCTGCAGTCAGGTTTAAGTTTTTTTTTTCTTAATTAAAACAAATATGCTGTGATGCTAAAAGATGCTGTGCTGATTAAAATTGTTAAGGAGGTATGTAATTACAGCCCAGCAGCTAAGTCTTTGGTAGCACTAAGGTTCTGAAAGTAAAATCTCTAATTTCATTACAGAAGCAGAAAGGTTTCAACGAAAGCTTGATGAGACTACAAAGCTCCTGCAAGACTTACAGGAGGTTCAGAATGATCGCTTAAGTACAAAGCCTCCTCCAAATATGGTCTGTCTGCTGGCACCATCTGCAAAGGAAATCCAGATTGGTATGTACATCTACAGTTGCACTGGGAAGTCAGAGTTATGTTAACTCTAGTACCTACATGTCCAGCCTAAAAACTACTTGCTGTTGCTGCAGTTATTGATATCAAGAGTTGGAGTTCTAGAGGGCCGTAGATCTGCTTTTGTTTGTTATAGTCCATAGTACACATGAATTTAATATGCTGTTAACCTTTCTGTACAGGTAGGTGCCAGAATAAAGAAAATACTGATTTAGGGACTAGCCAAATGATCTAATGTTTTGTTTTGTTTTGTTTTGTATGTTTTGTTTGCCAAACCAAGGCATGGAGATCCTGGTGGAAGAGTATGCACCTTTCTTCCCCCCCTTAATGAAAATGTCTTTCTCCATAGTAATGTTGCTCACTTTACTGATATTATTTTGCTGTTATGTTTTATAAAACATTCATAAATAAAGAAAAGACCTAGCTGTAGCAAGCAATGACAGTCAGGAGCAGGAAACGCCAACAAGGCATCATGCTGTATTAAAAAGGGTATAGAATCAATGAAGGAGAGTGTAATTCAATCTCCTTACAAAACATTGGTAAGGTCCTACCTTGAATATGCAATGCAAAATTTTTACTAAAAAAGAGTCTAAAGGAATATCTACTAGTTGATAAAGGGGCTGGAAGGATCTGAGATGTTTTTCGCGAAAATATGCCAATACAAAAAAAACACCTATTAACTTTAATGTGTATGGAGTGAGAAAAAAGTAGCAATCACATCAAAAAGTTGCCCATAGCCACAGTTCCGCAAATTTTATGGTGAAGTGAAATAGGACAGATTTGCTCATCACTAGACATGACTATAATTGTGATTATATATTAATTATAAATAATATATTACCTCAGGAGTTGCATCTTTGTGGAAGCATCCTGCTTTTTCTACATAACATATCGGTTTACTTGAGGAAATGTAAGATTAATTATGTTCTTAGGGACACAAAGTGCTTTTATTTCTTTGTACAACAATATCTAGAATTAGCAATACAACAGAAGATAAATGCCTCACAAGAAGGTCCTTAATGCAGGTTGGATTACTTAACTCAGCAGGTATTGGTAAACATTTTAGAGGATGGTTTTTTTTTTTTAATTGTTCAATTGTTCTGTTAAAATTTTCCCGTTTTGTACTTTCAGCGGAGCGAGTAAATGACAATCTTAAGTTGCTAGCTCAGCAGGTACAGCCAGGGGATATTGTCAGCATTCCTGGACTCCGAAAGGCAATGGGGATCACTCTTCCATCTCTGAATTCAGAAGAAGCCGAGGTTGACCTAACAGATGGTATGCTCGCTATTTAAATAGGACAGATATCTTATAGATCAGTGCTGTCCAACTTCTACGGTGCCGAGGGCCGGAATTTATCTAGCATACATGGTGGAGGGCCGCTAATGGAAGTCAGTTTTGACCACTCCCCTTTTTGAAACCACACTCACTTCAAACCACACCTATTTTATCACAATGGTGGTAGCACAGCAAAATCCCAAATGCTTGGTCCTTACTGTGGGGATATCAACCATCATTAATATGTGAAAGAATTATGTCATATTAAGACACACTCTTAAATTCCATATGCCTCCTCCTCCCCTGTGGATAGCAGAGCAACCCCCAGTACATAATTACACACCTTAGGGACCATTTAATGGCTATTTCCAACTGCTAACAAACTCCCACAACAAACCCCTGCCAGGTTCACCTCCCACAAGCAGCATAGGGCAAGCAGAGTATGGCACACACAGGCAGCACTCTGCCTGTCCTATGCTGTCTGTGTGTGCCATACTCTGCCTGTCCTACCCTGCCTGTGTGTGCCATACTCTGCCTTCCCTATGCTGCCTCTGTGTGCCATACTCTGCCTGCCCTACCCTGCCTCTGTGTGCCATACTCTGCCTGCCCTACCCTGCCTCTGTGTGCCATACTCTGCCTGCCCTACCCTGCCTGTGTGTGCCATACTCTGCCTGCCCTACCCTGCCTGTGTGTGCCATACTCTGCCTGCCCTACCCTGATTGTGTGTGGCATACTCTGCCTTCCCTATGCTGCCTCTGTGTGCCATACTCTGCCTGCCCTACCCTGCCTGTGTGTGCCATACTCTGCCTGCCCTACCCTGCCTGTGTGTGCCATACTCTGCCTGCCCTACCCTGCCTGTGTGTGCCATACTCTGCCTGCCCTACCCTGCCTGTGTGTGCCATACTCTGCCTTCCCTATGCTGCCTCTGTGTGCCATACTCTGCCTGCCCTACCCTTCCTGTGTGTGCCATACCCTCCCTGACCTATGCTGGCTGTATGTGCCATACTCTGCCTACAGTACCTATGTCTGAGGTGTGAAGAAGTGAACAATGGGAGTGATTACAGTCTGAGCCTGAGGTATGAACACTGCAGGGGGTGAACAATGCAGGTATTAAAAGGTGTGAAAAACACAGGGGATTACATTTTTAAACAATACAGAGGGATTACAGCCTGAATCTGAGGTGAGAACCATGCAGGGGGCCAGTTAATCACAGTACTGATACCATTTAATGCTTACTCAAAGGTAAGCCATCAAAGCAGCCAGACAGGTGGGGGGCCACACAGAGGGGGGTCGCGGGCCGCCAGTTGGACTGCACTGTTATAGATCATTCAAAGATTCAAGGGTCCCTATTGTTGTTCATGGTTTATTTAGGCTGTAGTGTGCATATCATAACTGAAAGATGTTGGTACCATATTAATAAAGAGTGACACTACCTGAGATATGAGATCTGAATGCTTTGACAATACAAAATTGTGCTAGCAAAACATACAAAGTAATTTTAATGGAACTGCATTTCTAACCACTGTGATATTCTGGATAGGTTTCCAAACCAGTGTGTTAAAGCAAGGGATGGCGGCTCCCTACAATAGCCTTAAAGAATAAGTAAACCTTTTTTTTTTCTATTAATAAAATTACTCTAAACAGCTCCGCCCCCCACTTCCTGTTCAGGTCTCTTATTACATTGACTACCTGTAGTCGAAGTGGAGAGCCTTCTGCGCATGCCTGGAGGCAGTAGGAGCCAGTCTGTGCATTAGCAGGGTTTTTTTTCTTGATGAGAGACCTGAACAGGAAGTGGGGGCGGGGCTTCACTCTGAACAAGGAAGGAGAGGCATTGTTCAGCTTGTAACCGAGGAACCAGGTCAGAAAGAACAGAGGGATAAAGGTAGGCAATTCTGGGAAGCTGTTTAGAGTAATTTTATTAATAGAAAAAAAAGGTTTACTTATTCTTTAAAAGACAAGGAAAACCTTATTTACTCGGAAGATGGGGGTGCAAGTTATCACTAGGTGAATTTCCCTAAGTTGGTGTTCCCTATGGGGAAAAAGAAAGGTGACATGGTCTTGTGGCAAGGCCACTGGGCTTTCTTGGATTGGAACATTAGTCCAGAGTTCTTGTTTAGTCTATAAGAAAAGAGTGCTTCTGCTCGCAGAAGGAAGGTAACAACCTACCAATTATGTACCACATATACGATTCATGAAAAAACAAGTTGCCTGGTATATATAATTTCTACAACACTCCTTGGTACGCGCCAAGCCATGTATAGCTTTTAAGAATTCTTCTATGTACCCCTTTAAAATGAAACCTTTGTGTGAAGTTGCAGAAAAGTCATGTCACCATGTCCTCCTGAAACACTGCATATTTGTGTGGTTGTATAATGAAGCTTTCATTCTATTCCTTTTTCTTTGCAGCCAATACAGAAGAAAATACCAGTATCCTCGAACGTGCAAGTGATTGTCCCCTCCTGGGTACATAAAGAAACTATGAAGACCTGTAAATACTGATCAGTTGTTTAACTGTAATAAATTTCAGAATGTGCTTTTTATAAAATTGATTTTTATTGCTTTCGCAATGGAACATAAAAACAAACAAAAGCTACAACATAGAAATGAAAAATGACATGCAGTTATGCAGCAGGAAAACAAAACCTCAGGGACAATTTTTAGTTACCAATAAGAAGGTGTCTTACAATTCCATTTTTATTTTAGCTAATCTTTGGGGTAATGTATTGTATTTTTGTATCTGTTAATGAATATAGGAATTTTGATTGAATTATTTCTTAAATGATTTCATACATTAATAAACGTACAATTTTTTATATATACTGTAAATGCTGCAGGCCAGAAATCACTTTACTCTTTTTATATTGAATTTCCAGTTTAGAAAAAAGTAATTACAGTTTTTTTCAGTTATATCTTTTTTTCAATTGTGCAGGGCAAACTGTTAATCCAGTAAGTCAAAATGAATTATAAGTGTTACAAAGGGTCCAGTTCTAACGTGTAATACCTTATGTTTGCTAAGTGAGTCAGCATGGCATTCTACGATCAGACAAAGGTGCTTTCTAAACTGTACAAAATAGGACACAACAATTTAACATTAAAGGGATAAAACTTGCAGTTCTTACTGCTGCACATTTTAAGGCTATGAAGCACACACAGCTTCATTTCCCATGCATATTAACATTATCTAGACATTATGGTTTGGAACACCAGAGATTATCTTCTGAAATTAAACCTGAGGTAGAACCCAGTGTCTCAAATTCACCCTTGCCTATAAATTGTAAATAGGTTTTATATAAAAAATCATATGTATACAATTCATGCATTTACAAGTAATATATACAAATATACCACATCTTGTAAAAGTGTACACAGCACCGTAACTGTGAGGGGGGATGGTCTGGGGTTAACAAAGGCTAATGCCACACGAAGCGCATGGCACATATTTTCTGCAATCCGAAAAACGCTTGCAGAAAATATGCTCCATACACATAAAACTTTCCCCTACCTGTGCCTGCACCCGAATGAATTGAATAAGCTCGGGTGCAGGCACATGTAGCCGATATCCGCATAAAAAACTCGAGATTTAGCATTTTCTTGCGTTTTTATGTGGATATCTGCTACATGTGCCTGTACCCGAGTGTATTCAATTCACTTGGGTGCAGGCACAGGTAGGGGGGAGTTTTAAACGTATTTAGTGTATTCTCGGCAAGTGTTTTTCGGCTTGCTGTAAATATGCGCCATACTAGTGTAGGCCTTAGCCTTAGATTAGGCAAACATGTTCCTATAAAAGTGGAACCCTTCATAATCACTGTAAGGTGACACTGGCTCCTGCAAACATAGTTTCACAGTTATTTGTCATTGGTCTATAAGGGCAGCAATGGGATCACAGGAAAAAAAAATAGATGTTTAGTGTGTAGCCAAAAACAAAAGTGAAACAGCTGATGAGTACTCACGTGGGGTCTGGGTGCACATGAAGAAATGGCAGACCCCACACAGGCAAAAAAAAAAACCCCTGCAACCTTTATTTTATGTAAACATAAGACCATGCATTTTTTGCACCGGGCACTGATTATTATGATTAATATGCGCGACTGTGTGGAATCTGTGAGTGTGTGCCATAGGTATAGCCTTTATAACACACCAGATAAATGCGGACTAAACTATTCAGCTAGTTAAGAAGGGGACTTTTCACTACTCAAATTTTGGATGATGCCTGGTTTGAAAGGTGCTTCCTGAGAGCAATGATTATTTAGTTTGTATATGCTAAGGGAAATCAAGAAAAATGGCAACCATTTCTTTTTTTTTTTTTTTTTACAAAGTAATTATGTGCTGATTTTTGCTGGCTAATTGCTTCTCCAGTAGGTGCCAGGCCTGATGCCCATACTTTCCCTTTCCACTACTCTTTATAACAGCTGAAACTTACTGGTGCTGTTTAGAAAGGCATGCCCTCCCTACTGACATCACAGATGTCAGGGGTTGGACGTGGGTAAATGATCATGGTGGATAACGTCACTGATGATCTCTGTAAGGGGTGATGGCAAATAAGCATCACTACTACAATGCCTATAAAATGTATTCACCCCCTTGGATGCTTTCATGTTTATTGTCATAAAAGAAAACAAAAAATTGAAGACCAAATAGTTGGTTATAACAGGACAGAACGGACCATTTAGTATCTTGGTTTGGGAAGAAGATTTGTTTATTATGCTATATTAACTTTTCTAGAAAAGCTAATTGTATTTTGTTTTTATGTATCTGCCTTTTTTCCTTGGGAGGGTACAGGGCACAACTAGCTCAATAAAGATCTATGTTACTCCATTTCTTGCATCCTATCCCCAGAGCCTCTTACATGACTATGCAGACTTCTTTCAGATGCTGCTTAAATAAATTGCTCCCTATCTGGGGACTCGCTGCCACTAATTCTATGGGGGGGAATTCAAAAAAGTAGTGATATTGAGACATAATAAAAGTGGAGATAGATTTGTCGGATTTTCCACCTCACAAACCTCTATCTCCACTTTTGTGAATTTGTTTTCAGATTTTGTCATTTTACAGACTTTTTTTTTTTTAAGAATTTGCCTTTAGCTCTTAGTAAATCTGTCGGTGCCATCAAACCCAGTCCCACAGCTACAGGAGCCTTGGGGTAAGTATTTTGCCAGCAGGATTTTGCATTTCATTTGCCATTTGTCATTTCACTTTGGGGGCATTTCCTGAGGGATAATTTTAGTTTGCCCAGGGAAACTATGCATCATTTTTTTCAGGACAAGCTGGGCTTTCTAATGGTTTCTATATTTCTGTGTAATTCTACTTCTGTAACAAGATTTAAGGGTCTACATACAGTCTTCTCTAGCCCCTACTCATTACTGGGCAGCAGCAATCTGGCCCACACACTAACATGCCCAGTGAATAGAGGTTCAACAGGACTAGGGCCCACCGGGTCTTTATCCAGTGCCCTGTTGGGCCGGTGTGAATGTGCTGTTTGCTGATCACCAAGATGGCTGCTGGGAACAGGTGGGGGCAGTGCTGTTAGGCAGCTCTGTAGTTCTGGACATGCTATGGGGGCACAGATAAGTTGAGGCAAATGTCAGTGAAGTGATTAAAGAGGGGGCACTGGGAGGCTTTAATTTTCCTTTTAATAAAAATATTTACAATATATTCACACAAAATGTTATTATTGCCTCATTGATTAAGCTAAAACTAGCATAATCATGCAAATGTGAGGTAAAAACTTTTTATACATAAGATATAAATTAAGCTTTTTTTAGTAAGTGTTTTACTTGTTTATAAAATGTTAATGATGCTTTTTCCACCTATTGTTCTAGGGTTAGACAGAAACTTGTCCCCTAACAATAGTCTGCTAATCCCCATTAATATGTTAATGACCCCCCAATGGGTCCCCTACTTTAGGTGTGAAATGGAGACTGGGTGAAACCAAACAAAACAGAGGAGCTTAGAATTGGTCTGACAGAGTTACACTGAGCTTTACTCCATTTTGAAAACGTCGGGAAAAAATGTCATTTAAATGACAAATTCACAAAAGTTTCTGTAAACTGTATTTCTTTCACCAAAAACGGAAAATTGGCGGTTGAGTCTGATTTCTGTTTGTGAATCTGGAGAAAGTGTTTTCCACCAGTTTTTCCACCACTTTTACTCCAAAAAATAAACTTTTGTGAATTCCCCCCCTATCAGTTCACACTTCAGTACCTGACCCCCCCCCCCAATATTATTCTGTAGAAGCAAGCAACACAGATGTAGCATCAGCTAAAATCTTCACTCCTTGCACACAGTACTAGCTATTCAAAGCCATTTGTAAATGCTAAGGGAAAGAGACTGCACACATAGGTCCGGCCCCATTGTTTCAACTGCTGGATGAAAGTGCTCTAGATTCCACTGACCTTCGGCAAAGTGAGCACATGTCGCTGAAACATATGTTCAGCAAAAGAGAGAACACAAATGCAAATTCTGTATATAAAGGGACCAAGAAGAGGATGGTGAAGACTAGCTTGTTTATTTTGAGAAAAAAAAAAAAAGGGTACAGAATTTTTAACTATTATGAAAGATCCTTATTTCCATGGAATGATGATTTTACATATTTGTTTTCATAATACGGGTATATTTTCTTATTCAGAAACCTATTATCCAGAACGCTCAAATGGCCACCCCCATACAGTCTGAAATAATTCTATTTTTTAAAAATGATTTCCTTATTCTCTGTAATATTCTATTCTATATTGGTGGCAAAACAATACTATTGGTTTTAAATGACCTTTAGTAGACTTTTTTTTTGTTACAGAGCTCTAAATTACAGAAAAAATCCCTTTTCTGGAAAACTCTAGGTCCCAACATTCCAGATAGTAGATCCTATACCCGTTTTTCCTCTTTAATTGTGAGAAGGTAGTTACAGTAGACTATAGTATGTTAAAAGGCAAATACAATAGCAGCTGAGAACAACATACAGCAAATTAAGACATAGACATAATATTTTTAATAAAACTAGCATTATTTCAAAATGGTAGTTTTAGTGAACACAGGTGATAAAGAGGTACATGTTCCCTCTGGAGCCTGCACCCTACCATTCCAAACTTTTTACTCTATAATACGCTTTAATCAAGTAAGTTATCTGAATGAATTTGGATGCAATAGTTTTAATATTGATGAAGACAGTCCTTGGTACACCTTTATATGGAGTATTTTTGTTTTGTGTGGGGCTGTACTGCACAGACATTCTACTGACTTTCTGCTAAACCACACATAGAGACAATTATCAGTAAATGATCAGCATTGCCTATTTTAGTAGCCACGACACGTGGCTGCTACTAGTAGCTCCATCTGTATCACCAAGTTTTTTCTCTGAAAACAACCTTCAGCCCTGTTATACCTAAAGCTATATTAAAGGTTAAATGTAATTCTTCTATTTGGATAGGGACAGTGGGGACACTCTTTCCCAGTGTGTAAGACACACTAGTTAGGAAACACTATATTTGCTTAACCTAGAATATTTTATGAAAACCACTTAAAACAATTAAGAGATAAGAAAAACAACTTTCTTGTAAGAAAAAAAAAACACTTGGTGGTATTGCAAATATTAATTACTGCTGTATAAAGAGAATATACAGATAATATTAATGACTGATGTTTAAGCATTTTTTTTTAATGCAATAAACCCCGGTCCCGGTCACTTTTTTCTTTAAACAGGCTGTCTTTTTTTTTTTTTTTTTTTTGACCGGGGAACACAAATATGGGAAAATTAGCCTTTCAGTACCATTTAACGTTTAGAGTGACAAAACTTTTATTTTGATCAGTGCACCATTCATGTTGTGTACAGACCAACATTTCCTGTCATTTGGTTGTAAAGTAAAATAGGAGCAGTAAAGTTTTACAATTGTGTTTCACACTTTTCCTTCATTTAAATATTTACCATAGTTAAAGGCACACTTGGTATGTAAGGCACAGAATCTACAAAAAGTGTTCATCCTTCATACTTTTGTGTCACTGTGGCCACATAATCATTTTTATTTGTAACCCTGTAACTGCTGGATTTACATTTTAAACTTAAAAATCTAAACTTTTTTTATTATTAAAACTCTACTCTGTACATCAGAGCATCATTAATTTTACAAAATACTGTCTGCTTGGTAAAAGAAAAAGTAAATCAGTGCCACAACCTCACTCCATGTCTGTGGAACAGCGCAAGCTCACTATGTCAGAATACTCTTCTTAAGTACCATTGGAATAGGAGGTTTTCCAAGATGCATAAAAAATGTCTACTCCATGTATAACTAGGCAGCAAATAAACAAGGAGACTGGTGTTAGTTCATTCCGATGCTCTGAGATTTGGCCATGTCCGTACAAACAAAATATGTCCTTAATTCTCCTTTTCCTTTGACATTAATAAACCCTCTGCACTCACAGGAATATCCCAAACCTTCCAAAATCTGGCAGGTTTCTTCTGTTACCTGCAAGAGAATTACAAATGTTATAGAAAATAAACACTTAGGGGCAGATTTATCAAAATGTGAGTTTAGAGCTTAATACATAAAAACTCAACCTTGTTCTATTAATTTCTATGGGATTTTAAGAAGTGTATTTATCAATGGGTGAAAGTTAGAGGTCACCATTTGATAAATACACTTAAATACTAAAAATCCCATAGGAATGAATAGAATGTGGATGAGTTTTTTTTTATTAAGTGTTAAACTCAGATTTTGATAAATCTGCCCCTTGGTCTTTTTTTTATTGCAGTGTTAGTAAAAATATAAAGGTTGAAGTTTAAAAAAAATCAAATAAATGGCAAATATGATGACTCATCTTGGTTTGGAGTGCTATAAAATGTTCTCAGTAATATTATATTTTTTTACTAGATACAATATACGATATTACATAGAGGAAAACAAATACTTTAATACATTTAAAAGCATCCACATTTTTAACATTTGGAAAGTAACTAAAAGGTTACATGGTATAATAGACATGTATCAGAACAGCAATTAGAAAATCAAATTTTATTAAGCTTGCATTAAATTACATGAAACTTCAATGATCTGCATACCACACTCTGTACCCTGGGGACTTTAGAGTTGCAGTGACAGTCAGAGGGAATAGACTGCTTTCTTTCAGCTCCATACAGCTTACTAAGCTAAAAGCATTTGCTATTTATGAGGTTGTGTTAGATGACCTGATGTCATCAATACAGCAAAGGGTGTTCGGGCTGGGAACACATGGGGCTTCAAACAATTTGATGAATCTGAATTGCAATGTGGCTCCTTTATTTTGCATAACAAACATGCTGGCAACAGAAAAAAACATTAAAATAAGTTTGACCAGTGGCATAACTATAGAGGAAACAGACCCTGTGGTCATGGGGTGGGATTCTGAGCTCGACTGACAGACTGATCCATTAGATGACTAATGGGCACTAATATTAGGTAAATATGCCACCCCTGGCCAGCTTTGATTATCATAAATTACACTGCATACAGTTCCAAAGGATTCACTCTGTCATATTATGGGTATTATAGATAGATACAAAGACTGACAGATATTTTATATTTTACAAGTCCTTCCTAGTAAAAGAGATACATTTCCTGTCAAGGAAAACTGCAAAGACAGTAGGTAGAAATGGATCCAAATGAGGCAAAAAAAATGTAGAGCAGCGGTTTACCTAGTTGGGATAGTTTACCTGAATTTTTCCAAGTTCCCCTGTGCTCTCCATTCGACTGGCCACATTCACAGTATTACCCCAGATATCATACTGGGGCTTCTTTGCTCCAATTACTCCAGCAATTACAGGTCCGTGGTTTATCCCTAAGTAAATGGAAACCAAATTATATATTTAGCATGTTAGCACCAATGGCAATGCATATATGTATATAAGAAAAATCATTCAATACAAAAAGTTTCAGAGAATGCAAGGCATTCATTTCTGTTTCTAAGAATCACCCATTTATTAATTACTAATTAAGATTAGTACCTTTATCTACATACACATTATCACACTATAGTGAATTATATTTAGAGAGCAGGAGTCTCTCCAAATACTCTTAATATAATTGACTATAGTAAGTAGAAAGCCACAGAAGCTTGAGGAAACAACATGACCTTTTTGCAGATTGTGCCCTGGCTGGAATGAAACCTAGGACCCAAATGCTGCATAGCAGCAGAGAGTTAAACATTGCCCCATACTAGAAATATTGACATTTAATAAATGCTAGAATTCTAGTTAGAAATCATCTGGTTAGATATTTTTCAGGACATTTAATTTAAAAAGAATGTTTTAAAGAATTCCTGGATTATACAGTTTCTTTAGTTTACACTGTGTATAAAACAAGCTTTTGCAACTTACCAACACGTAAGCGGAAATTGTTAAACGAATGTCTGTTGATACCATCCAGTTTTGACATGAGTGCCATTGCATATTCTACAGTGATTCCTATCAGGGCATGCTGCTTTTCCTGATCCTGGCATGAAAAAAAAACAAAGAAACTATGGAACACTGACCCAAAATAATTAAGGAAAGGTTTTCAATATGGTAAAATCTTTCCATAGGACTGCACAGTAGATGAACATGCAGTGCAAAAACAAAATTGCCCTTCATTGGCCCATATAAACCTCTAGGAAAGGCAGTTGCCAGGGGCAGTGGAGAGTGAATTCAGCTGTTCAGACCTATGTCAAGAAATTGAAAAAACCCTCTGAAGTTATCCTTTGTCATAGTACTCATAAAACAAGTGCCATTAATTATTTATATATAATTATATGTGGTTAATTAATGCAATTGTATTGTTTTTTGCACCAACTTGGTCAAAACAGTTACACTCCAGTTAAAGATATAATAATGCAAAAAAGACCTTTATTTGCAGTTCCTGCCTAGTGTCGAGTAACACACAGAAAAAGAAACACAGGAATCATCATGTGAATTAGCTAATTGCATCACTGACGTATACTGTAAATTAAGCTGAACGGAAACAGACATGCTCCGAAGTTCTTGATGCCTGCACTTCCCTTACTATTAGTTACATGAATTATCACTGGGCAGGGTATACAGACACTGTCAGATGAAGTCTAAATAGCTAACAATTGTGGCCATGTTCAGTTTTCAGGGGTATCTGTCAGTTTATCTGGCAGTTTAAAGTCAATAGTAAGGGCTTCCTTGCACCTCATTGACATATACAGGCATGAAGTGCAAGAAAACATGGCCACTTTCTGTGGTTTAACACCAAAAATCAATCCTTCTTGATGAGACTCAGGATCGTGGACTAGAAAGAACAAGAATGAGCCAGAAAAAACTAAACACTAAAAATAAATATTCCTAGAAATGCCATATTTTATATTCTGAGCTTACTGCACCACCCTAAAGTTTTAACATCTCTACAATAATAATGATCCAGGCCTTTACAGTTGTCACAGGGGTTACCATCCTGAACTTTGTTAGAAGTGTCAGTGAGACATGCTCAGTGTGCTCTGGAGAGCTGTTAATAAGCTAAGCTTGGGAGTTGTTGCCAATTATCAAGCAGAAAATCAGGCTAGCCTATCATACAAGCTGATGTTACAGGGCTGATTATTATGTTCTAATGCTAATTGCACAAATTTCACAGCTGACATATAATGTGAATCTGAATAAATTATTAGTCAGCCTTTTATCATGACATTTAAATTGTATACAGTATATTTTGCATTGGTCCTTAAGTTCAATAACTGACATAAGTACAGAGCATGTGCAGTGAATCAGCAGAAAAGTTGGAGTTGAAGTTGGAGAGCTACTGAGGCATAATTGGAGGCATGCAGCTTAACTGCTAAAGGCCTGAGATTGCCTTGGTCTGGTACAGAAGCCCAAAACACAAAGTATAACATTTCTAGCCTACTTCTTTAGTTAACCTTAGTTATCCTTTAACAATAGTTTGCAGAATCAACCCTTCTGTGTTCCAAACTGCAGCCTTTGCCAAATTAAAACTATAAAAATTTGCGAGCATATTAAAAAAATGCCAGCTAGTTACCTGATTTTCTTGTCCAGGAGTTGCCGTTAGACCAGTAGCTGCCATATAAGTGCTTCCTATCGTCTTAATTTTCTCAACCCCACTGAATTTGGGTTTCATCAGTAGCTGTTGAAACAAGATAAGTCAAATATTCAAATCATCCAGAAAAGCTTTAATACCATTCATCATGTCAGTGATACATACCTCATCAAAATCTGCAATAATCTCATTCAACAGCCTTAGACATTCAAGACCTTCTTTGTTGACATCACATTCTGTGTAAAAGACCTTAAACTCTGGGACTGATGCAAACATAACACAGACACAGTCATATGATTGATGGTACAAGTCCTATCCAGAAACAAAAAATATGGAAATTAAATCCAAGAAAGAAACACACCCTCTTACTAACAAATCTGTAAGATAGACTGCATAATAAATTATAGGAATTTTGTAATGATAAAGGATATTGATAAACAGAACAATAAAAAGCATTTACAATCTTTAAATACACAGGCAAGTTACATTGGTGTCCTCCCACACTCCACGCACATACAGGTAACCCACAATTCTGTGGATTTTGTGCGTGACCTTCTCAACATGTAAATTTTGGGTAACCTGCAGTTCTGTGTGTGCCTTGGGTTACCTGAGATTACGAGTGTATTTTAGTTTGTTTTTTGATTTAAAACAAATTAAAATACACTTGCTAGATGAATAAAAAAATACCGATAGGGGGCACTGTAACCCCCAGAATTGCCTGCTGTGATCTCTACATAAATCTGGATCCATGATTTTTCACTCAGAACTAGAGAACTACACAAATGACCATTTACATGGTTTGTACAAGTCTGAAGCCTTTTGCAGGATGAATCATACTGCTTTAAGAGAGTAGCACCTATTATTGTTTACTTTAAAGGAACAGAATGATTTTAAGAATACTCTACCTTGGTTGCACCCCCCACTGCTACTACTGTTTCCCACCTTAAACCTTTCTGCCTTGCTGCTCCTTACATTAGAACTAAACTTAAAGACTACCTTGGAGCTCTCACACAGTACATGATCTGGGAATTAGCACTTCACAGTATCACCCTCTGTAACCTGCAGCAGGAAATTTGTCTCTGCTAGTTCTGAGAGCACAATTGCACTCGCTACACTAGCCCCCCACGGACCACCTCCAGCACTGTAATGGTAAGCTCGGGTCCTAGGGGGGGATGGCATCGCAAGAGCCGCCTCAGGGCAGTTTAAGGGCTAGAAACGCCCCTGATAATATCCTATTTGTGTCTGTAAGTTACCCTCCCATTTAGATTGTAACCTCCTCTTGTATCTTTAATCCTTAACTTATTGCAACTGTACAGTGTATTTATTTGTATTTATCATACTTTGCATTTATCTTTTATTGTAATAACCTGTTTGTTGTATTAGTTTATTGTTTTATTTATATAGTGCTGTGTACATAAATAATTATTATATAAATAAAGAATATACATGCATACATGCATCTGCATTACATTTAGCCCATAAAGTTGGGCTTCATATTCTGGTATTAGCCTTTGAAAACAAGGGGGCAGGAAGTATGTTACTGAATAGAAACATTGAAATATTTATATACTACACTAATCAAAAGCAATTTAGCAGGGCTAGTTCATAGTAACAGGCTTCATGGAACCCAGACCAGAAAATAAATTGGTTTTATTATTCTCAATGTATATCTTTATTTATAAAGCGCTACTTATGTACGCAGCGCTGTACAGTAGAATACAATACAAACGGGGTTATTAAGACAATAGATAAATACATACACAAGTATTACAATAAAGACAAATAAATAAAAGATACAGTTGCAATAAAAGTCAAAACACAAGAGGATGGAGGTCCCTGCCCCGTAGAGCTTACAATCTATATATATCAATTAAGTGGTTCACACAAGCAACAAAGAGGCACAAACATGAACGTTGTAACCAACATGAGATTTATGAAGCAAAACCTAAGCCTTTAGTTACAGAAATACCAACAAGATTCCTCAAACAAAATAAAGCAGAACTCTCTGGATTTAAACATCACAAAGAGTAAAGTTATTCATTTTGGAGATTCAAGCTTTGGAAATAATAATTGTTCATAATAAGTATACTAACCTCATTGGATCTGTTGTCATCAATAAAATAGGCAGCTACATGTGCTGGGAGAACATTTTCAAGGAGGAGTTGGTTCAGATTTTCCATTGTTTCAATTTCTTCATCTTCTTTCCTAAATTTCCTTTTCCACAAGCAGTCAAGCCTCGAATAATATTCTACCTGGATAGAGTGGAAGAGAAAATAGATGACATTTTAGCCCTAAACAGCAGAGGGAAAAGAGCAGATCAAAAGATGAACACCTAACACTTGTATATCCCTTGTTCAACATGTGTTCCAAGCATTTAATAGTTCGAGTTTATCTCACCAATCTTCTTTAAAGGAACGGTAAGACTGCTGGTCCTAAGGCTAATGTCCCTCTGAGACATTTAGTTGCCTACGAGAGATCTCTGCTACTGTGGATGACTAATCTCTCAAAAAAATGCCTTTCTACCAGCAACAAAGGGAATTCGCCAGTGGAAAGGCCTATGCATGGCTTCACTTTTCTAAAGTCGCGCAAATTTTCCTCCTGCTATCCATTTGTGTGACTTCAGAAAGCTGAAGCGTTGGGTAGGCCTTTCCATCAGTGATTTCTTTTCTTGCCTGTGGAAAGGCATTTCAGAGAATCTGTTGTGAGAGACTAAGGGGCCCATTTACTTACTCACGAACCGGCCGAATGCGTTTTTTTCGTAATGATCGGTATTTGGCGTTTTTTTCGGAAAATTATCGCAACTTTTTCGTTGGCATCCGAATGTTGCGTAAAATCTGCCGATTTTTTCGTAGCGTTAAAACTTGCGCGAAAAGTCGCGCCTTTTTCGTAGCCATTACGAAAGTTACGCAAAATGTTGCGATTTTTTCGTAGCGTTCAGATTCATTCAAGCTTCAGTATGGTGACTTTTCTTGGGCCAGGTTGGAGCTGCAGGGTGCCATTGAGTCCTATGGGAGGCTTCCAAAGTCATGCCGCCGCTTACGAGCGCTCAATACAAAAAAGTCGCGACAAGATACGAGTGAATCGTAATGGCTACGAAAAACTTGCGTTTTTTCGCGAAAATCGTATTGGTAACGAAAAAGTCGCGACAATTTCTGAAAAGTCGTAAAGGCGCTGAAAAAATCGCAAAAAATACGAAAAAGACGCAAAATGTTCGTTTTCCAATCGGAATTTTTCCAATTCGGATTCGAATTCGTGTTTTAGTAAATAAGCCCCTTAATCTCTCCGTGGAACATTAGCATAATGGTATCTGCTCTCCTCACAGTAGTCAACTGTAGAAATATTGGATACGGATTCAAACAGCATAATCTCAGTATTTATTTATACTGCAATATTTAATTAAAGCAGCAAAGAACACACTACATGTTATCTACCTTGCAAGAACCAAACATGGAGTAGCTTCAGTTTCCATTTGAAAGGAATAACAAAACCTAAAGATTTTTAGATTGTGATTTTTTGCTCTATATTTACATACTAAATTACATAGCAGTTGCTGTTGAAAAAGGGCCATAAATCCAAATCCAAGTAAATCCTACCAAATATATAGCTAATCCAGAGGAAGAAAAGGGCAAAAAAAAACCCTGAGCTGCTCTAATTTGCATCAGAATGGCCGAACAATTCCTTTCTGGAACCATTTAGAATATCCATAGAACATTAATATCTATAGGAAAATAGAGGCTTTCCTCCCAAACAAACTAGACCCCATCCTCAAAACGATGAAAGAACAATTAACAATATGAGCCAACCTACCCCTCACTATTTCCTTTCTGGAACCATTTAGAATATCCATAGAACATTAATATCTATAGGAAAATAGAGGCTTTCCTCCCAAACAAACTAGACCCCATCCTCAAAACGATGAAAGAACAATTAACAATATGAGCCAACCTACCCCTCACTATTTGGGGTAGGATAAATCTAATAAAAATGATCTTCCTCCCAAAGTTCCTTTATATCTCCCACAATTCCCCAACCACAATCCCCAAACAATTCTTCGCTACCCTTGATGCTGCACAAACAGCATTCTTATGGGCAAGTAAAACACCCAGATTTGCTAGAACCAAACTCAGAGCACCGGTCACAGAGGGTGGTCTGGGACTTCCACATTGGTACCTATACTACCTTGCATCAAAAATATACTGCATCCAATGGTGGCTCAACCCAGACCCCTTGAACCCCAACTTCCCCCTCCAAGCCACAATAGCGAGCTCCACAGAATTACTAACATATATACCGTTCCGGAAACCAGTAGACATCCACACAACACACCCAATTATGCTTACGCCATATAAAGCCTGGCTCACTGCACTAAAACTTTGCTATCTAAACCCCCCCCCTTTTTCCCCCTGGACTACCACTCTGGGCCAACTCCCCCCTTTCCCACTTCAAGCAAATAACACCATATAGAGTCTGGTACACCTGGGGGATTTGCACATTGGGAGATATACTAGTAGAAGGTGTGCTGGCACCAAGGGACCAATTCAAGCACTCACAAACCCAAGCAACACTCCCATGATACTCATATCTCCAACTAAGACACGTCCTCCAAGCACAATTTGGGGAAACAATACCACGCCCTACCACATCCAATATAGAACTAACGCTCCAAAGCCCCTCAACCAAAAAACTTCCCCTCCCCGTATACGCACTTCTCCTGACAACAGTTAAGTCCCCATTCAGTACAGCCTATACAATGTGGCACAGGGACTTCCCAGAAATAGACAACAATGACTACGACCACCTAGTCTCAACTAGAGGCAGATTGATACAATTTAAGATCATACACAGACTCCACATAACTCCCCTGAGACTGCATCATATGACCAGGTGTGAATCCTCCCGGTGTCCCAAATGCAATGCCCCAGAGGCAAATTATATACACCTCCTTTGGCAATGCCAGACCATTCAATCCTACTGGGCACAAGTAATGAGCTATATTCAAGAGAAAACCTTCCTCCCAAATATCCTAACACCCAAGGTCTGCCTATTGGGAGTGGTTGACAATCTCATCCCAGCAGTCCACATGAGAACCCTCTTTCGCAGCCTACTGTTCTATGCCAGGAAATTTGTACTGTTGCATTGGATGGCCCAAGACCCTCCCACATTAGATAGATGGCTAAACCTCATAAGAACGTTGCTACCTCTATTTGAACTTACGTATGCTGCCAGAGGGTGCCCCCAGAAATACGAAAAAATCTGGAGGAACTGGATAGATGCCACTGTCTGAACTGTACCTCCCCTCTTCACCCCCCATATGCTCCAGGGGACAGCCCCACCGCAAAGTCCACTACCCCAGACTAGGCCAATAGTAAATGTCTATGTATGTGCTACCTTACAAAAACCAAGACAACATTTTGTAAAACCGCATGATGATTAATGTTACATGTTTGTATGTTATTGTTTTGTGTTAAAAATGCAAAATAAAAACCTTTAAAAAAAAAAAAATAAAACAAGGGAAATCAGAATTACCAGGCCTGCCAAGTTTATACACCAAAATGCTTTTTAAAAGCAGTCTAAACATGCCATTGAAAAATCCAAAATATTCAATTTTTGGGCCAGAGAGAGCAGATAAAAGTGCAGAAAAAATGGATAGAATAAAAACCCTTCATACTGTACAGCAGTATGTTGTGCAGTAAAACAGTCTCATTTACTGATGTCTATTAAAGGAGAAAGAAAGGCTAATAAAGTGTTAATCTCAATCTACAGACACACCTTCAGTTCTCTCAATAGTGCCCTTAAAGGAGAAATAAAGCCCAAATAAAGAAATAGGGCAAAAATGTTGTACATTTTGCTTTGGGTTTCTGTACCAGCCCAAGGTGACCACAACCCTTTAGCAGGGAAGATTTGTGCCTCCAAAGATGCCTCAGTAGCTCCCCATCTTCTGCTGCTTCCCTACACATGCTCTGTGCTGCTGTCAGTTACTGAGCTTAGGGACCAATATACTGCATAAAGAGAGTATAAATGTAACAGTAAAAGGCTGATTAGTAATTCATTCAGATTCACATTACATGACAGATCTAAAACCAGGCCCTGTAGCATCAGCTTATATGACAGACAACCCTCATTTTCTGCTTGATATTTTGCAATGACCACTAAGCTCAGCTTCCCAACAACTGCTCAGACCACACTGAGCATGTGGGGGGGGGAAACAGAATCCAAGATGGGGAGCTTGTGTGACAACTGTAACAACCTATATCATTACTACTATAGAGATGCTGAAACTTTAAGCCAGTACAGTCAGTTTATAATATAAAATATGGCATTTCTAGCCATATTAATTTTTAGGTTTTAGTTCTCCTTTAAGTCTCCCCATATTTTACCTATTCAGATAAGCAGAAGCCTCATAGGAAAAAAAAAAATGTTGAGCTCTGTAAACAAAATTCCCATAATGCCACTCTCCTGCATCAAGACCAAAACCCCTGTAACCCCTTCGTAAGACTATGAGGAAGCTTCCTGCTGTATTGCTCAGATCACACATTCCTAAGGGTGGGGGGGGGGAGTTCTTAGCATTCTTGAGGGAGGGGGGAGCAGGAGAGGGGAGAGAGGTGAGAGCTGCGCAGACTCTGGCACAGGAAAAAAAGGAGACAAGAAATGTTGTGTTTCTTTTGATAGAGGACTCAGTGCAGCGTTTCTGTGAGTGCATACGGCTGTATTTACATAGACCTTTCTGATAAAGCTTCCTTAGTTTTTACCTTTCCTTCTCCTTTAAAAAATCAATAACACTAAGAAACTAAAAGGCTTTGCACTTTGCAAAGTTCAACTATAGGGAAATTCAATTAGTGTTTTAAGACACGAGTAACTCCAATGAATGGAGTAACAAGTTGCAATAATTTTCATGCAGCCACACATGCAGCTACACTCATATACCATGGCTGGAATCAGGCACAGAGCTGTGTCTTTTACTCTACTTTACACTACTTCCTATAACAGCTAGAACCTGCAATATTTCTTGTCAGGTGATGAGGAAGCCACACAAAACCTCACAAAAAAGGTAAAAAAAATTGTAAAAAGTTTAATATTTACTGATATGTATGTGCCAATTTGATAAGATTTCTTAGCACTTTACACTATTAAAATAAGCCATCAATTTGTTAAGTATTCATTTTTAAGGTACAGCTTTGTCTTTAAAGGGTTACTGATTCCTGAGGAACCTTACACACCTGCACCTCCAACTGATGATCCAACCAACTGGTTCATTGCATGGTCTATGTTATCAGTGACATTTGCCTATCCATTTGCTGCATGCGTGTT
Source organism: Xenopus tropicalis (assembly GCF_000004195.4). Taxonomy (NCBI): domain Eukaryota; kingdom Metazoa; phylum Chordata; class Amphibia; order Anura; family Pipidae; genus Xenopus; species Xenopus tropicalis. Next base: position 43,737,360 of record NC_030680.2, read on the forward strand.
TCAAGTTTTTTAATGATACTTTTAAACATTTGCAACCTTGTTATAAAATACAGGATGAAATGAGTAAGCATTGGAGTATATGGACCAAACTGAATAAAATTAAGTCTACAGATTTATTTTACTCACCTGCCTTGCCAGTAAAACCAGGGTTAAATAATACAGAGAAAGATAAAAGCAAGACATTTTTTGAAAATCTTCCAGGACACCAATGGAACTGAAATGAGAAGGGCTGTAATTAGTCAGTTAGACTCATTTTTAAGCACATTCATGTATTCTGTTATGATTGGTTAATGCTGTATAAAACAGATTTGCAATCAGTCACGAGAATACACTTTTTCTCTCTGCAAAGGGTTATTAATAAAAGTGTGTATTTTATGGCAAAATAAATGGAATATTTATAAACCCCTCTGCATTAATGCCATGCAGACCAGGAATTTCATAAATAGCTAACTGGCCTGTTTATAAATGAGTGTCCTATTTATTACATCTAATTCATGCATAAAATTACAATAGTTTACACTGCTTTAGAACTGACACAATTAATTTGTAATGGGGACAAATTCTGATGGGAAAGAAGAAATTCTAGTGTAAAAAAAAAAAAAAAAATGTTAAAAGTAGCAGTCTCTGTTTTGTAAAAAAAACCTTTTACACTATATATATTTGCACAGATTAAATAAAAAAGCCTTATAAATACTTCTGATATTATCTAGAGTACCATAACATTACCACATTACCACTTGTGTATATTTGTGTGGATATATATGTACAATATATACAGGTATATATGTGTGTTTTATTGTCCTCAAAATGGGGGGGGGGGGCTTAAGAGAAAAGGTCAAAACAAACTGCACTAGACTTATTAACCCTTTTACTGCCAACGACGTACGGCCATGACAGGGGGGGCTGTCATGTCGGCCCTGCAATGCGATAGTCACAGGGCTGACCCCCAAGCAGCAGATGTGATATATTTACTGTATATATATATATATATATATATATATATATATATATATATATATATATATATATATATACATATATATATATATACATATTGGGTATCAAACTGTTCAGTGGACCCTGTTATATCAAATTTAGGGTGTTTTATCTTGGTACCTAATGCTATGTGGGAGGTAAGATGCTGCAAAGTGGAAGCTTTGAGGGGATTTTTGGAAATGTCATCAAAATTGCTACATTTAGAAAAGCTTTGCGGCTTGGTACTTTGGAGTAGAACGACATGGGTACCCATTTTAGATTTGGGAGAATGTGTACTTTACAAATATATATGGATTTCTGGGGTGAGCGTACTTTATACTAGCTTTATTCCACATATAATGATGTAAATGTGTTGATTTTGCAGGAGCTGAAATGACAGAAATGATAGATCATATGGGGGTATGTTCACATTGGTGCCCCTACATGCCACATACTTAGGTAAACCTATACATATTGGGCATCAAACTGTTCAGTGGACCCCTGGCGTTCATATTTAGGATGTTTTATTTGGTTACTTTATGACCTATAGGAGATAAGATACAATAGACTGGAAGCTTTGAAGCGATTTTTTAAAAAAATTCACAAATTTTGATAAAAACCAATAACTTTAGGAAAGCATTGTGACTTGATAGTTTGGAGTAGACAGACAGTTGTGCCTATTCTGGATTCCCCAGAATCTGTTCTTTCCAGAAATGTGTAATTTTCTGTGATAAACCTTCTGTTAGTGGAAATCTAAAATCTGAAATCTAAAGTATGCAGCTTTCTGAAGCAGTGTTTTGGAAATTTGGTAGTGTACTGCTGGGAGTTTTTGACCTATACAAGTGAGAAATCTTCATAAAACTATATATATTTGGTATTGGCACGTTCAGGAGACATGGGACTTTCCAAATCAGTTGTATTTTTATGCATAAAATAATTTTTGTGTCTGGTATGTGTGTTTATATTATGGAAAATGTAATTTCTTACATTTTTTTATACATTTAGAAGCCTATATCTTGTTACAGAATTGGAATTACACCAAAATTCCGAAATATTTTGAAAGCTTAGGTTGTCCTGAAAAAAACAATATATTGTTTTTCTGGGTAAACTAAAAGTCCCCCTGAGGAAAGGCCCCTAAAGTGAAACTGTGCAAAATGTTTAAGAACTGTCTGACAATACAAGTTCCGCTTTGACCAAAACGGCCGGCAGTGAAAGGGTTAAGTTATTTGTAAAGTTAAGGTGGCCATACATGGTAAGATCTGCTCACTTCTCCTGACATCCTCACCTATGGGTGGGCGATATCAGCTAATTAGAACTAATTAAAACGGGCTAATTAGAATGGCAGGTATAGGCACCATCGGTTCAGGGACCGCATCAACGAGCGGGATCGGGGAGTGGTCTCCAATCGGCCAGAAAAATCAAACCTGCCCAATCGAGATCTGCCCAATTTTAGGCCAGATTTAAAGGATAACTATAGCTCAGCCTGGATTTGTGGCAAGGCCACAAACTCTGGGCCTTGGGCAGCACAAATTTAGGAGCTGCATGCCTCCCAGCCACATCTGGACATTGCTTATATTCGGAGTACTAGGGTCTGGGCATGCTGGAGATTTCTGCACGTCCTGTCCCCATGTGTGAGCTGCATGATTCTGTTATTCTCCTTGTTCTCAGACCCATTTATTACACTACATTATAATTAGTAAAGTGTAAATTAATTCCACAGCACTGTACATAGAAGCGTGTATACACCAAAAATAATAATTACACAATATAATGATCGCTCAGGAGATACATATTACATGTGTGAGGATGATGTAGCTCCTGTGTTATTTTATTTGTGGTTTTGATTTAGGTTGGTATTCTGCCCTAAATTTATTAGGGGATTCCCCCATCCACAAATTGAGTAATTAACTCCCCTTTATAATTGTAATTTATATAGAATGTGCAAGGCATTGTAAGAACATTGACTTGGCTGAAGAAGGGAATAGTAAAAGGGAGACGAAAACTGTTTTCAACAGCAATTAAGAGTACAAAATATCTTTCAAATAACTGAACATTTTTAATTAACAAAAATTTGCTTAGAAGTTGATTATGCCAAAACATTTCTTTATGCTTTCCATTCATTGGGTATACATACATTTTAAAAGGTTTTTGCACAACAGAAATATATACCACTTTATATTATTAGAGAGTTTAATTTGAAACCCCATACCTGTTCAGGTTACTCCTGAATATGCTGGAATGAGTGTGAAAGATAATAACATTATATGCAGTAAATGCAGCTGTCAAAAGAAGTATCTTCAACTCGAAGCACATTCGCAGGAACATGGAGCAGGCAACGAGTCCCAAAATACAGCAGTATACATAATACTGTAAAATTAAAAATATCTGTTTCAGGAGCACATATTTCATGTTCACTGATCGAAAATCAAAACAAATAGGGTTACAATTTTTATAAATGTGTTAAACTGTATATGTGTACTTGTAGTGGGGGATGCAACCAAGCGGTTGCTCTGGGAGGAGTCTTTCAGGAACATACGGAGACATAAAATAAGAGATGAAGTGAGGCTCAGAGAAATGAAGGGCTTGAAAGGAGCTATTCTTTGCTTTATTAAAAGCCAAGGTAAGGACTTCAAAAATAAAGGGTACTGTACTCTTTTGGAACAGAGGAGATGAATTCTGGCAGCAGTATTTAATACAGACTGTGAGGAGTGATGGGAGATTACCCCCAGCCAATGTGCCTAGTTGATAGGGTTAATGAGCATGAACATATAGTAAAGGAGGAAGTAGGACCAGATTTAGGTGGAGGGATAATTAGTTCAGTTTTAGGTGGTGATTTCTAAAAGGCAGTTAGAGATTTGAGTCTCAGTTTCAGCAGTTAATAAAGGGGTTGATAAATATATTTGGACATCATCAGCATACAGATAATATTTAAAGCCCAATGAGGGGATGGGGATGGCATCTCCTTAAGACAGAGTATATAGGGAGAATAACAATGGACCACATACAGAGCCTTGTGGTACCCCTATATTTAGTGGAACTGGAGATGAGGTTTTGTTAGCATAAGAGTCAGTAAACAACTGGTTAGATAGGTAAGAAATAGAGCCATAATGCAGTCTTATTATGGATACCAAGTGAATACAGAATTGCTTAAGGAGGGAGTGGTCAACCACATCAAATCAGATGATAGTTAAAGTGACCTTTGCCTTTGGCAACCTGAAAAATTATTGGTAACTTAAGGCTGTCCGAGTGTAGTGTGCAGGCCAAAACCTGACTGCAATGGGTCTAACAGATTATAGGTGGTAGAAAGTTAGTAATACAAGAGCACACAATATATGTTCTATGATTTTAGAGGCAAGTGGTAGAATACCATTCTAGTGAGACAGGATGTGCAGAACTTTTATCACTAGACCAAAGGTACAGAAATTTTGATTCCATTAGATTTTTTGCTACCAATCACTTCTCAGTTTTATCAGTGTTGTATATCAGAACACAGTAAAACTGGCATAACAAGGAAAGACTTTTACAATTATTCTGTATGCAGAAAGATAAGCCTATGCTAATGCCACCAAGTAATGTTGAGTCTAAAGTTGACATACAAATTAGCAAACCTATATGAGGTGGTACCTCATCCTCCTGAGAAGGCAACTTTTTTGACCCTTGCATGTAGCTCCATAATGGCCTGCCTGATCAATATATATGGACGTTATCTGACCAGATATCTATTGTGCAGGTTAGAATATCCTGTTCGGCTGGGACCACATGGGCCAGTAAAAGCAGTACTGTCCTAATAGGTCTGCAGAGGTCTTCATTATGATGTGAAGGTTGTCCCAGGGGCCAAACAATTCAATTAGTCTGATTTAGTCCAGCACACCGGCAGCCACAATGGGCAAAGATCGATTTGTTTTGTGATTTATATTACACAGTCCAAAGGACAGTTTTTGTGCATTGTACTTTTTCCCTTGTTTTTGCAGTCTGCTGAGTTTTGAGTTTAGCAAAGGCTTTTACCTTATGTGTTCTGATATTGATTCAAGTGAATCATCATAGCTCAACCGATTACTATGTGCTGTTTCCTTGAACTAGTTCAAGGCTCTTTCCACTTCCCCCTTCTAAAGGTTGGCTTTGATGAGAGATACTGGTGAATCAATGGCAGAGCTGCATTTTATCCATAACCAAAAAGTGGTGTCTAGATACATAATAAAAAAAAGAACATACTTGATGTGGACTGTGCTTTGCTGTGCTCAAGGGCATTATTGGGAAGTTGCTTTCTAACTGTCAATTCTCTCTCTAGGACAATGATCCCCAACCAGTGGCTCTTAAATAGTGATGAGTGAATTTTTTCTGCAGGCATGGATTAGCAGCGAATTTCTGCATTACGTCGTTGGTGAATTGTTTTGTGAAACTTCCGCTAAAAATTTGAAAAAAATCGATGCGCGTCAAAAAAACTCACAGGCACGCTTGCGTAAAAATAGGTGCTTCCACGTCAAAAATGGTGCAGCCGTCCGATATATGTTTCGCAAATTTTCTTGCTGTTTTGTGAATTTTATGGCGAGACGGGACAGATTCGCTCATCACTACTCATGAGCAATATGTTGCTCTCCAACCTCTTGGATGTTGCTCCCAGTGGAATAAAGTAAGAGTCTTTTTTTGAATTCTTGGCTTGGAGGTAGCCAACCCCTTGGATGTTGCTCCCAGCAGAATAAAGTAGGAGTCTTTTTTTGAATTCTTGGCTTGGAGGAAGGTTTTGGAGGCATAAAAACCAGGTTTACTGCCAAAGTCTCCTGTAGGCTGCCAGTCCATATAGAGACTACCAAATAGCCAAGGAACAAATAGCCAGGAACATGTTTTATGCTTTTGTTGCTCTCCAAGTCTTTTTACATTTGAATGTGGCTCACGGGTTGGGGACCCCTACTCTAGGAGGTAGGCAAGTGAATACTAACGTGACATCACAGGAAACCATTGTCTTTTAGTCTCTAGCTTCAACTGCAAAGTTTGTTTAAAACAATCCTTCTAGTATTGAATGTGGTGCACAATCAATAATTTAGGGGGTGAGGATGGTTATAAAGTAGTTAAGGATGTTATATCTGAGTTGAAAGTTCACTTGAGAGGGGTTCTGTCTTTGTTTATCTTCGAGAGTTCATATACATATACACTTGCTTCTCTGGAATAGAACTAGTGATGCAAGGCTATGCGAATAGTTTATCTCAAGCAGTTGTAAAAAGTCCATAAACTTTTTTCTTATAACTGATGGTGGGGTCCCACCTTAATGATTTGTATAAATTTGAACAATATTAATTATGATGGAAATTCTGTACAATCGATTGTACTAAAAAAGCCACTTGGATGAATAGTAGTGATGAGTGAATCATTTTGTTTTGCTAAAAAAACTTTCTAAACTTAGGAAAAATTTCCGGAATGGCGGAAAATTTGCAAAACGCAAGTGCAGCATGTCTTTTTTGACGCAGCACACCTATTTTTGAAGCAACCATGAATTTTCGCAACAAAATCTTGCGGAAGTTTCGCCAAACAATTCACCAATGGCAAAATACAATTTTCATGCAAAATTGCAAATCCATGTCTGGCGAAATAATTCACTCATCTCTAATGAATAGTGAAAAGTTTTCAATATTACTCAGCAAGTCAATTCTTCTTAGACATAATTTATCTTTTTCATAACCTGAAGGAGATTAAGCCTTTATATATGCCCTACTGATTTTATACCCAAGCCAATATATGTTCCTGTTGAGCCTATTGATACTGGGCAGTCCAAACTGGTGTGCTTGTAAAGGTGACCCATGCACAGACTGATAATCATACACTTTTGCTGGAAATTACTAAAATCTATAAAATATCTGACCTGGGTATATTTGGCTTTACTATGTCCTCTTCTTAGTAGGTACCAATAAAAATATTTATTCTTGCACTTTGTGATTTGTCCAATGAGAATCAGGTTCATGTTCACAGAAAATTCTGTGCTACAAAAAAGTGGAGTTACTTGGATGGATATTTGCATTATATGATATAATCACAACTCCCTTGCGAATACTGCGATTACAAAAATCTGGGAAGTTGCAAACTATTCCTCATAACTCTATGGCTCTCTTTAACTTATCACTTACCGGAATACTCTGACATTGGCTTTCAGTTGCAATGCTTGATGTATTGCAGGTCTGGAGAGTCTGATCAAGAGGCTTTAGAAAAAGCATAATCGGAGTCAAATGTATATATTCAGTATTTTAAAAGGTTAAAAAGCAAGAATCATATAAAGAGCTTACCAGATTCACTATAGAGATAATCAGCAGGGATCCTAATGTAAGAGCTACAAGAGGAACTCGCAGACTAGGACGAGTTTCTATCATCTCCACCAAGGAACACAAGAAACGAGAGAAGGGAGCATTCTCATTACAAAATCGCTGACGAACAGAGAAATCAACAATTATATTACAAAGCAATGTTTTAACACGCAACATTACCATGACCTTAATACATAGTTCATTACTTTGAGGAGCATTTTAATAAAGGTTTGATGTTGATAAGCCTCCTTAAACCAACAACACCACTGAACCTTATTTACCCTAGTAAGTTTATACCTTAGCTTGTAAATTCCACTGGGGCACAGACTAGTGTGAATTATGTATAATGAGGGTCAGACTGGGCTGCTGGGACACCAGGAAAAATCCCGGTGGGCCCCAGCAGCCCAGACCTGACCCTTGCCGGTGCTCCCCCAGCCCAACTGTTCCTCCCCTGACACGTTAAATTTATGTGCGCTAGGGGAGGACGTCGGGTGGGGGATCCTGCGGGGGTTTAGGGGGGCCCCTGGTGGGGTTAGGGGGCGCGGCTGGCGGGGGCACCTGCAGGGCCCCTGGGGCAGGAGCCCCGGTGGGCCCTGCACCCCCCAGTCTGGCCCTGTGTATAATCTTTGTAAAGCACTGCATAAATGTGCTGGAGCTATTTAAATAACAGATAGTAATAATAATAATTATACATAAAATTGGCAATGCATTTATCCTACCATGTTTTTTATACATGGAATTGGTCCTTTAGCTATTCTACTATGTGTTGTGGGGTATTTTATATGGAACTAACTCTGTATTAACCTTCCATGTATTCTAGAACATACTATAAATCAAATATGTCACTGTATCTTTTTTGAGCTTTTTTCACAAGTTATAATATCAGTTATTCCATTAAAATGCATTAATCATTGTAACGTGATGTGTCTTGCTTAAATCAGTTGTCAAAGTGAATTTGTTTTATTAAAGTGTAGCTTTAAATACAGCTGGCTATGTGGCAGCATCTCTAGACTGACTTTTGCTAATATCTTATCCAACAGCAATAAAAATCTCATACTTGCACTTACCGCACATTTATCCACATAGCAAATAAGCAAGACCCAAAGGATTAGTACTGACACCACTCCAAAGGAAATTCCTAAGTTTGCACTCCTGAAATCAAACATTTATAAAACTGATTTTTAACTATATACCATAACAAACTATTCTCTAAGAGGCATATTTATTATGCTGTGTAAAAACTGGCAAGAACATTCACCACACATCGCCAGGCTTCGCTGTGTAAAAACGGCGTAAAATCAGCGTAATTTTTACATGTTTTTCTTCCGCCAGAACTTCCATAAAATACCGATGTAAAATCTGGTGTTGAGATGGCGATCTTCTTCGTTTATTTTACACAGCTTTTTACTCTGTTTTTTCTGTGAATTCGTTTTACACAGCATAATAAATATGCCACTAAGTCTCAATTATAAAAGTAACATTTAAAACAAGCCTCATGAATAAGACAACCAATTACCATTACGGATAACTGTTAAAAAAGAAAAAAAAAAAACAACCTCTGCTCTTCTAAAAATCATGCTTCATATTCTACCCCCAACTATCTACTGTATTTTCTCAAATGCATAAAAATTATCTAGCCATTTAGTTTCATGGTTTTGCCAACATTATATTGAAAGGTTGCTATGGTTTATCAAAAAAAGGGAAAAACAGGGAAAATAAATGCAGGGTAAAACCCTTAAATGTTCACATAAAAGGTGTACCCTGCATTTACTTGCCTTGGGGGCTGATTTACTTACCCACGAACGGGTCGAATGGAGTCCGATTGCGTTTTTTTCGTAATGATCGGTATTTTGCGATTTTTTCGTATGTTTTGCGATTTTTTCGGATTCTTTACGAATTTTTCGGATCCAATACGATTTTTGCGTAAAAACGCGAGTTTTCCTATCCATTACGAAAGTTGCGTAAAAAGTTGCGCATTTTGCGTAGCGTTAAAACTTACGCGAAAAGTTGCGCATTTTTCGTAGCGTTAAGTTTTAACGCTACGAAAAATGCGCAACTTTTCGCGTAAGTTTTAACGCTACGCAAAATGCGCAACTTTTTACGCAACTTTCGTAATGGATACGAAAAACTCGCGTTTTTACGCAAAAATCGTATTGGATCCGAAAAATTCGTACAGAATCCGAAAAAATCGCAAAACATACGAAAAAGTCGCAAAATATTCGTTTTCAAGTCGGAACTTTTCCAATTCGGGTCGGATTCGTGGGTTAGTAAATCAGCCCCTTAGTGTACCACTTTTTGTTCCTTTATTATTACTACTAAAAAAGGTGCTGACCCAGTTCACACAAAGCACCAAGCATACGTCTATAAGCTGGGCCAGGGAACACTGGTGATTCTTCTATATGTAACTACATAGAATGTCACTCTGGAGAACCAAGTCAATCATAATTTTTCATTTTATACCGCATAAAATAAAAAATTACAATTGATTGACTTGGTTCTCAAGAGTGACCTTTGGTCTCGAGTACCAGTCAGTACTAAGCCAGTAATATCAATGCAAAAAATGGACAAAAAAAACCACCAAAAGAATTCCACCAACTTTTATTCTTTTTCTTAGCACTCCCATGCTCCTTGAGCTGCTCTACTTCCCACCCAAAAATTGCCTGTGCCCACAGTTATCTTTAACCTTCCAAAGCAGATAAATATTTTCAGCCCCACAGTAGGGGGTCTGTGCATCCCTTGTGTGTTACCCTTCCTTACCGCCTTCTCTGTTGTATCTCATAGCTTCTTTTCTTATCCTGTGCCTCAAACCATATACACCATATGCTCTTTTCTATGTCAAACTCCTACTTCATTGCATCCATTCCACTTTGTCTCCTTCTATTCCACCTTTTCTTGGGCACCACATTCTACAGTATACTCGTCCCGTCTGTGCCTCACACCCCTTCATTTTTTAGTTTTGCGTGCTTCACATCCCATACTTTTTGCCACCTCGTCCTGTTTCCCCCTTTACTTTCTTGTCCACTCTGTTGGTCATGCCATTTACACTCTTCTCATGCATTTGACCCCATACCTCCTATCTTTTGTGTCATCTTCTTGTGTCACTCTTTAATATCAAATCTTGTGTGCTGCACCTTGTTCCATCTCACATGTTTCTACTTTGCAGCACATATTCTTGCCTTCTTGAGTATATAACACTCCTAGCACTTTTCCAAACTTCTGTGCATCACATACCATACCCCCTTTTGTCTCCTCCTGTATATCACACCCCATACCCACAGTAGGAAGTCAGTTGAGGGAGCCCAAAAGGGTGGCAGGCAGGGCAGCAGAGGGCCCAGCAGAGTGACGAGGAGGTCAGCAGGGGAGCACAGCAAGCTGATGCAGCAGGTGGCCCAAGTGCGATAGATAGGCAAGCGGGCTAGAAATAAGGAAAATTATGGAACGAACAGCAATCTCAAGCCTTCCAAAACAGAGCAAATTTATCAGATGATACTAAATGAATCTCACTGAAACTAAAAAATGCCCTATAGATTATGTAATTAGCATCTGCAATAAACTTTAGCACTTTACTGGTTCTGTTAATGCTCACTTACTGACCTGGGCATCACTAAAATCTGGATCAGGAATATGCACAAGAATATCAAGCTGGCACACAGGAAGTAGCTCTGGATGCAAGGAATTCTGAAGGTGCGGTACTGAAAGGGAATTAAAAAAAAACAAAAAAACTAATATTCTATAATGAAGCATCAATTTATTTCTGATAACTGCAAAATAAACAAATAGCACCATAGAATGGTATGTAATGGAATTACTACCTGAAGATATTTATAAAATATTAAGCCACAATTGATACCCACTAATATAACTGTAACCAAAAAATAAATGACACCACAATGCCAGGAAGCTAAGCATTACCACCTGAGAGATTACTACAACTTTAAGCCACATTGATAATTCTGAATATAACTGTAGCCAATGTGATGTTATCAATTATTAACCCCTCATATTTTAAAATCATGGAATTTATTTTTATCAGCTTTTTACAAGCAACTTGCCAGTTCCCAAATTCATCAATACCCTTGTTGCAATTATTTTATGTATTCATATGTTTCAGTCAAGTGCCATTAAAATTGATATAAATGTGTTTTGTTTTTAAACCAACATTTTACATCACTTGTAGCTAGAGAGACAATGGTCTTGTAAGTACCCACCTTATGGGAAAGGGCACCATCTGTTTGTATGTACCTTGCTTTGCCAAAATGGAACACTGAACTCACAGTGTAATAGATTTCCCTTGCCAGCCAGAAGCCACCTTATTATGCAAATGATAGAGGTGCCCAGCATTGCTGACAGGGTGCAGGGGTTGTGATTTAAAAATACTATCCCATGAGTTTATCTTTGTGTTTCCCTTTATATATTTCTATTGGCTTTCTTCTGGTATTTAGCATATCACTAGCACAGGTATCAGACCCCTTATCCAGAAACCCATTGTAGGGGATTAGAGAACTCTGTCCCCTGTTTCTCAGTCTGTGACATCATCCAGCCTAGCTACAGACTGGGGAGGGACCCGATTGGCTGGATGCCCCAGCGCACTTCTGGTAGGAGGTGTGCTTAAGTTTGGAGCCAAAAATCTAGGGGCGGGCCCAGCAGTTGATAAAGGGAGCCCCTGTTGTTTTGCCAGCTTTTGGAAGAGAGATACAGAGTGAGCAGCCAGTACCACATGTTGTGAGTTGAGACTGAAAAGCGAAGAGTCTGCAGGGCTGCCAGTGATCCTTTGTGGAATCTCTGTGTGTGTCCCCAAGTGAGAACAGGTATTGCTCGTTTGCCTGCTAGGTGGGAGCAGCCACCTTTCCAGAGGGGAAGGTACTCTGGGGAAGGTAGCCTACCTGGGGGGACTTAACAGCTCTTGGGGAAGGGACTGACCTGAATAAAGGGTTGTGGTCTATCCGGATCCAAGTTGGGACTGGGCACCTACAGAGACTGTGCCAGGAGTGGATAGACTGCACAGGTTCCTCAGAGCAGGAAAATCAGTTATCCCTAAAGTTGTTCTACATTCGATTTCATCAGTTATATAAAGTTTGATATTGCTGCAAATGTGTGTATCTTTATAATTCAAAGAGAACGAAAATCTCCTGCTTAAACAAGTAAATAGCCCAGAAGTGAGTATGCCAAGAAAGGGTTACACCATTATCTAGACAGTTCCAAATTACGGAAAGTCCCATAGACTCCATGGTAATCAAATAATTCACATTTTTAAAAATAGCTTCCTTTTTCTCTGTAATAATAAAACAGTACCTTGTATTTGATCCTAACTAAGATATTTTGAATCATTATTAGAGCCAACACAATACTATTGGGTTTAATTACTGTTTAACTAATTTTTTTAGTAGACTTAAGGTAGGAGATCAGAATTATGAAAAGGGGTCTTTTAATAATTCTGATCTCCTACCTTAAGTCTACTAAAAAAATTATGATAGCAGCAGAGGGCCCTGTTAAACATTACATGTTATTCCCACATTAGTGCAAATTATAGGAAATAAGGCTATCTACCTCTTTTTCTAATCCATCTGCTGTGAAAAAGAGCAAAAATCCATAGAAGTCATCAGTCTTTCCAAACCATGGCCTGAAATAACAATTATGTGTATACAGTTAATACTAAAATATATTAACAACATTTTTAAATATGCCAGTTTTTTAAAAGAAAAACTTGAACCTTCATCATGATATTTTTGAAATGCTTTTCGATTCCTTGTTCTACTAAGGATGAAGTTATTTGTGTGCTTACTTTGCAGAACTGAGGCCATCAATAGTATTCATCATCCTGTCATGAAGTTCTTCCTCTTGATTTCGCTTTTGAGACACATTCCTGCAGGGATATATCCAAAAAGAAAAATAGAAAAAACAAAAATCAAGTAGGCAGTAACTATATAATTTTGATTAGTGAGCTTTTTTTTATCTAATTCTGCTTGGGAATGTTCTTCTATCCAGTAAAAATAGGGAGGCATAATGTGACAAGACATATCAAGACCATATCAAAAACCATATAAGTGGCTCATATTATCCCAAAGTAAATCCAACTCTTGGGCACAAGAGCTGACTATATAACAGTGGCCTGGCCTAGAAGTACACAGCGTGAGTTTTTTATTTTTAATAAGCTCGTTAATATACACTGGACCAAGAATATAATGCCCATAACATAACAGAAGAGAAATTATGATATTCATTGGTTAAGATTTTTCCTACTGGTTCCATACACACACACAAAATCACTGCTGTGTTACCTACCTCTGCCCAGATATTCCTAACTGAAAAACCCAGTATCAGAACGTGTTGAGTTTGGAATTGTTTGACAGTTAATAGTGAATTAAAAACCATAACTTGTTTTTGATTCCTTTGGTAAAGCATGTGTAGATTCTGGGATGATTATTGTGTCTGAGTCTACATTTTCATTTCACCTCCATGTCTGACACAAATTATTGCCCTGTTTTTTTTTAAAAAAGTAGATTTTCTGGAATTCATACCAAGTGCAGTAAAATTCCGAAGGACTAAAAAAATTAACCAAATTCATAATATATAAAAATGAAGAAGGAGAATATTAGGTAGAAACAAGCTGACCCAGAGTAATTTCCCTTTCCTGTCTTTTACAGTTCACACAAAATAATCCACCAGGTTTTTAGCATTAAAATTAAGGTGTTTGAAAAAGAAGTGATGAGGCCTTAAAAACCATTACAACCACAACACAACACGTCTGTTTAATTTTTCACTTTATGAAGATGGCGGTGACCACCTCCCGGTAACAATATATATTCAGTTTTTCTAGATCGCATACCTTTCTGTTTTTACTGTTCTTCCCATTCCCTTCAGTGGGATTTCCTAAATAATAAAGTAAAAAATAGCAGGTTAAATATATATCACAACTCTCATATATAGGTATGCATCTTTTAAAATTAAATTTTTGTCTGGTGGGTACTTAATTTATTTGCCAACTAAGGCCAGGGGCACTGCTGCCATGGGGTGAGTTGAGAAACTAGCCCAAAGTGGCAGCAGCCCACGAGTTACCATGGGCAACAAAAAGCCGCTCCTGGTAACTTTAAGACATGAAATTCTGATTTCCAAATCAGAATTTTGGCTCTGCTATTGCCAAGAATTATAGAACTGTTAAGAATTATGAAAAGTGGATATTTATACCCACAAAACAGGAGTTATATTTCTTTATATAAATAGTTTTTTGGTCTTATGTTTGCCTAATAAAGTCTACTTTTTTCTTACCTGGCCTGTCCGTGGGAGTACCTGCTATTCTTTTTGGTTTGATATAAATAACTACTTAGAGCATGTAATTAATGTGGAATTCAATTTTTTTCACTGCCTAGCAGTATTTATGCAACTTTCTTTTAGATAGTGACAAAATATTGTACACACATATTTTATTGCCACTGCAGTAGTGCTCCTGCCGTGAGAAACTTGCCCATCAGGTGGCAGTACCCTGCAGATAACAGGGATGACAAAAATCTACTCCTGCCAAATTTAGGAACAGAAATTATGGGTTTTTTTTCATTGAAAAGTTGGCTTCTCTAATACAAGGAATGTAATGACATTCTATGTATGCAAACCCTGCTCACCCCTGAAGGAGCACAAGAATGTAAGAACAGGGTGACACTAAGAAGGCAGCCTTACTGTGGTTTGGAGAGCAGAGTCACACCTGGTAGCTATTCTTATACTACTCATTCCGAAAAAACATGCAGGCAAGATGGTAACCCTGAGTTCTATGTTTGTATATTTATGTGATGCTACAATTATTTTCTTATATTCAGTCAAAATGAATAGATATTCACAACCTACACAAAATGATACGGGTAGTGGTAGTAGTGGCCCAGGTCCCCCTACAAGATTTTTTCCCAGCCCCCGCTCAGACAAAATCACAGGTCGCCATGACATGACAACGCATCTCCCCCGTAACAATTTGCGGGTTTCCTGAGATGCGCAAGTTGGGACAACTAGCAATCCCTCTACAGCAGAAGACACCTATCCTGTGGGGGGGGCGGGGTCTGCTTCCTTTGTAGTTGTGCCACTGGATGCAAATCAGCCAATCAGCTTTTCCTTCCATGCCCTATATTCGCTGGCAGAGAAAATACCTTGTGTAACACAAGCCTAGGGGTGAAGAGCTATCCAGCCCTGTCTTGAAACTATATAAAATGGTTGCCAGTAGAACTGTTAATGGATGAAACAGCCAATAGTTAAAAGTAATTATGTTGATTATAAAAACCTAAGATTATTTTTTTACCGGTTTAGGTTTTCCATTGACGGTAGGAACTTCGGTTGAAGAAGCATCAGTTTGGTCAAAGTGGGAGAAAGGTCTGGCTGCACCCCAAGATTCAAGATACCGAGTCATCCTTACAGAAGGTCGCACTTTTATCCCATCATTGACACGATGCCTGGTAAGGTGATTGTTTTTGACACGACTGTTCTTTGCCTTATTTGAAAATATTTTTTTAATAAAGTCAGTAATTTAGTTTGTGTACACATGCAAGTCATGCAATTATGAGAAACGTCTACAACATACCACAGAAAAATAACAGAAAAGTAAACATTCACAAATGCATGGTTACATGGTTAACTAACCCAATTACAATTATGTATATGTAATTTATACTTTTCAGAAGCTCTATTATAGAATTATTGTATATTATTTATAGAATTTAGCACAGAATTAAGGAAACATATATCCCCCATTTTGACTTGAGCTCATTCAGCTTAGCTTATGTAGAAAAGGTCCAGAAACACTATTTGAAATTCCAGAAGAAGTCCACACAGACCTGATTCCACAGATTCAAATGAAACCATGATTGTCTGTGTGTTTGCCAGTTGCCCATCTCACTGAGAATTTGTAATGAATCCCTCCCTCACTTTGTTTCTTTGTAAAGTGGCTTCTGGCACTTAAAGTCCCCTGCTTTCTAAAGAATCTGCACACCACCTACCAACAAAAGCAATGGGATTTAAAGGAGATAGAAAGGCCAAGTCACTTGGGGGTGCCAAAATGTTAGGCACCCCCAAGTGACTTAAATCGCTTACTTTGTACCCCGGGCTGGTGCCCCTGTTAGGAGAAAACTGCACCAGCCCAGGGTACCTGTAGCGAGCAATTCCTTCTTCCGTGTTTCTTCTGCTGCAAATTCCCTTTCTTTATCCTTTAAAGTTCCAAAATTAATTACTTTACAGTGGAGCAAAGTGAGGGAGGGGATCAGTTTAAGGAAGCTTGAAAAATAGTTAATTGGAAGATCATGGTTTCTTTCTACATCTTAGTTACTCACCCTTGGATCAATGACCAAAAACGTTTTAATGTTCATTTCTTTAAGATATGGATCTCTAAGCTCGCCATGCCCCTCCTCCACGTCATAGGCTCCATTCATGTGTTTCAGTGTTGCTTCAGTAATGTGGACACGACTGCCAATTGGAAGACAGGTGTTTAAGTGGACACAAATTGTTTGCAGATAACCCATTTACACCCAATATCTTCTGTTAAATACCTCTGACTACCTATGAAAATGATAAAACTCCAATAAATGCTTAGTAAGTAGTAATGGATATTACAACTTATTAACAACAGCAAATGCAAGGCACTAAAGCAGATGTAATATTGTCAGCCCATGAGCAACATTCTCAAACAAAGTTGTATTTATATACATGCTCCTAGGCATCTTGCAGCAAACACCAATGTGCCAGCTCAGCCTGCTTTGATGACTTTTGTGCAAGTACAGGACAAGCGAGCTCTGGAATTAACACCAGTTTTGAGCTGCTGATAAAAGAGCTTCCTTTGCAGGTTGTATCTACATACATAACTGAAATGATCTAGTGAACTGGGCACAAATGCCAGGCCCATACTGTGGAACTGTGCTGATGAACAAACCAAAGGCTTCTATACTTGCCTATCCAACATCACATTTCCATACACACTAAACAACTTTGAAAATAGCCAATTTTGGCTGGCCAAACAAGCAGGATTTGGTCAATGACCGGATTTAACTTCTGGGCAATGTCAACCAGGGGCGAATCTCATCCCAGAGGGGACTCCTGCAATTCTGCCCCCCCTTGCACTCCAGCTCTTACCTTTCCTGCACCAAAGATGATTCATGGGGGTCCACATTGCTAGAAGTGCCAAATTTTTCAGTTTGCAATCCAGGAGCAGCTTTTTTTGCCACCCTTGGTAACTTTGGGGGCGCTGCTGCCTGAAGCAAGGTTCTCAACTTGCCTCATGGCAGCAGCACCCCTTATGGCAACCCACTGGGCAAGATTCACATCAATGTGACATTGTACTTCTTGCCCAACTGGATTTTTAATCCAGATATCTGGGCAATTTTCTGAGTTGTAGTAAGAAGCAGGTTGGAGGGTCAAGAACCAGATAATCCATAGACACAATAACAGAGCACTTACAGAGGAACTTACAATAAACCCATGTCTGAATGTGGCTTTTCAAATTCCATGCCATACTATGCAACTGAAAGTTTTTCCACTCAGGTAACAAGAAAAGGAGGCTCCAAGGTGAACCACAGGTTGCTTAATCAGATTTCTCATTAAAGGCCCACACAATTACTGGTTTGTTAAAAAAAAAAAAAAAAAAAAAAGTAACGTAATTATGTGTGGCCAGCTTACCAGTCTTCCTATACATTATGCCCTCCCAGCAATTACTTACTACACTCTGCATGAAAAGTTATCTTTTTTCTATTTACCATCAAAGTTTAACCTATATTACGTTCCTGCTTTTCTGCCTTAGCCAGCAGCCCTTAGATTTCTTTGATAAAATGTTTAAGGGTGTGAGCTGTAAGAAAGATTAGTACTCTAGAAGAAAAAAGATGACTGATTACATTTTAGAAAAAAATGATTCTTACCCAGGTAGACCAGCAGATTCCATGCGGTTGGCTAAGGAGACATCATGAGACCAGACATCAAACTGCCATTTTCTTAGCCCAATGACACCACAAAGAACATTCCCAGAATGTACTCCAACTCTCATATTTATATCTGCTCCTGTTGCTTCTCTTACTTGCCTATTAAATAAAAAAAAATACATTACAACCAGACCAAAAAAAGAACAGGGTACTCCATAAATCAGAAGAGCACTGTAGTAACAGCACAAGGAAGTGCTTCTTATTAGAATGAACTAAAGTGCTTTATAAAATGATATTTAAAGGGTTTTTTTCTGTTTACAAAGCTGAGAAAACATTTGATGAAAGTTTTTATTTTTAATAGACCCAATTCAATAAATTTAAGTATCCATGACTGATTGAAAAAAGAATATGTGAAAGTAGACAAAGGCCTATGATATGAAGATAGAGACAATATCTATACTGCTTTTCAAGATAATCTCAATGAATAGGGCTTGTGCTGAACATATTGTTTGTCTCTTTTAATTAAGAAATAGTTATGGTTTCTGTTCCTAGCACTAAACAAGAATATGAAGTCAGTTTAACTTTAGTGCTTCCTGTCACGTTCTGATCCCAAAGAAAATAAGACAAGCAGATAAAAACAATTACCTGTCAGATGAGAAGCCCCTTATAAAGAGCTGCTCTAAACAAACTTCCCTGTTTATAAAAGGGGGTGGTAAGTTCAGTAAAAATAACTTTCAAATTAGTGATTTAAAATTGCAAAAAAATTGTTTTTGCAAAAAAAAAAAAGTTTTTTTCTTTTTAAACTAATAAGTAAAATGTTAATTTATTTTATTGTGTCAATTTTTAGCAAGGATGTTTTTTGGTATATATTCCTATTATTCAAAAAGGGATCTTGTTCTCATTCTGATAACTGTAAAGCCTGTTAATTTGACATTGGTTGAACGAAAGCTTTTTATGTATGTACGTAACTTTGGCCTACAAGGATATGTATTGCTTAACAATCTTACAATGTACAAAAGTGTACTTTCTTGAGGGAGGGAGGAGTAGGAAAGAGCAGAGAACAGAAAGCTGTGTGTCTGTGGCACAGGAATTACAGACACAACTAATCTTTCTTCAGAGAAATCAGTGCTGCGTTTCTGTGAGTGCTTATGGCTGTATTTACATAGACCTTTCTGATCAAGCTTACTTAGTTTTTACCTTTCTTTCTCCTTTAAGTGGGTGGGTAACAAACAGGCACAAAGTGGAGCATAAGAGTGCACAAGGTTTGGGGGTTGGCCGTGAAGTGCAGGACTAGACAAAACAAATCATTCTCTAGTGCTCTCCATATTTTGAATATACAAATACAGGGTCTAGGCATAACTCAGTCTGAAAAAGATAGGGTATTGTAATAAAAGTACAATATACTATACTATATACAATGACAAGTCTTAAAAAGGAATTAAGCACTTCTACTATTCTACTACAAAGTCCAATTTATCTAGGGTAAAAAAGAACAATTAACAGCTTTAAAAAATAATCTTAATTTTGTTTTTAAGCCAGCTGAAAAAGGGGGAACCCTAGTTGTAATTGATAAAGAATACTACATTAATGAAATCCTGCAACAGTTGAATGATAATGAAGTATGGCACACACAGGCACAGGCAACATAGGGCAGGCAGAGTATGGCACACACAGGCAGCATAGGGCAGGCAGAGAATGGCACACACAGACAGCATAGGGCAGGCAGAGTATGGCACACACAGGCAGCATAGGGCAGGCAGAGAATGGTACACACAGACAGCATAGGGCAGGCAGAGTATGGCACACACAGGCAGCATAGGATAGGCAGAGTATGGCACACAGGCAGTGTAAAGCAGGGCAGGCAGAGTAGGGAAGGAGAAAGGAAACATATCACGACTATGCAAGTAATTGATGAACAGTTTGTACTGCAGTACATACAGTGGCACAATGCTGGCGCTGCGCCTACAGTCTGTCTGAGTTGTTACCAGTTGAACAATGCAGGTGCTTACAGTCTGAGCCGGAGTTGTAAACAAGGCAGGGACTTCTGCATTTGGGAACAATGCAGGGGACCTGGTAATCTCTGCAGTGATACCATTTAAAGCTTACATATAAAGGTAAGCAATCAAAGCAGCCAAACATTTGGAGGGCCACTGATTTAGGCTAATGCCAAACGAGGCAAAGGGCGGATATTTTCGGCAAGTGGAAAAACGCTTGCCGAAAATTCTGCCCTACGCCTCCTACTTGTGCCTGCACCCGAAAGAACGGAATAAGCTCGGGTGAAGGCACATGTAGCGGAAATACGTATAAAAACACAAGAGTTCGAAAGTCTTGCGTTTTTATGCCTGCACCCGAGCGTATTCCATTCATTCGGGTGCAGGCACAAGTAGGAGGCGTAGGGCGGGATTTCGGCTTGCCGAAAATATCCGCCCTACAACTTGTCTGGCATTAGCCTTAGATGTATGCTTTAGGTCATTGTCATGCTGAAAGGTAAAGATCCTCTCTTGTAATAATGTGCTTTGTATTTTTGCCCCAAACATATTTTTTTAAATCATGGGCAAATAGTTCAACATTGGTCTCATCAGACCATAATACATTTTTTTACATGGTTGTGGGAGACTGGGTATACCTTTCTGCAAATTTTAGCCATGCTTGTATGTTCTTCTTTGTATGTTAAGGCTTTCATCCACCCACAAAACCCATGCATATGAAGAATATGACTGATTGTTGAGAATAACCAGAACTTGCCAAGATATTATGCTGATCCTTCACTTCTGCACGGACCCCTGGTGGCCTCCCTGACCAATTTTCTCATTGCCCTCTCATCAGTCTTGGAGGGATGTCCTGATCTTAGTGCAGTCACTGTTGAGCGATCTTCACTGTTCTTAATAAAACTATTGATAATTTGGATACATTTTTGTACCCCTGTCCTGACTGATACCTTTCAATGACAAGATTCCTGTCATGTTTTGAAAGTTCTTTGTGGTGCATGGCTTTTGGAGTATGAGACCAAGAGGAAAAATCCTACAGGAACAGTCAAACATTTTCTGAGCTCAGTCAAAGCCACTTTAATTGATGTCAGGTGTATACTAACTACTCTTTGAGGTGAGACTGAATGTTATTGGTTACTTCTGAATGTAGCCACATATTCGATATTTAAAGGCATACCTTCAGTTCTCTCAATAGTGCCCTTAAGTCTCTCGATATTTCTCCCGTTCAGATGATCAGAAGCCTCATAGAAAAAATAACGCTGAGCTCTGTAAAGAAGATTCCCATAATACCTCACTCCTGCACCAAGACCAGTGTACATGCTCAGTTAGTAAGACTATGAGGAAGCTCCCTGCTGATTGGCTCAGATCACACATTCATAAGGGGGTGAAGGAGTTCTTAGCATTCTTGTGGGAGGGGGAGCAGGAGACGGGAGAGAGGACAGAGCTGCATGTCTCTGGCACAGGAAAACACACAGACAAGAAATCCTGTTTCTTTTGAAAGAAAACTCAGTGCAGTGTTTCTGTGAGCGCTTATGGCTGTATTTACATAGAGCTTTCTAATAAAGCTTACTTAGCTCTTTACCTCTTGTATCGGTTATTGATTGCTTTATATGTTACTTTGTATGTCCAATGTATGAAACCCACTTATTATACAGCGCTGCGGAATATGTTGGCGCTTTATAAATAAATGTTAATAACAATATATATATATTTATATATATATATATATATATATATATATATACATACAGGTATGGGAGCCCTTATCCGGAAACCCATTATCCAGAAAGCTCAGAATTACGGAAAGCCCGTCTCCCATAGACTCCATTTTAATCAAATAATTCAGAATTTTAAAACTTATTTCCTTTTTCTCTGTAATAATAAAACAGCATCTTGTAATTGATCCCAACTAAGATATAAATAATCCTTATTGGAGCCAAAACAATCCTACTGGGTTTAATTAATATTTTATTGATTTTTTAGTAGACTTAAGGGGAGATCCAAATTACGGAAAGACCCCCTTATCAGGAATGCCCTCAGTCCCGAGCATTCTGGATAATGGGTCCTATACCTGTATATATATATATACATATATATATATATATATATATATATATATATATATATATAAATACATGTGTAATATAATACACATGAATATTCCATAATTTATATTCTTATAAACCTTGCTTAGTGATGTAATCTGATATAATCTGTGCTTAGTGTTGTAATTTGTGTCACATAACTTACTGAAACTTGTGTTCCATGACCTGTACAAAAGCCTTTAGCCTCTTGACCTTATATGGTCATGTAATACTATATACAGTGGATATCAAAAGTCAGGTTCCTGTGCTATACAAAAAAAGATAAATCATTTTAGAACTTTTTCCACCTTTAATGTGACCTATAAACTGTACCACTCAATTGAAAAACAAACTGAAATCTTTTAGGTGGAGGGAAGAAAATAAAAAAAAACTAAAATAATGTGGTTGCATAAGTGTGCACACCCTCTTCTAACTGGGGATGTAGCTGTGTTCAGAATTAAGCAATCACATTCAAAATAATGTTAAATAGGAGTCATCATACACCTGCCATCATTTAAAGTGCCTCTGATTAACCCCAAATAAAGTTCAGCTGCTCTAGTTGGTCTTTCCTGAAATTTTTTTAGTCGCATCCCACAGCAAAAGCCATGGTCCACAGAGAGCTTCCAAAGCATCAGAGCGATCTCATTCTTAAAAGGTATCAGTCAGGAGAAGGGTACAAAAGAATTTCCAAGGCATTAGATATACCATGGAACACAGTGAAGACAGTCATCATCAAGTGGCGAAAATATGGCACAACAGTGACATTACCAAGAACTGGATGTCCCTCCAAAATTGATGAAAAGACGAGAAGAAAACTGGTCAGGGAGGCTACCAAGAGGCCTACGGCAACATTAAAGGAGCTGCAGGAATATTTGGCAAGTACTGGTTGTGTGGTACATGTGACAACAATCTCCCGTATTCTTCATATGTCTGGGCTATGGGGTAGAGTGGCAAGATGAAAGCATTTTCTTACGAAGAAAAACATCCAAGCCAGGCTACATTTTGCAAAAACACATCTGAAGTCTCCCAAAAGCATGTGGGAAAAGGTGTTATGGTCTGATGAAACCAAGGTTGGCCATAATTCCAAAAAATATGTTTGGCGCAAAAACAATACTGCACATCACCAAAAGAACACCATCCCCACAGTGAAGCATGGTGGTGGCAGCATCATGCACTGGGCTGTTTTTCTTCAGCTGGAACTGGGGCCTTAGTTAAGATAGAGGGAATTATGAACCGTTCCAAATACCAGTCAATATTGGCACAAAACCTTCAGGCTTCTGCTAGAAAGCTGAACATGAGGAGGAACTTCATCTTTCAGCATGACAAAGACCCAAAGCATACATCCAAATCAACAAAGGAATGGCTTCACCGGAAGAAGATTTAAGTTTTGGAATGGCCCAGCCAGAGCCCAGACCTGAATCCGATTGAAAATCTGTGGGGTGATCTGAAGAGACCTGTGCACAGGAGATGCCCTCTTTGGAGTGTTTCTGCAAAGAAGAGTGGGCAAATCTTGCAAAGTCAAAATGTGCCATGCTGATAGACTCATACCCAAAAAGACTGAGTGCTGTAATAAAATCAAAAGGTGCTTCAACAAAGTATTAGTTTAAGGGTGTGCACACTTATGCAACCACATTATTTTAGTTTTTTTTGGTTTTCTTCCCTCCACCTAAAAGATTTCATTTTGTTTTTCAACTGAGTGGTACAGTTTATAGGTCACATTAAAGGTGGAAAAAGTTCTGAAATTATTTATCTTTGTCTCATTTTTGTACAGCACAGGAACCTGACATTTTACCAGGGGTGTGTAGACTTTTTATATTCACTGTAATACTTAGAGCTAATCAGTTACCTGCCATGTAACCTGTGCATTTTCTCCTTTTTCAAATTGAATGGCTGCCCCCATGGCTACACAGCAGCTTGTTTATATAAACTATAGTAGTCTTTATGAAGCAAACACACACCTCTTACTAGTGTAGGGCAATGGTACATTATACTTTAATTACATTAAACTTTATTTTTTGGTGTTACTGTTCCTTTTGAAATGAAACCCTATATTTAATGTATAGTTTTCTAATCTGTTTCCTTATTTTAAAAATATATATATATATTAAAAAAAATTGTAAAAAACTTTTATCTGTCTATTCAAGACATTCACGCTCATGTCATATATGAATATATGAGCAGGGCTGACTACTTTGAGGAAGTAAGTTAAATAAGTCTGTTTAGACACAATCAGATGCTGTACATACAGTGGCTTGCAAAAGTATTCGGCCCCCTTGAACTTTTCCACATTTTGTACAAATAAATAACTGCAAAGTGGGGTGTGCGTAATTGTTCAGCCCCCTTTGGTCTGAGTGCAGTCAGTTGCCCATAGACATTGCCTGATGAGTGCTAATGACTAAATAGAGTGCATCTGTGTGTAATCTAATGTCAGTACAAATACAGCTGCTCTGTGATGGCCTCAGAAGTTGTCTAAGAGAATATTGGGAGCAACAACACCATGAAGTCCAAAGAACACACCAGACAGGTCAGGGATAAAGTTATTGAGAAATTTAAAGCAGGCTTAGGCTACAAAAAGATTTCCAAAGCCTTGAACATCCCACGGAGCACTGTTCAAGTGATCATTCAGAAATGGAAGGAGTATGGCACAACTGTAAACCTACCAAGACAAGGCCGTCCACCTAAACTCACAGGCCGAACAAGGAGAGCGCTGATCAGAAATGCAGCCAAGAGGCCCATGGTGACTCTGGATGAGCTACAGAGATCTACAGCTTAGGTGGGGGAATCTCTCTCAATAGGACAACTATTAGTCGTGCACTGCACAAAGTTGGCCTTTATGGAAGAGTGGCAAGAAAAAAGCCATTGTTAACAGAAAACCATAAGAAGTCCCGTTTGCAGTTTCCACAAGCCATGTGGGGGACACAACAAACATGTGGAAGAAGGTGCTCTGGTCAGATGAGACCAAAATGGAACTTTTTGGCCAAAATGCAAAACGCTATGTGTGGCGGAAAACTAACACTGCACATCACTCTGAACACACCATCCCCACTGTCAAATATGGTGGTGGCAGCATCATGCTCTGGGGGTGCTTCTCTTCAGCAGGGACAGGGAAGCTGGTCAGAGTTGATGGGAAGATGGATGGAGCCAAATACAGGGCAATCTTGGAAGAAAACCTCTTGGAGTCTGCAAAAGACTTGAGACTGGGGCGGAGGTTCACCTTCCAGCAGGACAACGACCCTAAACATAAAGCCAGGGCAACAATGAAATGGTTTAAAACAAAACATATCCATGTGTTAGAATGGCCCAGTCAAAGTCCAGATCTAAATCCAATCGAGAATCTGTGGCAAGATCTGAAAACTGCTGTTCACAAACGCTGTCCATCTAATCTGACTGAGCTGGAGCTGTTTTGCAAAGAAGAATGGGCAAGGATATCAGTCTCTAGATGTGCAAAGCTGGTAGAGACATACCCTAAAAGACTGGCAGCTGTAATTGCAGCAAAAGGTGGTTCTACAAAGTATTGACTCAGGGGGCTGAATAATTACACACACCCCACTTTGCAGTTATTTATTTGTAAAAAATGTTTGGAATCATGTATGATTTTCGTTCCACTTCTCACGTGTACACCACTTTGTATTGGTCTTTCACGTGGAATTCCAATAAAATTGATTCATGTTTGTGGCTGTAATGTGACAAAATGTGGAAAAGTTCAAGGGGGCCGAATACTTTTGCAAGCCACTGTACTTCTTTGAATCATTTCATTCTAATGTGAGATGTATGCTCCACATATGAAATAATTTACTGAGTTGACCCAGGCATAGGCGTAAAAACCGGGGGACAGGGGGCGCCAAGGGGATCGTGCTCCCCTAAATAATGAAACCCGTCACCAGCAGCTGCCTGATTTTAAGCTGGCTACAGAATGCAATTTACATTTAAAACAGGTTAAATATAGCTTAACTTTCTTAACTACTAACGGAGAGCTCCTCTTACACGCGGCACGCAGCAGAAAAACATAATGGAATGCACAGAAGGAATAAAAGTGTATTGATAAACAGAAGATGAAGAAAATAAATATATGGAGAGGAAGAGAAATTCAAAACCATTCAATTGCACTTGTACAATTGAGCGCCTCATTAATGACCCATGTGGAAGGAACAAGATGCAATTAAATAAAAGGAAAATAAGAAAAAAACAGAGAATGGAACTACAAAAGATAGCTGCAGCCATTTTATCTGTAATGCCTTGGTCTTGGTTTAGTACTGGTACTTTGATTGAATTGTACCTTATATTATAATCTGACAAAGTTGTGCTGACTACCCAGTAGGAGGGAGAGGGGTGCAGTGACAGAAGTTTAAATTTCCCACCTTGTGCAGTTCTCCCTCCTGCCAGTTAGAAAGCAGCATTACTTGAAATCCTAATACCTTGTTTCTTGGGATGGGGGTACCAATGCCCACTGTCTCTCTTTGCATATAATGATTTGATGCCAGTTTTCAGCATCTGCCAAACATCTCTGTATATAATATACTAGTGTGCTAATAAACACAAAGTGCCTCTCATTGTATATAATGCGATTGGTATGTCATTACTCACTGGGGATCATTTATCAAAACTGAGCCAATTAGAGCCTGTGCAGCATCTTGTGGCAACCAAATTGTTGCTGTTTTTGTTTCACCCACTGCTGTCTGAACAAAATCTAATCACTAACTGGTTGCTGTGGGACACTGCCCAGGTACAAATTTGCCCAGGGTTGGTAAATCAGCCCTGGTTCACTTACTGTGTAATGTGCTTGGGGTATTGGTACCAGCTATCTCTTACTGTATACAGTGTATGAGTGTCAGTGCCCCATTCCACTAACTGTATAATGCATAGGGTATGGGTACTTATTGACTAGCGTTGTCTATAAACTGCTTGGGGTGTCAGTATCCACTGTTTAATATTCTTGGGGTGCTAGAATCTCACACTGTTTAATGTCCATGGGTTGCATGTGAACACATGCCTTATTATTGGTGGGTATATATTAGGAGTTTATAAATGCAGACCTGTCACTATAAAGTAGGTGTGGTTTAATAATTTTGCATAGATCCCTCCTACTGCCCCACCCAAGTAAAAAATTCTAATGTTCCTACATACTTTATTGCTTCACAGATATCCAGACCCATCTTCACACAGTTCTTGGCATTGTTGGGTAAAGACACAGGAAGGCCAGAGACACAATAGTAACAGTCACCCAAAATCTTAATCCTCATGCACTCATTTTCCTGTAGAGCAAAGAAACAGAATGTTAAAACCAAAGTCCAGTAACAAGAGACTTACATCTTAAAAGTAGATTAGACTTAAAGGGGACCTGTCACCTTAAGAAATAATTCCAAATTTAGTTCTACCATGTTAGTTGAGCAAAATAAACTTCACTTACACTATATAAATAATATAAATCTAGTTTCCTTCAGTTTAGGAATTACAAAATCCCAAAAAGCAGGCAGGCACCATTTTGTGGACACTGTTATTTAGAGAAGCTTTGCATCATGCCAAAATCTTGTTTATTTGATTGAACTGAAGGCCAGATGCTCAAACCCATGCACTGGTTACACAATTAGATGGTAAGGAGGGAGGATGAAAGTGAGGAGTGCAGTGACATCTAGGAAGTGCTGAATGGAAAGTTAAAGTTATTGTCTGCCCCGCCTCTATGCCTAAGGCATAGAGGTGGGGCAAGTTATATATGATTGACAGCTGGGATTTTTGAATGTCTTTATAATGGCTATGGATGTCTTAATAAAAAAAGGAATTTCGATCTCATGTTTAATTTGAACAGGACTTTTATTATATAGCTTTTTATGTCTAGGTGACAGGTCTGCTTTAACAAATATGACTAAGCTGCCTGGTAGTGGGAAATAAAAATATCTTTGTTATTATGAATGCTACCACAGAGCAAATTAACACTTGCATACACTTTTACAACAGTGATGGCCTTTTGATAAAATTATGTCCAAAAAGACAATTAAGTCTGATACCAGATAGGATCACAAGCTATCAGGGTGTCCCTTAAGGGCACTTTTAATCCTCCTCTTAACTTTATTACTTTAAGCAGACACTGGGCTATTCATGCAGTGGAAAACCTCATATTTATGTCTACTTAACAGCATGAACTAGTACTTAAACAATATAACAGAATTTACTCTACAAAAATATTGTAATCTTGTATTACACCTCATTCCCTACCCCCCCCCCCCTTTGATAAAGTATGGAGCAAAACTTTTTTATAAGCAACAATAAAGACAAATGTCAGATATGAGGCTATACTATACCTATTATTACATATATGGGTGCAAAACAATGGCAACATAAAGCAGAATAAGATTTATTGACTTGAGCATTTTAATCCAACACAGAGACCTTTTTCAGAAATATAGAGGTGCAACCAAGGACAATCCAGGACCCTGTGCTACCCGAATCCTCCTTTCCGATTCTTGCCCCTCATCCCCATGATAACTTTTCAGTGTTGGACGGGGCAAGGAAGGCCAACATTGCTAATACAGAGAGCCCATTTGTGCTCCAATAATCCAATGAGTGAAGGATTGTTTTACCTCCAATAAGGATTAATTATATCTTAGTTGGGATCAAGTACTAGGTACTGTTTTGTTATTACAGGGAAAAAAAGAATCATTTTTAAAAATGTGAATAATTTGATTAATATGGAGTCTATGGGAGATGGCCTTGCCATAATTTGGAACTTTCTGTACAATGGGTTTACAGATAAGGGGTCCGATACCTGTACTTGAGGTATTTTGTTTTCACATGAACCTGAACATTCACAATATGCCCAATATGCATATGCATAAGTTTATCTAAGTATGTGGCATGTAGGGGCCTCAATGTGAACCCCATATGATCTATCATTTCTGTCATTTCAGCTTCTGCAAAATCAACACATTTACATCATTTTATGTGGGATAAAGCTAGTAAAAAGTACACTCACCCCAGAAAGGTCACATTCCCTAAAATCTAAAATGGGTACCCATGTCTTTCTACCTAAGTATGTGGCATGTAGGGGCCCCAATGTGAACATACCCCCATATGATTTATCACATTTACATCATTTTATGTGGGATAAAGCTAGTAAAAAGTACGCTCACACCAGAAAGTCATATATTTTTGGAAAGTACGCATTCCCCGAAATCTAAAATGGGTACCCATGTCTTTATTTTCTAGAGGTCATTAGGTAGCTATATAAAAACACCCTAAATATGAACCCCAGGGGTCTACTAAACAGTTTGATGCCCACTGTACATAGGTTTATCAAAGCACATGGCACTTAGAGACCCCAAAATATACCTTGTAAACACTAATTTCATGGCTTACCTTTACCTAATTCATAAACACATGGCAGTTTTATGTGGGATAGAAACTGCAGAAATTGTAGGGTGACCCCTGAAAACCATATATTTTTGGAAAGTACACATTCTGACAAATCCAACATGGGTAAAGAGTCCTTTCTACACCAAAGTACCAATCTGCAAAGCTTTCCTAAAGTTAGTGGTTTCTATGACATTTCAGAAAATCGACCCATAATGTTGCAATTTGCCGAATTTATCTCACACAGTTTCTTGCATACAAAGGAAAATCACCCCAAATAGGAACACCAGAGGTCTACTGAACAGTTTGATGCCCAATATGCGAAGATATACCATAAGTTTGTGGTGCGTACTGAGCCCAAAATGAAAATAGTGCATATGGATTCCTCCCCTGCCTCAGCTTTTGCATACAGAGCCCCCTAACAGTGTATTATGTGCTGTAAGACCCCCTAACTATACAGAGAACCCCAATGTTGTGTGAGATAAATGCCAAATAGGAACACCAGAGGTCTACTGAAAAGTTTGCCCTATATGCATAGATTTACCAAACTATGTGGCGTACAGGGGCACACAAATAAAAATAGTGCATATGAATTTCCACATGACGCTCCGGCTCGTGCAATTCTTGCACCCGGTATGTGTATTATGTGCCATAAGTCCCCCTAACAGTATGGAGACCCTAGAAAACCATATATTTTCCAAAAATACAAATTCTGACAAAACAAAAATGGGTAAATACATCTTTCTACTGCAAACTACCAAACTACAAAGCTATGCTACCATAATGATTTTTATGTCATTTCTGAAAATTGTCACAAAGCTTGCATTTTACCCCATTATGTACCCCCAAATTTTGTAAAGTATCAACATATAACATTCTAAATATGAACACCAGGGGTCTACTGAACAGTTTGATGCCCTATATGCATAGGTTTACCAAACTATGTTGCGTACAGAGGAAGCCAAATTGAAATACACCAGACAAAATGTCCATGTGCAAAGACAAGTAACAAAGAACAATGTGAAATGCAATAAAATTGCTAAAATCCAAAAATAAAAATAAAAAAAATCGCTAAAATCAATGTTTTTTTTCCTAGTGATACCTGGGTGATCGCGTCCTCTAGGGGGCCGCCTGTGCTCGTTCTCTAGGGGGTTCTTTATCTTGCACTCGGATTAAGCAGCGACTGCAGAGAACGAGTGCAAGATAAAGAAAATGTAGCTCCTATGTGCTTGGCGTCTAACGACTTTTTATGCCAGCACGTGGGAGCTACATTGTTGGCAGGTAAAGGGTTAAAAGTAAAATAAGTGTAAAGGCACAATGATAGAAAGTACCAGGATGTACAAATAAGCAAACCAGACACACATGCCACTTTCTCTGCCACATGAAAATATAAAATCTGTCTTGCACCTTGTGCTTAGTGTGTAGTGTCAGGAATGAATGCAATCTGCTTGTCAGTATGCACCCAGGGTGGATTGCAGCCAGAACATGCAAACACGAGTCATATGTGCCATAGGTCTAAGACTAATGAAACACGCTTATACTATTCTAAGGTTTTACTTGCTTTATAACTAAGCCAGATAGGACTTTTAATATTTGCACATAGAGTGATGTGCTGCTTCCCCACAACCAGCATCACTATGTCACTAAATTCAGAACCTTCTTTTTAAAAAAGGCGTATCAGAATGGGCATGGAATACAAAATGTGTTGCATTAGATATTCCAGCAATAGTAATCTGCCTTACAGACCTGTTAAATCTTTATACTTTACGATAATATTTAGGAGGGATGTGAAATCCGGAAGTGGCCTAAAAAGGGTGATCTGGACAACTTATCCTGTTCTCAGAGGGCATAAAGAATAGTTCCAGTCCTTTAAGGTATATAATGCTTAGAAATAAAAAATAATAGAATAGAAATAATTGAATAGAATACAATTTAATAGAAATAATACTTAAAGGGGTGGTTCACCTTTAAAGGAGAAGGAAAGGCTAAGTCACTTGGGGGTGCCAAAATGTTAGGCACCCCCAAGTGACTTTGATCGCTTACCTTGTACCCTGGGCTGGTGCCCCTGTTAGGAGAAAACAGCACCAGCCCAGGGTACCTGTAGCGAGCGCTTCCTCCTTCCTCTCTCTTCTGCCGGTGAAATCCATGGGCCGGCACATGCGCAGTAGAGTGAAAAGCCGACTTTCTTGTTTAATAGGAAGTAGGAAGCGCTCGCTGCTACCCCGGGCTGGTGCTGTTCTCTCCGTACAGGGGCACCAGCCCGGGGTAAAAGGTAAGCGATCTAAGTCACTTGGGGGTGCCTAACATTTTGGCCTTTTCTTCTCCTTTAAGTTAAGTTTTAGTATATTACATAATAATGTTACATAGTAAGTTAGGTTGAAAAAAGACATACGTCCATCAGGTTCAGCCTTAATGCCTATATCTAACCTGCCTAACTGCTAGTTGATACAGATCCATATTACAGAACTGCCTAATCTAAGCAACTTTTCAATTGGCCATCATTATTTATTTCTTATAGTTTTTAATCTATTTGCCTTTTTCTTCTAACTCTTTGTAGATTTCAAATGGGATTCACTGACCCCAGCAGCCTAAAAACCATTTCTCAGTGAGGTTACAGTTTCATTTTTATTGTTACTTTTTATAACTTGTTTTTCTATTCATTTACCATCCTTTCAATCAAACTGCTCCCAAGGTAATTTGGACCCTAGGAACCAAGGCTATCAGATGAACCCTTAATATAGAGGACACATCCACCTCACTTCTGTTCTGTAAGAAGTCTGTCTTTCCGATCCAAGGAAGTACAGGATGGAGAGGAAGATTGAAAAATTCTATTCCTTTGTGATATTCAGGAGCTAAGGAATACACCTCCTTCAGTAGACACTCCAGTGCCCAGGCTTTCAAGAAAAACTGCATTGCTGATTGACGATATCTTTGCCTTAAAGGGGACCTGTCATCCTAAGAAATAATTCCAAATTGTTTTCTATTGTGTTTGTCAAGTAAAATAAACTTCACTTTCACTATATAAATTACTTTAATCTTATTTTCTTTAGCCTTGGAATTCACAATTGTAGCAAGAAGACAGTTGCCATTTTGTGGACACTGTTATTAAGGCAAGTTTTGTATCTTGCCAAGTGCAGCAACATCTAAGAAGTTCTGAATTAAATGTGAAAGTAATTGTCTGCCCCGCCTCTATGCCTTAGGGCAGGCAATATATGATTGAAAGCTGGAATTTTTAAATGCTTTTATAATCGGTATGGATGTGTTAATAATAAATTGAGCTTGGGTTTCATGTTTAATTTGAAAAGGACTTTTATTATACAGCTTCTTATGCCTGGGTGTCAGGTCCACTTTAAAACATCTTATGGATCATTGGATAGAAACAGAACTGAAGAAGTGTGAATAAGTGAAGAGTATGTCTTCTGTCTTTCTCTGCGGGCTGAAAATCTTGACTATTTTTTTGTCTCAATTTGATAAAACGGTCACCCCCTCTAATGTTGGGAATTATTTGTTCAAGGCCAATAAAAACAAAACCCCTAGGGTCACTATTATGTGTTGCCTTAAAGTGGACCTATCACCCAGACGTAAAAAGCTGTATAATAAAAGTCCTTTTCAAATTAAACATGAAACCAAAATTAATTTTTATATTAACATATTCAAACCCATTAAATGAATTTAAAAATCCCAGCTGTCAATAATATACTGCCTGCCCCGCCTCTATGCCTTAGGCATAGAGGTGGGGCAGACAATTACTTGAACTTTCCATTCAGCACTCACATTCCCCCTACCTTATCACCATCTAATTGTGTAGCCAGTGCATGGGCATCAGGTCCCCCATTCTGGCACATACACAAGATTTTGGGACCATACAAAGCTTGCCTTAATAACAGTGCCCACAAAATGGCAGCTGCCTGCTTGCTGTGATTGTATATTTCCAATAATGAAGGAAACAAGATTTATATCATTTATATAGTTTGTGAAGTTCATTTTGCTTAACAAACACAATAGAAAAGAAATTGGAATTATTTCTTAGGGTGACAGGTCTGCTTTAAAGTGTTGGGAGACTCCATGGTTGGTTTTACCTGCCTTAATGTTGTGTATGTGTTCGTTGATTCTAGTACCCACAGCTCTAATGGTCCTCCCAACTTAAATTTGTTGCAGGGGCAGACCAATAGATACACAACATAGATGGAACGACAATTGATGAAGTCACTTCTCAGAATACCCTCTATACTCAAGTTTTTGGTGCAACAAACCAACATGTGCCACACCTTTTTTTGCCGCATTTATACATCCCCTTAAGACCAAACGTATTCAAATGTTTTTTGTGGTCTTTGCGACCTCATACTTTGGAAGGTGCCAACATGTTGTTCAAGGTTAGGGACTTCTTAAAATGGACCTGTGGTTTCAATCAACAGGATTCTCCCAGCACAGGGTCAGCTGACAGAACATTCCAATGCCTCTGGATAATGTTCCTGATACTATAAGCTGCCGTATTATATTTGGTATAGAAGCTGCATTTCTGAGAAGTGTGTCCAGATGGTGGGCTTTTGTGCAATAAATGATCCCTATCAATATTAACTGCTGCACATCTGGCCTCCTTCAACGAAGTCATTTTGAACCCCTTTTCTAAAATGGAGCATTCATGTGCAAAATCATTTGGCCTGGAACAATTTCTTTTGGCCCTCAGAAACTGGCCTTTTGGAATGTTTTTAATACACTGGACATGATGGCTGTTTTGCGATATAGCCTAGTCTCTATCTTATTGTTCTCACTGAAAAGGGTTAAATCCAAATAATTAATAGTGTTGACAATTTTAGGCTGGCATCTAACTTTTGTCCGGAGGATTCACTACATCTTGTTCAGCTATCTGCGCATTCAATGGCTTTTGGGGTGGTAGCGGCCCATAGGGCTCTGTGGGTCAGATCGTGGTTCAGTGATACTGCCTCAAAGAACTAGCTGTGTAAAATGCCATATGAGGCAAAATTTTGGATGACATAATCTCAAAATCAACAAGGGGAAAGAGCACCTTTCTTCCACAGACTAGGCGTTTTCGTAAATCTTCCAAGAAACAAACAAATAATTTCTTCAGAAGAAGAAATGATGCCAAGTCTGACCGACCTTGAAGAGCGTACAGATCTTCTACTTGGTGTCCCCAAGAGTCAAATCTTCTAGATCCCCCAAGCCTTCACCCAAGGCCCAATGACGGTTATTCCGTTCAGCCTCCGGTAGAGGCAAGATTACTTACCTTTTGGGAGGTTTGGGCTGCAGAAATTCAGGATGCCTGGGTGGTCGCAACAGATGAAAGAAGTTATTGTCTGGAGTTCTGTCAAAAGACTTCACTTTGTCAAGTCACTTTGTTCCTACTGCCTTACCTCGTAATCCCCAAAAATTATAAATTATTTTCCAGTATGTTTAGCAGCTTCTCAAAAAGCAAGCAATTTCTGCAGTTCCACCATAAGAAGAAAGGAGTGGCTTTTACTCCCCTCTTTTTTGATGACCAAGACTACAGAGATCCATGCCCCATCCTAGATTTGTGAATGATTAACAAATGTTTAAAACTGCAGACATTCAAAATGGAAACTCTTTCAACAGTAAAGGTCCGGGAGACTGGCTAGTACCCCTGGACCTAACACTTGCATATCCCCATAGCTTTGGAACATCAAAGATATCTCAGTTTTGTCTCTTTAAGATCGACATTATCAGTTCCACTGTCCCTTCGTCCTAGGCAAATTACACAGAATGTTTAAAAAAGTCTTGGTGGCAATTATAGCCAAGCTAAGGCAGGAAAATATTGAAATATACCACTATCTCAACAATCTCCTTTTGGTGGCCAGAGATTGAGCTACTTTACTTTCCAATCTCCAGAGAACAAGAGAAGTTCCAGAAAAGTTTGGCTGGATCATAAATTTGAGTCAGTTAATTCCATTGCAAATTGCAAAAACAGATTTATCTGGGAGCCCGGATAGACACCTCATTGGGGCTTGCATCTTCTTCCTAGGGAGAAGATCAATCGCATTGTTCTCCTGGTGACACAATTCAGGAGGGATTCAGCCACATCAGCAAAGAAATTTATGAGCCTATTCGGTCTCCTAACATTGAGAAAATAAGAAAATCCAGAATGCTGTTTGTGGTTCTGTCAGGCAAGAGAAAAGCAGAAGCTGCTTCTAAACCAACTTTAAGTTCTTGGATCGTTAACGCTTTATCCAAAGCATTTGAAGAATAGGGCAGAACACCACCTAAGGGAGCGAGGGCTCTCGCAGAATCTTGGGCAGCAGAAGTGATCTGCAAGGCAGCAACTTTGGTTATCCCCTAATACATTCATTAAGCATTATAAATAAGACGTGGCCATACACGGACCGATTGTAGCTGCTGATATCGGCCCCTTAGACCGATTCGGCAGCTTCTAGGCCCATGCAGGGACACAAACAACAGGCCTGCCCGACCGACATCTGGCCTGTGTCTTTGGTGCAAAAAAACAAATATACACTGGGGCAACAAACATTAAATTATATAACATTATGGTTACTATTACCCAGGGGTTCAACCACTTGCCCATTTGCTATACATTCTGGGTCGTTACAGATCACTAGATTCAGTATACAATATATATTTGTATTTTTACAGATTCTACTAAGGTTTTGACTATTCAAGGCTAATTCTGACAGACAGTTCAATAAAGGCTTTTCCTCATGTATTGCTCATGTATGAAAATCTCTCCGAATCGAGGCCGCAAAGAGGAAGGGCCCCCCGGCACCCCTGCACCCCTGGTACACCTGGGAGATTTTCGTTTTTTATAGATCAGTATTTTCATTCATAATTTAGTTTCAGTAGTCTTTAAGTACAGATTTTTGAAAAATAGAGACAGCATCCTCGATATTGCCCCCTCAAGGTTTTTCCACCCCTAGTAACTGCTTTCTAAGCAGGTCTGGGCTGTCATTTGAGTAAACAGAGGGCCAAACAGCCCCCCTCCAGCCCAATAAACAATGACTGTCTATGCATCTTACAGCAGCCTCTCCACAGATTGCCAGGCAAGGCAGGAGCAGCCCTGGCTTCTACATATTATGAAAGTTTTTTGGATTTCTTTCAATATCTTGTTAGAGGAGTGGAATTACATTTTAAAAATCCTTTTACTGATTAAAACAAAAAACACAGGTTTACCTGAGAAAATCAATATGTAGTGTAGGGATCCCCAGATTTGGGCCCCTTAGTTGGGTTCCCATTTAGACAGGCACTAGAGGGTGGCCTCCTGGGATTTGGACACCTAAAGGTGGTCCTAGATAGGATCTCTCGGCGGGAGTACTGTGGGTTACCCAACACAAGAGAGGTTCTTTTAAGGTGAAGTAAGGAGACGGTACCCTGACGAATGTATTTCACTCCTGGAGAGGTCCTGCCCTGAATAAAGATACTCATCTGGTTCACTATAACCACCTGTGTCTGACTCCTTCATATCCAAGGGATCACCTACTGGCCGGTAAACAACTACCCCAATGGAGGGGCAAGGTGCCGGGAGTTGTGTGGAGTCCCAGTCAAGGAGTAACGTATAATACCAAGTTCCCAGGGTGGGGAGTTATAGTCCCACAGTATCACCCCTGGGTGGAGGCACGCCATTGAACTGTACAGCACCTGTCCCCCATAGTAAGCGGGGGCTCAGGACACCTGTAGCGCCAAAGTATAGCAAGTAGCAGCACTGCCAACTAAAGTGGGCTACATGTAGTTTTTATAGGTAAACTAAAAATCTCCCCTAGGATATTCCCTAATAAGAAAAAGCAGAACATGTTTAAATTGTAAGGAAGTTAAAGATTAAATTGTACACATCATATCTATAAGGGGTCATTTACAATGCTCCAGTAAGGGGTATATTTATCATGCTGTGTAAAAAGTGGAGTAAAACACTACCAGGTCACAATGCAGAATGCAATCTGAAGCACAAAGAAGCATGCTCTTGGGCCCCCTGGGTCATGAATAACCACAGGGTCAGAGTGGGGGGTGTAGGCCCCGCACCCCTTAAGGTGCCCCCACCGGCCACGGACCCCCTAAACCATCCCCCCACTCAACGTCCTCCCCTGAGCGTGCGTAAGTGAAGCGTGTCAGGGAAGGGCTGGGGTGCAGCAACAGGGTTGGGTCTGGGCCGCTGGAGCCTACCAGGTATTTTCCCGGTGTCCCCGCGGCCCAGTCCGACCCTGAATAACCTGCTATAGAGCATAAAAGCAAGTAATACCCATTATCATTTTCACAAAAATAAAGTGCAAGCCTGTGCATGACAACAATCTATCAGACATTATTATAGATTGGGCTACCTATATATTAATAATAAATTAAAATATACCTATATGTAAATGTTGTTGCATTTAAAGGACATGTAAACCCCACACACAAAAATTTAATCAGTGAACAGCCTCTTTGAAATCTTTCAATACCTGTCACACTGGTTGTCCAGAGGTTAATAGTAAGGCTGCAATAAGGCCCTTAAAGGAGAAGGAAAGGTAAAAACTTAGCAAGCTTTATCAGAAAGGTCTATGTAAATACAGCCATAAGCACTCACAGAAACGCTGCACTGAGTTCCCTGTCAAAAGGTTAGTCGTGTCTGTTTTCCTCTGCCAGAGACACGCAGCTCTTTGCTTTCTGCTCTTTCCTGCCCCCCCTCCCTCAAGAATGCTAAGAACTCACTCCCCCCCCCCCTTAGGAATGTGGATCTGAGCCAATCAGCAGGAAGCTGACTCTAGTCTAACTAACTGAGCATGTTCACTTGGTCTGGGTGTCTGTGCAGGAGTGAGGCATTATGGGAACTTTCTTTACACAGCTCAGTGTTTTTTCTTCCTGTTTGGCTTCTGATCATCTGAACGGGAGAAATATGGGGAGACTTACAGGCACTATTGAGACAACTGAAGGTATGCCTGCAGTTTGAAATTAACTTTTTAATAGCCTTTCCTTCTCCTTTAATCACTTAGATTTCAGTCTTCCCTGTAACCCACTCAACCCCCTCCCTCAGGAATTTGCTTTGGCTGTTGGCTTGTGGGCATGCTCAGTTGTTCTAAGCTCAGATTACTAAACACGCCCCCCAGTCTAGCAGCCAGTGAAGAGATGGCATTGCTGGTTCCCATAGAAACTCAGCTCTAGCTGTCTGCTTCAGTTTTTTTCTCCTGAGCTCAGCTTTACCATTACAGTGCTCAAACAAAGCAGAACTTTTATCAGAGACAGTTGTGCCTGTGTGAGCCTGTATTCTTGATGAAATGTATGCTGAATAAGGGTCTGTGTGTGTATATGCTGTTTGCAGATTTACATGTATCTGATTATGTATCAGAGGAAAAATGGGCACCGGGTGAAAGCTGCTATTTGTTTTAGGAAAATGTGATGGTGCTGGTAAGAGGAGGAGATATACCATTTGGGTGGGGGAGACATGCCCAACTGATATACATTGTAGCTGTACATGTCCTTTAATATAGTTGTATTGGGGCTTAATGATATCACTAATTAAGGTTGGTTCTTGATGTCCCTTGCCTTAAATTACTGATTAAAACTAGTGTGTCATAGGATACAATGCGCCCTTTTCTTGAAAATTCAGGCATGAATGTGGATTTTTACCTTTGCAATTTGGTCAAATTTTCCGAAGAGTTCATTCAACATGACAACAAGCTCCTTGGGTGAGCAGTCACTGGCAAGTCTAGTGAAGCCTACAATGTCAGCATACAGAATACTATAAAAAGGCAAAGGACAATTCACACATTTAGATAAACTAAAAGTTTTCTGACAACCAGTTACATCTAAAAAATTAAAATGACCAAAGTCTATTTAGAAATGATTTATTAAGGTCTGTATAGATACCCTCTGCATACTGACGATTCAATACGCTGAATAAGAAACGATTGTTAGCAATGTTATATGTCTTGTTTGTTTTGAAATAAAATAAATACTTTAAAAAAAAAAAAAAATGATTTATTAAGGATAAAATTAATAAAACAAAAAAATTATTATTTCTGGTATTAATATGACTTTTGTATACTTCCTAAAGGTTACTGACATTAAATTCTGTGTCATATTTCTAGGTGTTACATTTCCAGTTTATACTTTTGAAAGAAACTCTTGGGAGTTACGTACATTACTATTAACAAGTTCCCAAGTGTACCTTGTGAATTATTAAATAAATGTAATGCTATTAAGCTCTTAAGAAATACTTTGGCTATCATATATTTAACCCCATACCTCCTTCTTAAAGCAACAAACAAGACCAGACTAGCAATGTGTATATTGTTTAAATTATTATGTTATGCCTCAAAGCACTCTGTGCTAAATTAGTGTAATCCGGTTCACAAGTAGGCAAAATCCTTGGATTTTTTTTCTTTACAAAAAAAGCCAATTTTTGCATGGTGGGAGAAAAAGTATTCATATTTCATATATATTTGATATTTTTTAAATTATACCAATATGGAGACTACTTATGGGGTTATCGTAAATAATAGATTTATCAGATTAATTTCTAAGATCTCTAGGATTAATTTCAGGTTAATTTCTAACAAAAAAAAATAAAAAACAGAGGCACAACTAACATTTAGCTATAAATTTGTCTTCAAACATGCTTTTATTGTGGACTCCAAAAAGGTTACTTACAAATGACTTTATAAAACATTATTGGGCATTTTTAGGGCTGTAGCACACTGAAGTCACTCAAAATACATTTTAGGGCAGTGGCACACGGGGAGATTAGTCGCCCGCGGTAACAAAGATTTATCTCCCCTAGGTGCCATTCCACCAGCAAGAATGTAAATCACTGCTGGGTGGCGACTTTGGGAAACCGAAGCGACGTGTATGCCATCCCACTGGCGATTTACATTCTTGCCAGTGGAAAGGCATGTCAAGGAGGTTAGACGCCCACGGTAACGCAGATTTATCGCTTGTGACTAATCTACCTATGTGCCACTGCCCTTAGCTCTTGCCTCTGCTTCCCATTAACAGCACAACCCTACATGTGCCAAAGCCCTTACATATACATGTCAACAAAATATGAAACTGAATTAATTAAAATTTAAGACACAGTGGCTTATTAAATGTTACACATTTTGCTGTAGTTTGGGTTACAAAATTGGGCCTATAGGAGCCTAACTCCTGTGTGTTTAGCGCAGACCCACCTGACATTTTGGTGTCTCTTGACATACAAGCTATGAAAGTTATTGTCTGGTTGGCGGTTGTCATTGGTCTCAGTAAGTCTATCCTGAATAGCAAGTTTCATCTCCATGGAGATGTAGACAGGAAGCACAGACAGCAGAAGGCTCTCCTAAATGGGCACAACAGAGAAATTGATTATAAGCAAAGCCATTTTAAAATTTAACATCCAAAAAGTCTCAATCTCAATCAAAATTCAATCAAATCAAGTTTTTTTCTAGCATATCTGCCCATGCCATGTTCAATCTGACCAGATACACTCCAAATTAATCTTGGCTGTAACATATTTTGACATTGTGAAACAGTAGTACAAATGCTGTACTATAGTGTCCAAGTAAAAAAAAAATCAAGATCTACTATAATTATAATCGATAACTAATTCCCTCTTGCTTTATTTATCACCATTTCTATGAAGGTGATACAAGCTCACATTCATATCTTGTCTATGCCTCTGTTGTTCATTTATTACCTCAGTGTTGTTAGTGGAGTACCGCAGGGGCCAGTCCTTGGTCCTTTGCTTTTTAACTTGTTTATTAATGACTTGGAGGTGGGCATAGACAGTACTGTCTTTTGGAGGTCGGCATAGACAGTACTGGTCTTTTTTCAACCCTATGTAACTATGTAACATAGTGCTTTTGTAGTTGTAAAATTCCCTTATAAGAAGTAAGTAGGGTGCAATGTCTGAAAGCCAGTGGGCACATGGGCAGTAATGGCAAATCCAGTCATAGAATTAGTGGAAGAATCAAAGATCACCTCTTGTACACTGGCTTTTAGCTTCAGAGCTACAGGTTGACACAGCAA
The DNA here is from genome assembly GCF_000004195.4 of Xenopus tropicalis. Taxonomy (NCBI): domain Eukaryota; kingdom Metazoa; phylum Chordata; class Amphibia; order Anura; family Pipidae; genus Xenopus; species Xenopus tropicalis. Next base: position 43,778,876 of record NC_030680.2, read on the forward strand.
GAACTCTGAAGTTGCCATAAATTGCCTTAGGTTTCTAAGAAGGTCACCCCGTGTCACTTTTTGTACCTAGGAAAGGCAAGCACTCAAACAGTAATGCAAAATAACTTTAATCACACATCACAAGGGAGTCACGGCATACAGGTAAACATTCACAATGTTTCAAACAGTGCTTTCTCCACAAAATATGTACAATCCCACAGTGTCCAGAGGACGTCAGTCTTACCAGGGGTAGATACTGTATATTTGGGCTATCACATTTGTTAAAAGTCTCCATGGGATCTCCTGTCCCCACCTGGCTCAGCAATCCGGCACTCCCTGCAGTGCCCCTTTGCTATTCCAACAGGCCTTTTCTACTGGCCGACACTAGCCTGAAACTCATCAAGCCCTCCCTTCTAGCCTACCCCTATCTGCTCGGGTCCCTATTCTGTGGATGATCCACTGGGAAAACTATTTCCCTCTACCCTCCTGGTGGGGCAATAGGCAGCCCTTACTACCTAACCCTCACCTGACACCTAGTGCCTGCTCAACTATCAGCTGCCCTGTTCTGACCTCTCCTTACCCTGTATACTGTTCTTCTTCACTTCCAGCTGGTTTCTTTCTGTGTTCGCCGATAAAGACCACTAATTCTGGGTGTGGTGCCATTTTATACATTCTGCCCCATCCTGCTCTCTAGTGGTTGGGGTGTGAACTACACTCATAAATTATTAGTAGGCTTTAACAAAACTCTACTTTACACTTGAAAAATATACAGTACATGCAATCATAACATTATATACAATTAAGCTTTGCCCTGCCAGCCACAGTGCACCACTGTGCAGTGCCATACCTTGCTCTGCTCATGTAAATCTGGGGATTACCCAAGTCCCACAATACCTTTAATCTAACAGGTGAACTATAACACTAAGGGAATATGAATATGCAAAGGCCCCAAATTTGCATGCGTGTAGTAAGGGATGGCAGTGAACAGTGGAGCACTGGTTGGTAGAGCAGATCCAGGTAAAGCCTGTCTCATCATTACACTTTCAGTGGCAGTTTCGCTTAAGCTCAGAAATGTTCTGCTGTGTCAATCTGCAGCTCCAATGAGGGACCATATGGGGTGGAAAGTTTTGCCTTATATGTTGCTTAAAGCTTATACAGCCTGAAGGTGCTTAGATAAATTCCTGCAAACAGCAGGGGTGGATTAATGCACAGGCTAACCTAGCTTTTATTAAAATGATTGTTTCTCTTTGAGTCTTAAATGTTTACTTGCGCTGGGTGGCATTTGTTGGGTGCACTGTGCACCTGGGAGAAAGCAGACAAGGTGTGCACCCAGATGCATGCAGAAGATCCAGGCACAGCACCCGAACTCTCTACGTCGGGTCCCAAAGTAGAGAGCTCAGATGCACGTGGGCCTGGATCTCCTGCAAGCGTCCAGGGACACACGAACGCCTTGACTGGCTGCCTTCTCCCAGGCAATTGGTGCACCCAGCCAGTGCCACCCAGCACGAGTAAAAATACATATTAAGGAAAGAATGAGAAATAATAATCTTAATAAAAGTTAGATAAGCCCTGATCACACTGGACCCCAAGGCACACGTGGCCTGCTGCCTAGAAGGTGGACCTATTGAAAGTGTAGACAAGAAGCCATGAGCTCATATCATTAATCTGCCACTGGCAAACAGTGGCAGTGGGCTGGGTGCTTCAATAAAAGTACACTATACTAGGTGAGCTAACCCTTTTTTCCAGGAAAGAGGCTGCTGTTATCGAAAATTAGGTCAAGGTTAGACTCTTTGAGAAGGTCTAAGCTGGTACTACACATGGGACATGAAATGCTATTTCAGTAAGTGATAAGAAATTTTGTGTGTACAGACTGAAAGTCATTCAGTATATAAATGGCTATCCCATAAAGACCGGATGCTCATTTTCTAAACACAAAAAGGATCCTATTCCTCTCTTAATACTAGTGATTCTACTAGATTTCAGCTTAGATCTGTAAACGCTACATATAATGCATTTGGAACAGGAGGGAAATTTCACCCCACCTCCATTTCTGGAAGATGATGTGGGCAGGCCAGGAAGAGAGCTAGGGAAGTTAGAAAACTTTCACATAGCACGAACTTCAGCACTTCAGCCCCCAGCCCAAAACCATCTTCCACACACACTGCTACTTACGCCTACATACCGTAAGCCAAGAACTGCTTAGCATTCGACTAAAATAAAAAAGCAGCCCGCGCACATCAGTGACCTGCTGCCATGTACATTAATAATGACAACAAAATAATTTTAAAGGACAAGGAAAGTCAAAATCTATTAAAGGTAATGTAAGCTTTATCAGAAAGGTCTATGTAAATATAGCCATAAGCACTCACAGAAACGCTGCACTGAATTCTCTGTAAAAAGATTGGTTGTGTCTGTTTTCCTGTGCCAGAGACATGCAGCTTTCTGCTTCCTGCTCTCTCCTGCTCCCCCCTCCCTCAAGAATGCTAAGAGCTAATTTCCCCCCCTTAGGAATGTGGATCAGAGCCAATCAGCAGGAAGCTGACTCATAGTCTAACTAACTGAGCATGTTCACCTGGTCCTGGTGTATGTGCAGGAGTGAGGCATTATGGGAACTTTCTTTACACAGCTCAGCGTTTTTTCTTCCTGTTTGGCTTTAGATCTTCTGAACAGGAGAAATATGGGAAGACTTAAGGGCACTATTGAGACAACTGAAGGTATGCCTGCAGTTTGAAATTAACTTTTTAATAGCCTTTCCTTCTCCTTTAAGCACACTATTAAATAGTACTACTATTGCTGTGTAAAAATGCTATATTTCTGACTTGCCTAATGAAAGATTTACAGAGATACACATACTAGAAACTACATACTTGTTTCAATGAACGGCACTGCCATCTTGTCCAGCATGTCTGTATGGGCTATTGCTGAAAAGCACAAGCCAGTCCCCCCCCACACTCTGATCTGCACCTGCCGGCTCACAACCACCGCCCCCCCCCCCCCCACTCTGATCCCCGCTCTTGCCGGCTCACTCACTGTGATCCCCACACCTGCCGGCTCACAAACCATAGTCACCCCGCCCCCCCCCCCCGATCCGCCAATGTACTTTCATACTGTAAAATTGCTGATCTCCTCCTCCTACTTGTGTCTGCCATGCTCCCCCTTCTGTCTCAAACCCCCCCCCCCGCGCTGCACACTCCCCGCACCTGCCGCCTCGCTTCTTTCTTCTCCTCCTGCCGGCTGTCCTCGTCTGCGTCGCCTTTGCAACCAGACGCTCCTGCTGTGTGCGCATGTGCAAGCTAAGGATCTGGTCGTAGTGTCTGTGCAGGAGCGTTGCATTATGGGAATCTTCTCTACCCAGCTCAGCGTTTTTTTTTCCTGTTTGGCTTCTGATCTTCTGAACAGGTGAAATATGGGGAAACTTAAGGGCACTATTGAGACAACTGAAGGTATGCCTGCAGCTTGAGATTAACTCTTTATTAGCCTTTCCTTCTCCTTTAAAAAACATTTAAACAGCTATATTAATGCAGCCTTGTGTCTATAATGACTTTAACTATGCTTTTCATAAGATGATATGATACAAATTTACAAAATGGGTGTACTAGCATTATATTCTTTTGCTTCCATACCAAGTTAACTGCTTTATAATTTACGGTTGCAACTATTGTCTAGGAAAGCAGCATTAAAAAACAAACAGGAATTGTGGAAAGCTTTTAATTATGTCCTCTGAGAATTAAAATAAATATAACATGCCTAAGCAAGTCTTGTTTGAAAAACACAAATGGCCACAATTTCAAGCAACAGTGGCACAGCTGGGCTATTCTCAGTTTTCCCAGTGGAGATTCTCTGATGGTGACAAACCACAATAAAATCATCAGGTGTGACAGTACTATAATCAACGTCAGTCTGAAGGGTGGGGGTAAAAGGCCCATTGTTTCAAAATATGCTCTAAATGTAGAGCAGGTATGTTCTCACTGTTTTGAACAAGGTGATGATATACATGATGGTTTTTGGCAGTTTTAGTTATTTGCTTATTATTGGGCCATCACTGGGATTCAGTGAAGAAAGTATAATAGAGTTGCTCTGACTGTCACAGTAGTTATAAAAACAGATTTTTACTGTTTTGCTGTGCTAAGTGCCATCATTCATATCACAACATAACAAGTATTAATATTACATTTTTAAACTATTCCTCCCCTTATTTGTTTATAGCTAGTCATGTTAAAGGGACAGTAGCAAATATTTCACTTTAAATATATCATATTCTAAATGATCATATACTAAATTGTGCAAAAGTATAAGTTCGATGCAGGATGCTGCCCATTTGCAGAGCGATTTGACAAAATTGGAAAACTGGGCAGCAAACTGGAAAATTAGGTTCAATGTTGAAGTTATGCACTTTGGTAGAAATAATATAAATGCGAGTTACACACTAAATGGTAGTGTGTTGGGGGTATCCTTAATTAATAAAGATCAGGGAATTAGTTGTCTAATTTCAGGCAGTGTCATTCAATGGCTACTACAGCAAATTAAGTTTGTCTGGCATAAGAAGGACATTGATTTAAAGAAGAAGGAAAGGCTAATAAAGAGTTAATCTCAAGCTACAGGCATACCTTCAGTTGTCTCAATAGTGCCCTTAAGTCTCCCCATACTTCATCCGTTCAGAAGATCAAAAGCCAAACAGGAAAAAAAAAATGCTGAGCTGGGTAGAGAAGATTCCCATAATTCAACGCTCCTTCAAGACTTGGTGACTTGTTACTGCAGGCGGCGCATGCGCACACAGCAGGAGCGTCTGGTTGCCATGGCGATGCAGCGTCGCCGAACTCTGTGACAAGCAGGTGGTGGGAGCGGGGGGGGGGGGGCGGTGCTGCAAGCGGCGGAGGGTTTGTGGCAGGAGCGGGGAGCAGGGGGGGTTGTGGAGCTTGGGGGGGGTTTGTGGCAGGAGTGGGGAGCTGCGGAATCTTTGTGACAGGAGCGGGGAGCGGAGGGGGGGGGCTGGCTTATGCTTTTCAGCCCATACAGACACGCTGGACAAGATGGCGGCGCTATTCACTGAAACAAGTATGTAAGTTCTAGTATGTGTATCTCTGTAAATCTTTCATTAGGCAAGCCAGGAATATAGCGTTTTTACACAGCAATAGTAGTACTATTTAATAGTGTCCTTAATAGATTTTGACTTTCCTTCTCCTTTAAGGGATGAAAACATATTTTTGCCATTTTATAGGTCTCTGACAAGTACAGAGACTAAACTGGTAAAGGTGATGGAACTGTAGGGATCCCCAGATTTGAGCCCCTTAGGTGGGTTCCCATTTAGACAGGCACTAGAGGGTGGCCTCATGGGATTTGGACACCTAAAGGTGGTCCTAGATGTTTTTGTGCTAAAAGGGAGTTTCCCCTGCATTTCTCACCAGCAACCACTAGATGGGGTGCTGGAATAAAAAAGGGCATGCAGCCATGTTCTGTTAGTCTTAATGTGGGGATTGCCTCTAGACAGAGGTACTCCATATAATCAATGTTGAGTGAGCAGTTTTCATGTTATAGGACACTCTAGGAGTGCCATGTAGAAAGTAATAGCTAGAATGGGCTAGAGGGGTTAAGACCCCCCAGCAATCCATCTGCTGGAGATCAGGGACCAAAGTGTCTAGGTAGGTGGATCAGTCACTGCTAGATGGGAGATTCCTAATCTGAGGGTGTCCAGGCGTGAGTACCGGGGTGAGTCCTTGTGGTGGGTCTGCCTAGCGTGAGTACCGGGGAGAGCCCTTAGAGAGGGTCTCTTGGAGAGAGTACCGGGGGGAGCACCTAGATAAGATCACCTGGCGGGAGTACCGTGGGACCCAATAGGAGAGAGGTTCTCTATGAGTGGAGTAAAGGAGAAGGTGCCCTGATTGTGTTACACTCCTGGAGAGGTCAGCCCAAATAAAGCACTTCATCTGGTTCAACATAACTTTCTGTGTAAGGATATTTCATAACCTAAAGGATCACCTACTGGCCGGTAAGATACTACCCCAGGGAGGGGCAAGGTGCCGGGAGTTGTGTGGATCCCAGTCAAGGGTTTAAGTACCACATCAAGTTCCCAGGGTGGGAGCTGTAGTCCCACAGAATCACCCCTGGGTGGAGGCACGCCAAACAGCATTAAAACATCTGTCCCCCAGTAAGCGGGGCTCAGGGCTCCTGTTGCGCCAAATAATAGCAGTAGCAGCACTGAATCCGCAAAAGTGGGCTACAGAACATTTAAACTATGATGTTAGACTGTCATTGTTGGGGGTTGTTTTAAAAAAGGCACTTGTGAGGGGACATGATTGCTCTTTACAAGTACATTAGAGGTGATTATAGGCAGGATAAGTGCACCAATTACCACCCGTTTAGATTAGAGGAACCAAACTTCGTGAAAAAGCACCTACGCTACTTTAAATGGTGAGGGCAGTGAGGTTGTGGAATACAGATTTTGTTAATCCCTTACAGAGGAGCTTGGATGATTTCTTGAATAAGCATAATATCCAAGGCTATTGTGATACTAAAACCTACAACTAGTATTAATGTTGGTATATATAGTTTATGTATGTAAGTGTATAGATAGGTCAGTATAGGTTTGTGTGTGTGAGTGTGTGCAGGGTTCCCTTGGAATAGTTGAACTTATTGAACTTTGGTCTTTTTTCAACCCAACTTAATTATGTAACTTCTAAACACTTATTAAGATATGTATGACAAAGAAATTGCAATATTATAAGTGTTTTTTGAATACATTATATTACCATTGATGCATTGGACAAAGTTTTCTTATTTTTTTAAAGATTTTATTTTGTCTATTTCAAATTTATTTATTCAAATAAACAACAGAAAAACAAGAGAGAGAAACGCAAGAAAAGAGAGGAGTGAGGCTAAGATAACAGTTATTGATGTACAGGATTAATAGTTTTCCATATGTACAGACTTTATATGTCCAGCCACGTTCTCCATATGGTATTGAATTTCTCCAGGCTTCTCCAGGCCACTGGGTCACTGCTTGACTTCCGGTTTAAACTGGAAGTTTTCAAACTGGGTTTTCACATGATTATCCAGGGAGAGGGATAGGGGACAAAGGGTTAAGTCTGCATGACTGTCTGAACGGAACGCTGGCTGAGCTTTCAGGGGATAGGGTGGGGTATGGGAGGGAACTGACGAGAATAATGTTATGAGAGTAGGTAGAGATCTGCAGCCTGGCCCTATGAATCAGTGGTAAGCTAAATCTTTTTTTAAAAGCCATTTATTTCTCAATGATATATATGCTGATAAGTGTTTAACACAAATATTTTCATTTCAAATATTCTTCTACAGTTTCTTTAATACTAACAGGCTGGTAGCTCGATGAATCATCTACAAAAACTAAAAAAAAAAGTGAAGTATTCTTATTTCCCATTATTTTTAAGTAAAAGCTGTTTATTTAAGTTGCTGTGGTTAATTTTAGTTCCAATTTTGGTGGGCTAAAGGGCATACAGAAAGTTTGCCAGAAGCTGCATTACTTTGCAATTAAATTTCCCTTAGTTTGAGGCAAATGGTGTTTGATTAGTTGCACCTGAACACATAAGGGTTGATTCACTAAAGGTCAATAAAGGCAAAAAAAAAATGTGCGATTCGCTAAAGTATTCGCTAAAGTAAAATATAATCGCATGCGTTAAGTCTCATATATCGTATGCGTTAAATTTCACGCTACCACATGGGTTAATTTTAATGCTTGCGTTAATTAGCGCGCAGAAATAATACTAACGCATGATTTACAAACACTTAGATGCACTAAATATCGCATTAGTCTGTGCGAAAATTAACACCTAATTGAGGCAGGCGGTAATTATAGAAAAGTACAGTTAATGAGCTTTTGGCAACACAATATGGACTTTGCAGTGTTATTTATTCCAGTATGTGTTGGGCCTAGAGTGATGTAGCCTCCAGTTTGCAGGGAAATGGTCATATTCATAAAAGTAGTTTTACGAAAGTACTGGCATGTATGGCTAATATTTGTGCGCGATGCGTTAATTAGCACGCGTTCCGTCAAATACCCCACAAAAATAGTCTTTGCGACTAAAAAGCAGCATTGCGTGTAAATTAACGCAAGTATCCTTTTAGTGAATTGTGCGTTAAGACGCAAAAAATTAGAGGCAATAAAATTTTTACCGCATGCTATAAATAGCACATGTTGTAACGCACTTTAGTGAATCAGCCCTATTGTATAAATAGAACCACTGGGGCTCCTGTGGAACTTTTAAAGGAGAGTTAAAAACAAATGGGGTTGAAAACAAGGAAAAAAATGGTTATAACCTGTGCTATTTTTTTGTTTTTCACTTTGTAACTGGGTAGCTACATTGAAGGTCTAACTCAGTGCACAGTCTGCTGTATGTGCACTGACATGAAACAGAGGTTCCAAAGTGCTTAACTTGGTGGTGGATGCGATCGAATTGCCACTTTAGAAGCTCGCATTAGAGATCTTGAGCAACAAATTTCATCACTACAGTCAACTGACAATCCTGCTTATCCTGACAATCTCTTGGTTACTGATCAAGAACTAGTCAAATAGTTTTGGGGCAGGGAACAGCAGCAGGATGATGAGGTAGTCAGTTGGGTAACAGAAAGTTTAGTGTAGACAAAAAGAAAAGTAATGCTAATTCAAGGTAAAGGCTTCATAATAAGGTTAACTGGAATAAGCAATATATTCCCTCTGTAAGCAAAAAAAATAAACTGCAATGCAAACCCTTATGGTTTGATAGAAGGGTTAATGTTTTAAAAAGGCATCCCATTCTCAGCCTGAAAACTATAAGCCTGTTAATTTGACATCAATGGCTGGAAAGCTTTTGGAGGAGGTTAAAAGGGATATGATTCTTAAATACATTGAAAATCGCAATACTATGGGGCTGATTTACTAACCCACGAATCCGACCCGAATTGGAAAAGTTCCGACTTGAAAACGAACATTTTGCGACTTTTTCGTATTTGTTGCGATTTTTTCGGCTTCTTTACGAATTTTTCGTTACCAATACGATTTTTGCGTAAAAACGCGAGTTTTTCGTAGCCATTACGAAAGTTGCGTAAAAAGTTGCGCATTTTTCGTAGCGTTAAAACTTACGCGAAAAGTTGCGCATTTTTCGTAGCGTTAAAACTTAAAAGGTGCAAAGTTTCGCCTAAGTTTTAACGCTACGAAAAAAGCGCAACTTTTTGCGCAAGTTTTAACGCTACGAAAAATCGCCAGATTTTACGCAACTTTCGTAATGGCTACGAAAAACTCGAGTTTTTACGCAAAAATTGTATTGGTAACGAAAAATTCGTAAAGAAGCCGAAAAAAATCGCAAAAAATACGAAAAAATCGCAAAATACCGATCATTACGAAAAAAATGCAATCGGACTCATTTCGACCCGTTCGTGGGTAAGTAAATCAGCCCCTATGAGTTTGTGCCAGCATGACTGTGTGTGTAATAGATCTTGCCAGACTAATCTAATCTTAATGAGGAGGTGAGCAAAAACATAGACGCTGGGATGACAGTGAATGTAATCTTAGATTTTGCTAAAGGAAATAATATAGTACCACATAAAAGAAAGAATATTGGTCTGGAACACAATATTTGTACTTGGATAGAAAGCAGGCTGAAGAACAAATTACAAACAGTGGTAGTACAGGTATCGGACCCCTTATCCGGAAACCCGTTATCCAGAAAGCTCCGAATTACGGAATGCCTGTCTCCCATAGACTCCATTTTAATCAAATAATTCAGAATTTTAAAACTGATTTCCTTTTTCTATGTAGAAATAAAACAGAACCTTGTACAGGTATAGGACCCATTATCCAGAATGCTTGGGACCAGGGGTATTCCGGATAAGGGGTCTTTCCGTAATTTGGATCTCCATACCTTAAGTCTATTAAAAAATCAATAAAACATTAATTAAACTCCATAAGATTATTTTGCATCCAGTAAGGATTAATTATATCTTAATTGGGATCAAGTACAAGGCACTGTTTTATTATTACAGAGAAAAAGGAAATCAATTTTTAAAATATGAATTATTTGCTTATAATGGAGTCTATGGGAGACATGCTTTCCGTAATTCGGAGCTTTCTGGATATCGGGTTTCCGGATAAGGGATCCCATACCTGTAATTGATTCCAACTAAGATATAATTAATCCTTATTGGATGCAAAACAATCCTATTGGGTTTAATTAATGTTTTATTGATTTTTTAGTAAACTTAAGGTATAGAGATCCAAATTACAGAAAGACCCCTTATCCGGAATACCCTTGGTCCCGAGCATTCTGGATAATGGGTCCTATACCTGTATATATTTTCTGAATGGATCAGTGTTGTTAGTAAAATACTGCAGCGGTCCGTCTTTGGCCCTTTGCTTTTTAACTTTTTATTAATGACCTGGGGGTGGGCATAATAAGCACTGTTCCTTTTTTCTGATGCAAGAACTATTCCATGCAGGATGCTGTCACTTTGCAGAGTGATTTGACTAAACTAGAAGACTGCACAGCAAACTGGTAAATGAGGTTCAGTGTTGAGAAGTGCAATATTTATGCACTCTGGTGTTGGGAGCATTCTTAACTGAGAAGTATTTGAGGGATTTTGTGGATAAAAAGCTGCGCATCTCAAGGCAGTGCCACTAAGTGGCTACTAAAGAAAATAAATTATTGTTTTGCATAAAAAGGGCATTAAATCAAGGGATAAAAACATCATTTTGTAGATAGATCCCTGGTCAAGGCCATGGTGCAAGTGCAATTTTGGACTCCAGTCATAAAGAAGGATATTAATGGTCTGGAGAGAGTGCAAAGACAAACAGCTAGACTGGTAAAAGGAATCAAATATAAAAATGAAATATGAAATAAATATGAGGTAAGACTTTCAAGTTTGAGAGCTTTCTCTGGAGAAGAGGTGCTCTGATATACATGTAAATACCCTTTAATGAGTAATCATGCCCTTCGCAAGCACCTTTTTTCCACAGAAAACAATGCCAACCATGACCATCTATCCTTATAGTTTAAATCCTCCATTCCATATACCAGTTTAGTTGCACGTAGCTGCACTCTCAAAAGCTCATTGATATCCTTTATTGTACCAGAGCCGAAAACAGCACTACATATTCAAGGTGATTGAATATGCCAGTTAAGTTGCACGTAGCTGCACTCTCAAAAGCTCATTGATATCCTTTATTGTACCAGAGCCGAAAACAGCACTACATATTCAAGGTGATTCCTTACTAGGGATCTATAAAGAGGCAAAATTATGTTTTCCTCCTTAAAGTTCTAGATCTAGTTCTAAAAAAGAAAAAGATACAATTTTACTTCTGCAGACAGTGCATCCTTTTTAAACATATTTCCACGAAGTGTTTCTAGTTGTTAACAGGATCTGCATTAGTTTCATTTAATTTTTATAAGGATTTATGTACAATTTTGTACCATATGAGCACAGGGGTTTTGTAAAGCAATAATTAACACTACTCTTGAAAAAGAAAATAACTGTATAGTTCTTACCTGCTGCCTCTTTTTCAATTCAAGTTTCATCTTTATGCGAATACACTTTACAGTGTAACTGTACAAATCCCTGGAAGCATCCTGCATGTGATACTTGTGATATGCCCCCATGAGATTTCCACAAAGGAAAATAACAGCATTGGCCATAAGCTGTAAAAAAGGATACATACATTTAAAATGTTTAAGCACAAAATATGATCACACATGATCACTATTTTCTTGTGTTTTAAAGTTAACCAACAAAAATGTAACTGCGCATTAACACTTGCACATGTTGTTTTTTTTAACAAGTTGAACCACTTTTTTTGACTCAAAGTTTATTGAGTAATTGAGCAAAGTTACATCATGTACAGAGAGTAGTAAACATTTTTAGATATATAATAGTAAAAAAAAAGTTTAACCACTTTTTGATAATTATTTTGTATTTGGCCAGGGGTGCTAAAACGTTTGCTTTCAACAGTACTTTGAAGCATGAGTTATGGAGCAGTATGTAATTACTAATAAATACAGATGGTCTGAAATTTAGATATTTTATGTTGCATTTCACACATATATGTCATGGGAGGAGAGAATAGAATAAGCATGCTGACAAACCGGACACTTTTTATTTTTAACAGCTGTTTACAAGAATACCACTGCAGTCTTTTTAGTAAGGGGTTTTTTCCACATTGACACACCAATATAGAACAAAAAATAGTATTTCTAAATTCTGTTTATTCGTATAAAATCCATTTGTTTATTTTGTTTTGGTTTTGTCTCTGCACAAACAATTTATATGCTTAAAGGGAGGTAAATTCAGATTATGGTACCAAAATAGTATTGCAACTTTTCCCTTTTTCACAGAGAAGACAGCTGGGAACTGTAGCATCTCAAGGGAAATTGTAGTGCTGCCACAAATGGGCTATTGGGGGGCTCAATGAGGTCACTACGCATTGACAAAAATAAGTTAAATAATTAGATTTATTTTACGTTTTACAAGGAATAAGTCATGAGGAAGCTGCTATTAGCTTTATATTTTAAAAAAAATGATATATAAGTGGATTTGCACTAAGAAAATACTCTCAGCTCACTAACAACCTTTGGCTTACATTGCAGCACATGCAAGCCTAAGCTTGTGTGAAGGAAACACGCCTAATCACGCATTTATTTTAACAAAGAAAATAACTACTGAATGCCCATTACTATCTTGATAAAAAAAGAAGAATGCTGTTCCAAGCTACCAATAATTTGTACAAGTGACTTACATGGCATTGACTACATGTGAGCTGTTAAGACAGGTTAAGATTTTAATAAATAAGTGGTTGCCATTTCAATTCACAGGAGGTTTGAAACAGTATGGGAGTTTTGCAAGCAGAGGAAACATAGGGACACATTTACTAAGCAATTTTTAGAAAAGGTACATTTGTTTTAATTCTAGATATTTTCGAGATTTACAAATGGGTTTTGTTAGTAATCAATTATTCTGATATTTTTTCTTTAAAAATTCAAGTCTTTTGGACATTTTCCACTTTACTAACTTGGTACATATATGGATAAATGTAGGCAAGATGGTGGAGGAATCTTGTGCAGAATGTGGAGACCATGTTGGCGCAATGTGGGGTGGTATGGACACATTTTGGGGACAGTGTGAATGCAGTGTAGTGTGGGGTAAGTTTATACTGTTAATACAGACTAATACATGCACAATTGTAGTACAGGTTTAGGTGATATTATGCAGAATGCTTTAGACCTGGGGTTACAGTTCATCCATTCGAAATAAACAGATAATTAGGGTTGGCCTGAGAGTCCAACATGTTTGCTCTGTTCTTTGTTCTGTGTTGTACTTTTATCCCTCATCACCTGTCCCAGCATTTTACCCCCTATTGTGCTTTTTGTCTGCATGGAGTAAACTCTGTTTTCCACATTTGTTGGGAGAGCCGTTGGATTACAAATCTATGCCCATTAAGCCCCACCAAATGCCTTTTTGTTATACTTTACCAGTACATACATGCAGTAATAGACTGTTTGAACTCTGTTAAAAGGGTGATTTGCGTTCTTTCTAAATTACCTGAAAGGCAATTGCATCATTGGAACCAGAACTCAGTACTACTGTGATACTAATGACAATGATGTGGGATATTCCTGATATAATGCTGACAATCAGACAGGCTTGCATTCCCAGAGGCAGCATTGTGTACACAGAGAAGGTTATGAACAGGAAAAAGGGCACCTAAAAAAACAAACAAAAGACAAATAATAACAATGTAATAACATTATATATATTTATATACGAATAATATGACTGACATTTTTCTTAGAGTCTGCTGACTCTTGTGAAGTAAAGAGTGGCTCATTATACAGCATTTTCTCAGTTTTGTTTGTTTTTATTGTGCTCATTGGCCCCAGGAAGTTGAATGCAATTTTACTTTCATTTTCAGATTTAGTACAAGAAATAACAAAAACATAATAAAGTATATACATTCACCATAATCCAATCACTGGTTCTACCTAGCTGAATATGTTCAACTGAATCACTAATTATATTTTGATGACTGTGTCCAGGTGACTGTTATATATATATATAAATATATATATAAGCAAACAGAGTACCGCACACATAGGGACTTTATGAAAAAACAAAAAAGGTTTATTGAAAGAGATCCGACGTTTCGAGCACCAAACTGTGCTCTTCCTCAGGTTTGTCCCTGAGGAAGAGCACAGTTTGGTGCTCGAAACGTCGGATCTCTTTCAATAAACCTTTTTTGTTTTTTCATAAAGTCCCTATGTGTGCGGTACTCTGTTTGCTTATTAAATTTTTTTGACCAGCACCAAGGGCATTCGTTTGCCTGATGGGTGTGCTCCTTTCTGTTTCTGTAAATATATATATATATATATATATATATATATTATAAACTGTTTATATTAACTGTTTATAAACAAATACTTAAACACAAAATTTACTTAAAATATCAATGATTAAGAAAAGGCAGGATAAGGCCCAAAATTTTTACACTTTTGAACAAGAAAATGATACAGTGTTTTGTTTTCATTATAAAAATGAATGCTTCCCTAAGGTAGTATGAGATGCCTTTATAGCTGTGGGCAGAGGAACTCAACAGCAAACATTCTAAGATACATTTAAACTTTGCAAAATCCGTTACTTTTTGAGGAAAACCCCAAATCTTACATTACACAGTATAAAAGAGCAGAAGCCATTATAAGGCTCATTTACAGACTTAACTGCAAGGGTGGTTCACTAAACTGGATGCAAAGTTGTGTGTGGGGCTATTCATGAAAGGCAATTGTGCCCAAATATTATCTTTGCGCGTTTGCATAGCTAAGCTTAGTGCCAATGTACCTGTCCAGTATGTGCAAGTGAGCTCACTGGCATTAAAATCTTGTCCAAAAGACTATGTTCATATCTAAATCCTCAAATCCTTTCAAAATCAGAGACTATACTTATATTTGCAAATCCTTTATTTGCAAATTCAACAAAAAACTGGTAGTACTTGTGTATTTGCAAATCCTTTATTTGCAAATTCAGCAAAAAACTGGCAGTGACTCGTGTCATAAGAGTTCTCTATCAAAAGAAACATAGGATTTCTTGTCTTTTTTTTTGTGAACATGATGTTCCAGTCTCTGATTTCCTCTTTCAGAAACATCCTTAATTCCTGGGGTCAGAGTCTGTGCAGTTCTCTTCTCTCTCCCCTCTCCTGCTCCCCCTCCCACTAGAATGCTAAGAACTCCCTTCCTCCTCTCTTAGGAATGTGTGATCTGAGCTATAATGGCTAGACTGCAGGAAGGAAGCTACTTAAAATGGCAGCTGCTATCTTAAGCAAACAGAGAAATCTTCTAAAGCTGTTTACTCTGGTTTCTGCAGAATAAATGTAGTGTTCTATATGGCACTAATGTAGCAAATCTATTTGCAGTAAAATGCCAAAATGACTTTCCTACTCCTTTAATGAAGTCCACATCATTGAAAACAAATGCTTGCCACTTTTCATAAAAACTGTACTTAATTATACACACAAATGTTACCGAAAACAGAAGTACATTCTCATTAACAAACTTATTTGTTGGATAATGGGTACTACTAGAAATTCAGGAAAAAAAGCATATTTGTTTTCATTTAAATCCCTGCAGACAACACCCAATTCAGCAATGCACTCAAAATGAGCTGATATTCTTTAGCTGGATTACTTACAAGCACATTAGATGTTGCTTCTAGTGGCCTCAAAGTAGGTGCCCAATTTTAAATTCCTGGCTTGGAGGAAGTTTTAGAAGCCCTAAGACACGATTTTATTCCACGCAGACCACATGGGGCTACCAAATAGTCTATCACAGCCCTTATTTAGAATCCCCAAGGAACTTTTTCCATTCTTGTATATCTCACCAAACCTTACTATATCCGAGTGTGACTCAAGAGTAATAAAAGGTTGGGGATCACAGATCTACAGCATTCAGCAACATATGCTCTTTAATCTGCATTATGAATGAAAAGCTTCTTTTCAGTATGTAAGTCTTTTAGAGCTCTATTGCGTGTACTTTATTATTATATTACTATCCCTATCATCCCTTCTACCTGCCTTCCTTAAAGGGTAGATCGCCTTTAAGTTAACTTTTAGTATGCATTAAAATGGCCAAGTATAGAGTAGAAACTAGAACTTCCAGATTACTAATCATCTGAATTGTGTTGCCTTTAAATATGCTTCAGGTTTTTATGATTTTATCCATATAAACTTAATAAAATTATTTTTATTTTTAATTCTGTAACTTTGCTCATTACAGGTCCTTAAACACATTTGTTTGGACCAGCAAACGCAGGACAGTCTAACTGAAAAAAAGGCAACATAATTGTCTCATATGCTCATGTATTTTGATACACCAGGGCATTTTGTATTGTTTTTGCAAGGCATACTGCTGAAACAATAGAATGCTGAGATTTATTCCTAAGAAACAGCAGTGGCAATCTACTGGTTTATGGCATAGACAAAATTTAAAACTAGAATATATTTTAAAAACTCTATTGCTGGATCAAGATACCAAAGAATAGATTTTATCTTTTTAAATCCTAATGTTAAAACTACCGGCACACAGTGCATTTGCTTAAGAGACATATTTCCACCTGTAGAGAAATGTCTGTTGCAGGTCATGCTGCCTACCACTGAATTTAATAGCAACCACCTGTCACCATTATTCACATGTTTGTTTTTGACCTAAAAACAGCAGGCCATTTGCTTCAATGCAGGAAGCATGAGCAGTGATGATTATTTCTCTGTTGACAGAGCAAACAACTCATGTACAATTAGCCCAACACAGTATTGGAGTTATCAAATAAAAGGTTTTAGGTTTACCCAGATGCAGTAACCCACAGCGACCAATCAGCAGGTAGCATTTCCTGGTCACCAGTTTAACCAATAGCAACCAAGTAAGATGTTTGCTTAAAGCAAATGGGCATATTTGTTTCCCTTTATTACATAGGGGGAAACTGCTGGATACATTTGACAGTTTCAGGGGTGATATACATATTAAAGAAGTAATGTCAAATTAATTTAAAGGGAAGTCTATGTAATATGATGTACTGTTACCCTTCACTGGTACACACCATATATTTGCTTCAGAAACTCAAATATAGTATACATATACTGCTTGTTTAGACAAGGATTTTAGAGCACACAATTCTGCAATGCAGATGATTTTAGTGGAGTTACAAGACACACTGGGGATCATTTATAAAATTTGCGCAGCACAGAATTATTCACACAGTGAACATATTTGCCCTGACTGTGTTTATATTTATAGTTTTATATATATATGGTCAAACGTAAAAAGTTTTTATTCAAACGTCAAAGTTTTTATTCACAGTGCGAATGTCCTTAGAGCTTTTTAAATATGGCATATTCGCAAATTGCAAATATTTTTGTGCACACTCTGCGTCCGAGTTACGCCACAGCTTAAGTGGCAGAAAAATATGTGCTAAACTGATTTTGCAAATTGCAATTTTATATTCGCAAAGAGAAATTCAGCGCTATATTTACGCATAATAAATGTGCATGTTCATGCAAATCACAATCTCATATGTACGATTCACATTTCACTGTGATTTGCAAAAAAAGGAGAGACAGGCACAGCAGTGCAAGGTATAAGCATTTAGGGGAAAACATGCGCAAACAACCATTTGCAAAGAAAATATGCGCTGTGCGAACTTTAGAAATGACCCCCACTCTGTAAATACATAGACATGATACTCACATTAAGAAAACTTAATGTGAAAAAGACTTCAGGGCCTGATGGAATTCACCAGGTGTCCCCAACCTTTCAAACCTGTAAAAAGAGTTGGGGAGCAATACAAACATGAAAAAAGTTCCTGGGAGATGCCATATAAAGGCTCTGATTAGCTTCTTGTATCCCCTATATGGGCTGGCAGCCTAAATAAAGCTTTTTTGGCAGTATTCCTGGGTTTTATGCAATCAAAACTTAGCTTGAAGTCAGGAAATCAAAAATAAGGAGTTGCTTTAAGGCCACTGGGAGCAATATCCAAGGGATTGAAACATGTTGCTGGAAACTGAAAACTCAGTGTGCAAAAACTGTGGGTATAATATCCAAAAGTAAACAAATACCTGACTTTTGTTCTTAAGAAAATTAAGAAGAATCTGTACTGACTTTTGTATCTTCTACAGACAAATCCTACGAGCTAAGAGAAAGATTCATTTCTAGAGAAAATAAATCTGATTTGGGTTATGCCTTCAAGAGGGCAATGTAGGGAAGAGTTGTTCAAGAAACACAATGCCAGTACAATAAATTTGTGTATACATTGAAAATACCAATTTACATACAAACAAACTATAAACTAGGTAAAAAGGCCCAATTCATATTGGTTCCCCATCTAAGGTTTGTGGGCTCAAGTCTATTACATAGTAACATAGTAAGCTAGGTTGAAAAAAGACGTACATCCATCACGTTCAACTATAATGGCTATAAATAACCTGCCTAACTTCTAGTTGATCCAGAGGAAGGCAAAAACCCCATCTAAAATTAAACATTTAATAAACCCAACTGGACTGCTTTGCCACCAATTCAGATTAATGTGGCTTAGTTAGGCTCAAGTACAAGGTACTGTTTTATAATTACAGAGAAAAAGGAAATCGCTTTTAAAAATTATAATTATTTAGTTAAAATGGAGTCTATGGATATCGCTGGTACCTCACCCCCGCACGAAAACATGCAATTGATCCTAGTTGCTCTCCTACATGCTTTAGAGTGTGCCCCGATAGAGGAGACTATCTGCATACATGGTGGCACTGCCCAATTGTTTCTGCTTTTTGGTCTGAAGTGTCCCACTTTATCTCACAACTTCTGTTCACACCTATTCACCTTACCATAGAAACTGCATTATTATTAGCCCCTTACCCTACCCTTCCCTCCAAAAGACACATGTTGATTGCACAAATTTTGGCTGGTACCCAATGGGCTATAGCTTTACATTGGCTATCCCCCTTTCTCTCCATAACAATGGTCAAAGACAGACTTAAATTTATCCATGCACTACTTATCAGCTATCTTAGACTGATAAGATTGAGCTTCATAATAATATTTGGTCATCCTGGGTAACTTACCTACTGAAAACAACTGATTGATTCATATTCCCCCCTTAGTTGGTCGAGAGATAATTACCAATAGAGAGGTTGGCTAAGGGGGGAATATGAGACTGTTAGCCTACTGCCATTTGTTCTCTTACTATTTAAGTTTCCTTTTTCTCTTTCCCTTTCCCCCTTGTTCATGTTGTCAAAAAAATATATTTTTTTAAGTTGAAAACTTAAATAAAGAGTTTTTAAAAAATGGAGTCTATGGGAGATGGCCTTCCCATAATTTTAAACTCTTTGGATAATGGGTTTCCGTAAAAAGGGATTTCATACCTGTACAAGAAATGCTATTTATTTAATAAGCTGTTATGGAAGATGGCCTTCTCATAATTCAGAACTTTCTTGATAATTTTAGATTGTAAACTCTATAGGACAGGGACCTCCTTCCTACTGTGTCTCATTCCACATGGCAATTAATCACTGTGTATCTATACTTACTATACGATAGAGTTAATAGAGTTAATATTGTAAAAAACAGGTGCAATCCCCTAATAAAGTCTAATATAAACACACATATATATAACAGTAATCTTGCATACTTTTTTTGCCTCAAAAAAAGACATTACATGAAAATGACACACAGAGGACTGTTTTATACAATAAATGACCTTCCTGTATTTCCTGAATTGTTTAAACAAGAAAAAGATACTAATTATGAATCAGTTGGCTCTAATGACAAAATTGTCAGTACAGGTATCCGTTATCCAGAAACCTGTTACCAAAAGGTCCAGAATTATGGGAACACCATCTCTTACAGATAATCAAATAATTAAAAAATTTTAAACTAATTTACCTTTTCTCTGTAATATCAATAAAGTACCTTGTACTTGATCCCAGCTAAGAAATAATTAACCTTTATTGGAGGCAAATAATGCTATTGGGTATAATTAATAATTTTATGATTTTTTGGTAGATTTACGGTATAAATATACAATGGAATACCCCAGGTCCTGAGAATTCTGTATCACAGGCCCATAACTGTACTATATTAAAGCAAGCGTACAGCCAGAATCGGATCAGGGTATTTCAGCAACCAAGGTAAGGGGCACCCCCATAGAGCATGCTACCGAGCCATTATTTACTGTTCTTGGTGGCAGACACAGACCAACTTACACAGAAAGTTAGAAGAGACACAAGGAGTGCTTGAGGAAATCCTTAATTAGAACAATACAAGTGTAATAAGGGCTGCATTTGGTAATAAAAAAGGCTTTAATAAAAAGGGTTGAGATAATGGCATGATTTGTAAGACTGCAGCTGGTCATATGTGTGAATATCTGTCTTGTCAAGTTGTAAAAAAGATCATTTCAGCACCAATGTGCCGTCCTAAATGGGGCTGATCTTAACATTCAAACTCTAGTTTCATGTGGTCACTGTTTAGTGGAATTACATGGCTGGTAAAATAATGACAATGCTGACAAAAAAGGATATTATGTCTTATACATAGCTAATAAACTGCCATTTTGATAAAAAAGGCCTTATGCTCAAACAATATTTGCCTGTGTACGGCTATCAACTTAAAGCTGTAATACTAAATTTATAAAAGCTATACAAAATAATTCAGCATTGTTTTTATTATTTCCTCAAAGAAAAATTAAAAGAAAGAATGCTTAGGGGCCGATTTACTAATCCACGAACGGATCAAAAGCGCCCGAATGCGTTTTTTTCATAATGATCAGTATTTTTCGATTTTTTTCGTCGCCATCGCGACTTTTTCGTAATTTGTCGCGACTTTTTCGTAGCTGTTACGACTTGCGTGAAAATCGGAAAGGTTTGCCCGCCGTTTACTAACGTTCAATACGAAAAAGTCGCGACAATTCGCGCAAGTGGTAACGGCTACGAAAAAGTCGCGACAATTCGCGCAAGTGGTAACGGCTACGAAAAAGTCGCGACAATTCGTACAAGTCGTAACGGCTATGAAAAAGTCGTGACAATGCACGTAAAAGTCGCGATGAAAAAAACGCAAAAAATACGAAAAAGTCGCAAAATGTTCATTTCCAATCCGATTTTTTCCCATACGGGATTCGGATTCGTGGATTAGTAAATCTGCCCCTTAGTTTTAAGAGCAGAAAGTAAAAGAAACGGTCAATTAATTATTTACTGTGAGAAGAGCTTAATATGGAATTATGAAATCTGATTACCTGATCCCAAGCGTGGACAACAGAAGAGTCATATGTTAACACATATCCGATGGTCAGGAGGCATATGTAGATCACAAGGGAAAACACACGCAGCCATTTTTGAACAAATGATTCTGTATACACCAAGATATACAGAGCACAGAATACTACCAGGGCAACGAATACTGTGATTATAAATGCTAGGTGTCTAAAAGGCTCCTAGAAAAGAAAGACAAAATCTCCATAAACATCACAACAATACTATAGAAAATTAGTTATATAAATAAAGGACAATAACAAAAAGTATTTACATCATTAAAGTCACACAGGCAATTACACTGCTTTGATTGATTTTTACTCAATTACATTGTTGCATTTTTTCTACTGAATAACCTAACAAGCAAACAGGAGGTTACCATGATTCTACATTACTAAAAATTGTCACGCAAAAGCTTAATTATAAAACATTTTATACTGTATGTCTCTGGTCTGTATAGTCTGGTCTGGTCTGTGACCCCACCCTGTGTTTGCCTATGGGTAGGGCCAACATCTGAAAAGATGAATGAAAGCCTTAGGTAAATGTCACATGTGGCTTGGAGAAAACAGCAGTCCATTCCAATCTACCCTGTGTTCAGTTAGCACTAACAAGTACTACATCCCATTGGCATTGCTCCTAATTGCAGATTTCAGCATAAAAACATGCTAGTGTACATTTTCAGTCTGAAATCCGCCACATGTGTGCATTGATAGATGGATGACAGCCAAATCAGAACAGACTGGAGTTTTCTCAGCTAATGGAAAAACTGCAACACGCATCATCAGCCTATGGCTATTGCCCCACTGAGAGATTATTCAACGCCAATAAAACTCTGCTACCGTGGGCAACTAATCTCTCTGAAATGCCTTTCCACTGGCAACAACGTGAATCTCCCGTGAAACGGCACACATGTTGTTTATTTTTCCGAATCCACAGGAAGTTGCCTGCAGGAGGAGAAACAAGGCAATGTGTATGCCTTTCCACCAGAGATTCACTTAGTTACTGTTGGAAAGGCATTTTGGAGGGAGGAATAAGCAAGCATGCACAGTAGACACCCCATTGACCTTCTTTGTCATCAAACAGAGGAGAGCTCAAAAACACACTAGCATTGGAAGTGGCTGAAAGAGCTGCAACTGAGCGTCTTGTGATTTAGAAACCACAAGAGACTAAATGCAGGCAGAAAAGCATGTTAGTCTGGGGTCCAGTTAGAGTATTTTTTAGGGGATTTTAAAACAAAACACAAATGAGACATTATTCTTTTCTAATACAAGCTGAAAAAGTGAAGTGGTTAAACCATTAAACACAGTCTGTACATGGGTCAGTGAAGGAGTAAACCATCTCACTCAACACCGACAGCTACCCAGGACTTCTTTTCTCAGTCTCATCAAGCATAGTGTTGTCTGACTGATTCCCAGCACAGGCTAGCAGAATGTTTACTTGGGAAGATAATTCTACAGAGATTTAAACAAAATATAACCTATTTTTAAGTACAGTTTATATTAATTTTTCTACAAACGTCTGGTAAAAAAAATAAAGGCAGACTAACACTGCATACTTAGCTATTTCTACAGTAGGAAGCTGTGATTAGCCCTCTGCCTGCACATAAAGTTTATCATCACTTCAAATGCCACTAATAAGATGTTTAAAAAACACAAGCAGGGTTGCCACCTGCCCAATTTTGACCTGGACAGCCTGATTTTCCGGGGTCAAAACCGCCTGCCCAGTTTTTCCAATTGGTAAAACCAGGTAGGAGTCTCCAAAATTGATGAGGAAATTGGCCAATCCCCACATCATAGCCCCTCCCATGACGTCATGTCCCTTCCCAGTGATGTCACTTCCCCATCCCCTGCTCGGATTTAAGGCCATCAAACGGTGGCAACCCTATAACCCAGTTTATTTATCTTATTTTTATGAATCATAATACGCTCAAAACAACCCTTCCATAGCTTAGCTCATTAGTGATACATTTTTGAGAATGTCACTTTTCTAATGCTAACCTAGGGCGGCACAAAAATTGGCGGGTGCCATGCCACCGCACCAAAGTGTTGCCATTTTTCTCCCATATGGAGCAATGGGGACCTCTACGCAGTGCGGGGGGAGGGGGGGGCGGCACTCAGATATCTCAACACCCACAGAGCAGGACCATGGAAGATAATTCTGATGGATAGGCTAAGAGTAACCCTTTCATCAAACTACACTGAAGAAATCAAACTAAGAATACCCAGATCACAGAAAGTATTATGAAAATCTTTTTGCAGCAAAATGAATCATTCATGGTATGACCATACCTCCCAACTGTCCCGCTTTCCGCGGGACAGTCCCGGATTTTAGAGCGCATCCCGCTGTCCCGGACAGTTCCATGAAAGTTTCGTAATAAATTACAGAAATGCGGAACATTCATTGACTTACCTGGGACAGCGCGATGCGTTGGCGCCCCTTCCTCCCCAGCGGCTCCTCAGTATATGCAGCTTCTTCTCCGGCGGTCCCTGGCCCTTTTATAAGGTTGCGCCCTTGCGCACGGGTGACGTCATTACGCACGGGCGCAACCTTATAAAAGGGCCTGGGACCGCCGCAGAAGGAGCCGCATACACCGAGGAGCCGCTGGGGACGAAGAAGTGAGCGCTGTCTGTATTGGGGGCACTGTGTATGGGGGGGCTGTATCTATTGGGGGCGCTGTATCTATTGGGGGCACTGTGTATGGGGGGGCTGTCTCTATTGGGGGCACTGTGTATGGGGGGGCTGTCTCTATTGGGGGCGCTGTGTATGGGGGGGGCTGTCTCTATTGGGGGCACTGTGTATGGGGGGGCTGTCTCTATTGGGGGCGCTGTGTATGGGGGGACTGTCTCAATTGGGGGCACTGTTTTTGGGGGGACTGTCTCAGTTGGGGGCACTGTTTTTGGCGGGACTGTCTCAATTGGGGGCACTGTGTATGGGGGGGACTGTCTCAATTGGGGGCACTGTTTTGGGGAGGACTGTCTCAATTGGAGGCACTGTGTATGGAGGGAGTGTCTCAATTGGGGGCACTGTGTATGGAGGGGGACTGTCTCAATTGGGGGCACTGTGTATGGGGTGGGACTGTCTCAACTGGGGGCACTGTGTATGGGGGGAACTTTCTATGGGGGGCATTGTGTATGGGGGCACTGTGTATGGGTAGTACTGTCTTTTAGGCTATTGGGGGCACTGTGTATGGGGGGGCAAACTGGTAGATAGTTATAACTCACTAATAACTCACTGCCTTCTCTCTCTATTTGTATTTTATATGTAGGAGTTGCTATATTGTTTTCCTTAGGTAGTACAGTATGAGGGTATAGCACATTTGCATCTCATCCTGCCATTTCTACTATATAAAAGGAGAATTTTTTGAAAAAAAATTGGATGGGGTGTGGTAATTGGGGCGTGGCCACAAAAGTGGGCATGGTCAAAAAAATTTGCCGCGCTGTGCGCACCAAATCTTTTTGTCCCTCTTTTCATTTTTCAAATGTTGGGAGGTATGGTATGACACAGGGTAAGATTAACAGCTAACAGTCAGTGTACGGATTTTTGTATTACAGGAACAATGTATGTTTTCAGGATGAGAAGACTTTCCATAATTTGGATCAAAATACATTAAATCAACAACAACAAAAAATGATTTGCTATTAACATGTATCTACCAACAACAGGGTACAGTATTACTATTACAGAAAAAGGGAATATTTAACATATACTGTATAACAATTACCACAAGTGATTACCATTAAGACCTTATGTGTCTTTCTGAACCATTAATCTTTTCCAAAATAACTGAGAAGTTCAATGTGTACTTTTCTTATCTTTCAGAATAGTTTCAATTCAGGGCACAGGCATGCACAGTAAATCCTCAGAGTGCCCTGGGCATGCACACTAATCCATGTATGTCTCTCGGACTATCGATGATGCTCAGGTCATGTGACCCACCCAACCGTCAACTGACCTCTCTTTCCTGGGTGTCTTCTTTGCTCAACAAATAAGGATTATGACATTGTGTTGCCAAAGCAACTCTCCCTTTAATCTCCTTGCTCACATTCTTCATAGTGCAGCAGCGAGCAAAGGAGCAGAATCTAACATGAAAAAACAGCGTGGAGAAGCTAGGGGAAGTGATGCAAAGTAAATAAAATGTGGTTGCATACTCATCTTAGGATAAATATTCAAAGCTGCAATGCAAGCAAAAAAAGCCAATATGCAATTTCATTACAACATGGTTTAAGGCTGCCGAGGCCAGAGCTGATCGTACAAATTTACTGGCAATATGCTTGCTGGTAAATTTGAAATGCCCTCTGATTCCAACCCTGTTGAGCCCAAATGCCTGGAAAATCCTACCTTTTCTATCCTGAATTTCTTAAACCTCCCCATGACCTGCCTTTTTATATAATCTCCCTGCTACTCTTGCATTATCAGAGAAACCAAGACATGCCTAAAAGTCTAATATCACTGTGCAGGGTAAATCTTATTTACTTCAGTCTTAGACTTGACAATAACAGCAAGCAGACAGGCACCTTTTGTAGACACTATAATTAAGGCAACTTCTGTATTACCCAGAATCTTTGAATGCTTGAATGCAGGACCTAATGACCATGCAACTGCGCATGCTACACAATTATACACTGTAAGGTGGAAGGGGGAATATGAAAAGCACTGCGACATAGGATTTGCTGAATGGAAAGTGAAAGCCTGAGACATAAATGGGTACTGGAGCAGAACAAGGAACCAGGCAGGGACTCAGGAACAAGGAAGACAGCAGTTCACAACAACATGCTTGAAAAGACTTCTGAGTCCCTACCTGGGCACAGAGGCCAGGGCTGGAGTAGGAACGACTAATCGCACAGAGGCTGGAACAGGCACAACTGCTCAAACAGAGGATGGAGCTTTAGAGGGCACTGCTGGCACAGAGGCTGGAGCTGAAGGCAGAACTGGAGCAGACAGCAGCCTGACTGGAGACATAGGTGCAGACAGTGGCTTGACTAGAGGCAGGGGAGCAGATGGCAGCTTGATGGCAGTTTGGACCTTGACCTTAGAAGAGAGAGCTGTTTAAATCTCACCAAATCATTCCTCATCAACAAAGAAATCAACACAATTATCCTCGTCAATCAGATTCCACTTCATCATAGGCATAAAAGGTGGGCTGAAGATCCAAAAAAAACTGACCATAAAGCCCCAAATAAAGTTGCTTTTAAACAGACAAAAAAAGAACAAAGGTCTCTTTGAACAAAGTGGCCCTTTTCCACAATGCAAAGTTCTGCCCACTTGAGTATCACCCTCTAAAAGATACTCATGATCTCATGAGTTTGCTTGAAAAATGGAGCAGTGGCAAAGAAAAAGTCCATGAAATTCCCTATACCTCCAGAATCAATACAGAAGATCTGGAATTGTATAGAAAGCAGGTATCAAGTGTAACTTTATGGGGAGAGTTCAATACCACCCATGTGAGAAATCCCCCATCTAAATCTTGGCATTGGAGTTGTTTACAAAGTGAGACTGGAATCTGCCACATTATTTATCTTTGTCCAATTTGAGCAATTCCATTCTCTAACTGCGAAGTTGAACTGCAACTCTTGCACATTATCATGCCAACTATTTGGCCATGGTTCTACATTGCACTACATACATTTCAATTATTACATAATTGTGTTTCATTTATTTTATTCTTTTATTCTTAACTCTTATATTCTATATTATTCTAATTTGAGGTCAATTAAGCATTTCACTGCATATCATAATGTGTATGACTGTGTATGTGACACATAAAATTTGAATTTGAATTTGAACTAGTTAGGAATATATTTGGGCATCAAATTGTTTTTTAATTTATCAAATAATTCAGAGTTCAAAATCAGACTGAGTTTGAAATGTTATAGCACACTGCATAGCTACATGTCCAGGACCAACAAAATAGCCAACCGTGGCTCACTCAAACTAAACGTGCTGATTGTGAAACGGTGTAATAGAATTACAAGGAAGCGCACAGACATAGTATAGTATTTAAAGTGTATATTGAAATATAACCATAAAACCTTTTGGCTTTGACAAAAAAAATGCCAAAAACAAAAGAAAAGTGCCAAAGTGACTGAAAATTGCACCCAGTAAGTCAAACAATCACCAGATGCAACCGGTACTCAAGGTGTATAACAACAATGTATGTTACGCCCGGCCTCTCACCATCAAGGCTGCTGCAGAACTCCAAAAGGGCAGCAACACATGGAACAAACAGGACTGCAAAATAGTGTAATAAAGTTTTTCATTAAAATGAATAAAATTGCCACCAAATGGCTACTCACAAATTAGCAGATGTATACAGCTTTACTGAGTAGGTTGTTCAATACGTTTCACGTGGAGATTCGCCAAGCTTCTTCAGGAACCAAAAATATATGTTTAGTTTACACTCTCAGCTATTTATGTAAGTGTATTGTGTTCATATGGGGCCAACATGTACATGTATGCATTCTCACGAACACAAGCGCACACACTGTAGCTACAGAGTTGTTCCCTTGTAGCTATAAAAGGCTGTGGAGTGACAGTCGGGTCAGTTGTGCCTACAGAACTTGCCCTAGGTGACTCTCAAGCTTCAAAAGATCTCCAAGTGTGCAACCATACTGTGCAAAGTCTTCTCAAGATTAAGCTTCCTCAGTAAAGTCAGTGGCCCAATTGTACGGTCCTTTTGGTGTTAAAATCAGGATCAAGACTTTATTTTGCCATAGGCAGGTAACCAGGAGATTAAACAAACTCAGGCAGGAAAGTCAGCTAATCAGCAGCGCTGGATTTAGTTTGGGGCGCCCAATGGCTGCCTCGCCACAAATCCAAGCCTTGGAATCAGTAAATCTGACAACAAAAATAATTAAAATGCTGCCATTTCTGATCAGGTGATGGATAAGGAGCACTGGACTGCAAGCACCTAGATTTTCAGATCACAATATGTTTTTCTTGGACGGTGCAGTTTAGTTTAGGCTGATATCAGACCAAGTCAGCTTCAGACTAGGCCACCGGGGCACCGGGAAGTCAGCGGGGGCCATTGGGGGGCCCTGCTCCCCCCAGTCTGACCCTGGACCAAGTACTTTCTTTCCCAACAGAGAAAACACAAACATAGCACTGTAAAAACCCTGACAGGTGGATGGTGTGGCAAATTAGTCAATACATTTAGAAATCCGCAATTATGCCAAGCATCCAGGGTAATTAACTAGTTTTAAAGATATTCAGCAACATGTCAAACAGAATCTGCTACATTTTAGGTGGAAGAATAGTTAGAATATCAGATGGGTTAAAAGTTTACCAAATGTATATACTTATTCTGCCCATGAACAGCAGGGTATACATTGCTTCTTATATGGTCCAAAAAAGATTTGTTCCTGCAGCTTCTATATCTGTTTTCCACCAGTAATGACTGTTGGTGTGCAGTCTTTATTCTTCCTGCTTTTGCTTTGTCTGTTGTTCCTTATTATCTCAAGTGTGCTTTACCTTAAAGGACCAACTGCACATATTGTAAGTGATGCTAACCTTAATGTGCATCGTTATTTTTTTGCCTGTGAGAATTAAGAGATTGGGATTATGCATTTCCCCTAAACACCTAATAGTACAGGTTAAACTAATCCTGACCAAAATATCTAATCATTTTCTCTTTTCTTTCTCCAGTTTTCTCCATCCAGGAGCTTTAAGTGTCTATAACAACAAATATTTAAAACAACAAAATTTAACTTCTTAAAGGAGAAAGAAAGGTAAAAACTAAGTAAGCTTTATCAGAAAGGTCTATGTAAATACAGCCATAAGCACTCACAGAAACGCTGCACTGACTTCTCTGAAAAAAGATTAGTTGTGTCTGTAATTCCTGTGCCAGAGACATGCAGCTTTCTGTTCTCTGCTCTTTCCTACTCCCCCTTCCCTCAAGAAAGCTAAGAACTCACTCCCCCCCACCTTAGGAATGTGGATCTGAGCCAATCAGCAGGAAGCTGACTCATAGTCTTACTAACTGAGCATGTTCACTTGGTCTGGGTGTCTGTGCAGGAGTGAGGCATTATGGGAACTTTCTTTACACAGCTCAGCATTTTTTCTTACTGTTTGGCTTCAGATCTTCTGAACAGGAGAAATATGGGGAGACTTAAGGGCACTATTGAGACAACTGAAGGTATGCCTGCATCTTGAGATTAACTCTTTATTAGCCTTTCCTTCTCCTTTAAATCAAGCTGTAAGGTGCTCTGCCGGTCTGGCGCGCTCCCTTACCTTTGCTCGCATTGGCTCCCTCCTAACTAGTACGTTACACAAGCCCTTTAAACAAAAAATTATGCAAATACAGAATTCTCCCTACATTCAAATAAAGTATCTTCCTTACACTTATTCCAAAAATAATGTCACTATTTTATTGTCACCTTAAAGGAACAGTTCAGTGTAGAAATGAAACTGGGTAAAACAGACAGACTGCGCAAAATAAATTATTTTTGCAATATAGTTATTTAAGCAAAAATGTAATCTATAAAGGCTGGAATGAGCAAATGTCTAGCATAATGGCCATTACTCTACTTGCTTTCAGCTCACTAACCTCTTAGTTAGTCAGTAAAAATTTTTTTTAACTTGTGCAGTCTATTTCACCCAGTTTCATTTTTACACTGAACTGCTCCTTTAAGAGATCATTCTTTTCACCAGGTTTTCAGAATTATATCGATACTAACAAGTATGCAGATGCTTTTGAATACATAAAAATAGCTATATTAATGCTTCCATGACTTATGAGTTGTGCATGCTGTTGAGAATATGAGAATACTTTTTAGAAGTATTTTTATATTATACAAATAAACAATTCAGAGCAACACAACAGACTGGGGAGTTTCTAAATAATACATAATGAAGAAATCTGTCAGGGTGGAATGAAGTGAGCTTAGACACCAGCTGCACTAACAAAAGTCCCCAAATATTTACTCAGAACCACGTCTAAGAGCCATTTCTCAGAATTTTACCATTTCATTCTGCTGCTTACATTCACCCACTGCACACACTTATCTCTGTCAGTAATGACTCTGTAATATCATAGAATTCATATTATGGTTCTAAGCACTCAGCCATATCCTTTCCATTATATTTTTCAATAAACATTGATTAAAAACTTTTAACCATAGAGTTCATGTGCTCGCAGCATTTCTAGACACAAAGACACCAACAGATTGACAAGGAATGATTAATTTAATAATAAAATATGGAGGAAGATACTTCTCATTTATCATGGCAAAAGTTTACTGATAAAAGGATTTTTTACTGTGAGAGCTGTGAAGTTGTGAAATTCCCTTCCTCGTACTGGCTGATACATTATATAGCTTTAAGAAGGGTCTGGATGGCTTTTTAGCAAGTGAGGCAATACGGTGTTATGGGACATAGCTCTTTGTACAAGTTGATTCAGGGACTGGTACGACTGCCATCTTGGAGTCAGGAAGGAATTAGAGAGGCTTCAGATGGGATTTTTTTGCCTTCCTCTGGATCAACTTGCAGTTAGGCAGGTTATATATAGGCATTATGGTTGAACGTGATGGACATACGTCTTTTTTCAACCTAACTTACCATGTTACTATGTAAAAGAGTATCAATTTGAGAGATACTTTAATTTATTCTTTACAGTATCTATAATTCTAATACAAATTAGTCATGCACCAACACCCACAATAGGTTTCTGAGCAGGCACACAGCTGACTCATACTCCCTTTCAGAACTGAAATGATGACCACTGATTCACTTCCTGAAGTGTTGAGCAATGTCATAGTTCTTGCATGAGATGGTAGTAAATCAAGGAAGGGAGGGAAAGAGTTTTGTAAGCCAGAAACCAATCACCACCCTTGACTGCCTACTGTTGCTGATATTTTGACCACAAAATTCCATTTGGCTTTTACAGTATATTATTTTTATGGGCTAGCAAATATTAATATGTCACTCAATACTCTATCAAAAAATAGAGTTGTTAATGTAGGGAATAGCTAAGCACTTGAGACTGAACCCTTTCTTTACTGCAGGCAGGAAAAAAGGGCAAGGTATATAACAATGCAATATGCTAACGTTTGGTCTAACAGACCAAACTATAAAGTAACAAAGTGTTAGTTTTTTTTTTTAGTGCAGTGGGTTGTTGGCACTGACAACAATACTTACTACCTAGGGGGTTTGTTTTTACTGACCACATATCTAGTATTTCAGAGATTAAGCTGAACTGCAACTTTAGATATGGGTATAGTATACAGAAGCTATATAATGTTTATTTATAATTGCATTATTTATTACGGTGTGTGGCCGATACAAATGAACCTTTACAGCTATTTTAATGCCAATATGTTATGCTTGGTTACATGTTTGCAGAACAATTTATAAATAAGCATGATTTTACATGAACTACTATGGTGTTTTTGATTGTTTGATGTATTTTTTTTTTTTAACACAGCTTTATAACTATGCCACAGCTGAGATCTGGTTTTCCCAGTATTAGCAGCACCTTTAAATTATTTTTATTTATACTTAACTCTTAGGTTGAAGATACACTGAGCTACTACTAGCAGCTACTTGTAATGGCTACAAAAATAGACAATGCGGATCATTTACTAATAATTGTCTCTACATGTGTTTTAGTTGAGGCAATTCTCAATATTGTCTATACCAAGGTATACTATGGTGTTTAGTAGTCATGACTAGTACCTGCTACTAAGTAGCTTGGTGTTGTCTTCACCCTTAAACTCCTACTTGACCAGTGTCGGACTGGAACCCCAGGGGCCCACCTGAGAACCTTAGATCATAGGCCCACTCTCCAAACTATTTTTCCTCCTTTCCATCTCTTTATTCTCCTAGTCTCTTTTATTTATATGCTAGCATCTATTCTTCCATCTATTTCTCCTCTTTGTTCCCATTCAGAAATTAGGAATGACCATGAAGCAGGCCAAATGGTCAGGAGCAGGAGGGCCCACTGACACCTGGGCCCACGGGGAGTTTTCCTGGTATTCTGGTGGACCAGTCCGGCACTGTACTTGACCCAGGTAGATTTAAACTAGTAGCAGACAAACAATGCTTGTATTGCCTATCAGAAATCTGCATTCAAGCAGCTTTACTTAGAAAGGATTAGCTTTAAAAGTACCTAATGATTTACAGTTCATTATGAGGACAAAACATAGCCTGTAGAAACAAGTACATGCTAGCTAGAATAAGCATTATGTGCAAAACTCAGTAAAATAGTAACGTAGGTTGAAAAAAAGAAACACCTTCTCATCATGTTCAACTTTTAATGTCTAAGTGAAACCTGCCTAATTGCTAGTTGATCCAAAGGAAGGCAAAAAAACATCTGAAGCCTCTGCAATTTTCCTCAGAGTGGGGCAAAATTTCTTCCTGACTTCAAGATGGCAATGTGACCAATCCCTGGATCAACTTTGTACTAAGAGCTATTTTTAGTAGCCCTTCTATCTTCTCACTTGGTAAAAAGGGATATAACCCCTTTTTTAACATCCTCCCCCCAAGCCCCTGTTCTCCTTTATAGCAAAGACTTACTATATCCATTGCAGGTATGAGACATGTTATCCAGAATGCTTGGGACCTGGTATTTTCCAGATAAGGGGTCTTTCTATAATTTGGAAGTCCATACCTCCACTAAAAAAATCATTTACATATTAAATAAACCCAATAGGATTGTGTTGCCTCCAATAAGGATTACATTATATCTTAGTTGGGATTAAGTACAAGGTACTGTTTTATATAATACCCTGTTTTAGCACTGGAAAGCAAAACTGTATGGCGTATGGCCCTACCAGTGTTTTGTAAAGTAGAAGAATGACCCCTTCTCTTGCAAATCTATAAACCTTTTAATACAGTTTAAACCTTGTTTGGCCATGCAGTTGCTGACTGGCATTGCTTGCTACAGCCAAGTTTATTATCTACTGTACATGTTTCCCTTGGTACCTCTCCATAATTGATTTACTTAAAGCAGTCCCACTTCCAGAACACTTTTAAATATAATTCTCTTACAAATATTCATTTAACCTTTTATTATACTGGCAGAATAAGTTTCAGTTCAGTTGCTTTGATGTCAGTGAGGTAGCTGCAAGTTTTGCATTCATGACTTTTATAGCAATCGCTTGAAAAACTAAAACTTCCAAATCCAAAATTAGTTTTATCAACATGGTGCACAAGTGCAAAGAGAACATTTATGCTGTCATTAAGAAATA
This sequence comes from Xenopus tropicalis, assembly GCF_000004195.4. Taxonomy (NCBI): domain Eukaryota; kingdom Metazoa; phylum Chordata; class Amphibia; order Anura; family Pipidae; genus Xenopus; species Xenopus tropicalis. The sequence continues at coordinate 43,812,299 of NC_030680.2, forward strand.
GAATGAGTTGTTTTTATGGGGCTATATTGTATGCCAGAGAGGCTGCAGTCAGAATGTCCCCTTGGGAACCATTGTGTGGCTGTTATTCTGTTTTGTTGCATCAGAAATACACCAAAGAAATGTTGGTAATGTATGCTATCGCCATTTCTGCTTGGGTTTCCTCTGGGTACTGTGTTTTCCTGCCATACTCCAATAATGTACAGGAAGAGTAACTGGCTCCTGATAAAATTTACCTTTGTGTATGAATGTGATGGATTAACATCTTACCCCAAATAACAGTGGTAGCAAACTTAAGTTACTACGGCTGCTGCAAACCTGCAACTCTGGTACCTTTCACCACCTTGCACACTACAGAGTTTACTTCCAAGTTTCCAGCACCTATTTGCAATCCACCAATTGTTCAGGACCCCCGTCTCAAAACAAGATGAGACAAAGTGCTGCTAAACTATTTAACGGCAGACTAGGGCAGTATCCTAATCCTGCTTACAGAGTTTATCTAGGAAATATTAAATACTTAATTTATGAAGAATCCTATGTATAACATTGTATTGGTAATTTATACAGTTAACCACTTGTGGTTCAGTGAAGTCCAAAAATCAAGCACCTAGCTAACTCTAGAAAAAGCTACAACATAGACCATTGAAAGAGAAAACAAAGCGTGCAAATTAAGTTTCACTCACTTGACTGAATGTGAAGAAGAGGACAATCAGAGTTACACAAGATGCCCCCACCACAAAGAGTAAGATGAGCAGCAGGGGGTAATGTTGGCTAATGCACTGGTACTTTTCATAAAGCGAAGGGCTAATCATCCAGTCTTCATTGTCATTAATAAAATACTTCCCTTTGGATGGCATTTTAATTTCACCAGGCTTCTCTTTTCCTGCTTTCCCAATATTTACAGCACATAGGAAATATCTAAGATTGTTGAAGCCCCTGGATTTTGTGGATTGTCTGTTCGATTCACATTGTAAGGCTCCATCCGCCGTGAGAAGTCTGCAGCTGGGGTAAGGTAAGATCAGGTCCCTCCCCTGAAAACATGTGCAGCTTATCAAGTACTGCAAGCAGGCAAAGCTGTGCCTGAGTGATATCCTGTTAGTGTAAAGAGGGGGGCAGCTTTCTATCACACAGCATTACACGGTGTAATCTTACTGGCTGCTTTGTGTTCTTTGAAGTCTGTGAAAAGAAACAAAAAGGAGGTTTAAGATCAGATAGTAATTTATTTTTCTCCCACCATTTAAAAATATTAAAGATAGGAGACTACATATCATACATATAGAATAACCAAAATATGTCTCACTTTCTATGTTAAATAAATATTATCTTCTGAATACTCTAATATATAGCTTTAAAAGAGAATGTGAGACATATTACAGCTGCATTACTACTCTACCTGTGTTATCTATGAACCCATCAGGTGCAGGTACTGTGTCTGCAGTGAATCTACCATCTGGTTGTCATCAGTTGCGATTCTTAAAAAAGGACCCTTGTTCATTGTATGTTCTGTGACCATCACATATAGGATGCAACTATTCTGCTGAATAGAATTTTTTGTTGACAATATGACCATTTGATAGTCTTCGTTTTATAACTTTCCACTTCAAGGTAGTTACAGATTGATTGCTATGACTTGCTGTACTGGTACAATACACTGCCAAGTGTTTATAAATGAGCACCACCGTGATCAGTGTATTGTACACAACATTGTAAAAGGTTATAAGACTGACATAACTACATTATGATTTGAGGCCTAAGACAGAAGTTATTAAGTTCAACCTGCCCAAACCTAGCTTTTAGTTGTTGCTGGTCTGGTCACATTCTAGTAATATTTCAAGTTGTTTTATGTGTGCTTATTTGTATTTGTTTACTAACAATTTTTTCATGGGAATTTACATCAAGGCATGCTGCGTCAAATATTTTTTCAGTTTTTTTGCATTGGCATATGCTAATATAAGTTTCAATAAAAAGTAACTATATCTTAGTTGGGATCAAGTACAAGCCAATGTTTTATTATTAAAGAGAAAAAGGAATTCATTTAGAAACATTTTCAGTTATTTGATTTATTGGTGATATATAAGGAGATAGCCGTTCTGTAATTCACAGGTTTCTGGATAATGGGTTTTCATATAACAGATCCCATATTTGTACAAGCAAATGCATGCTTCAAACACATGACATATGAGGATTTCTCAACCTTTTGTGAACATAGCTCAGAATAATTCTGGGAATCCCATTCACAATCTAAGAACAATTTCAAAGGCATAATATATAACCTTTTAATTCTGAATTACAGGTTTCAGTTGTCGACTGGAGTTGTGCTAGTCTAGTATGGGGCTGACCAATAGGTTAAGAATCCCTTGCACTCAGAAACAATATAGAGCCCTTCCCAAAACATTCTGGACACAACATATCAAATCTATGTGGTTTTTAATATCATACATATTGGGAAAGTCCTGATTTTAGCAGCTCGGCCTGCAGTCCCAGATTCTTACTGAAAAGTCCCATTTTTCTCTTTGATCTCTTCCACTGAACACTAAAAATACAATGTTTCTCAAATTTAATTAACAAGCAACACTCGCACTTAAATACAGTTGTAACTAAAAAGCTAAACAGGTCTCTTGGGGAAACAGAGACTTGCAGCTTAAAGGGCAAGTTCACCTTTTTTAGCAAAACTGTAATAACACATAAAACAAGACCCCAAAACCCCCAGAAATGTGTTCAAATTTTAAATAACCTGGCAAATTTTGTAAAATGGGAGTGGTATTTATGGGGTGAGGTTGCAAAATGGGCACAGCATTTTATTTGCCCCTCTTTACAATTTTCAAGTGTTGGGAGGTATGTGATCATAAAAATAAAAATGTAATATTATCTTTATCATACCAGGATGAGAAATGTTCTAGATATATTTTTAAATTTGGACCATTTCTAAAATAATCAATTTACTCTTTACAATATAGAGCCCTTCCCAAAACATTCTGGACACAACATATCAAATCTATGTGGTTTTTAAAATCATACATAATGGGAAAGTCCAGATTTTATCAGCTCAGCCTGCAGTCCCAGATTCTTACTGAAAAGTCCCATATTTCTCTTTGATCTCTTGCACTGAACACTAAAAAAGATACAATGTTTCTCAAACTTAATTAACAAGCAATACCCGCACTTAAATACAGTTGTAACTAAAAAGCTAAACAGGTCTCTTGGGGAAACGGAGACTTGCAGCTTAAAGGGCAAGTTCACCTTTTTTTTTAGCAAAACTGTAATAGCACATAAAACAAGACCCCAAAACCCCAGAAATGTGTTCAAATTTTAAATAACCTGGCAAATTTTGTAAAATGGGAGTGGTATTTATGGGGTGTGGTTGCAAAATGGGCACAGCATTTTATTTGTCCCTCTTTACAATTTTCAAGTGAGGTATGAGATCATAAAAATAAAATGGAATATTATCTTTATCATACCAAGATGAGAAATGTTCTAGATATATTTTTAAATTTGGACCATTTCTAAAATAATCAATTTACTCTTTACTATCCCCACTTAATCACCTTCTCTCATCACGCAGCAGTTGGGAGTTTGATTTTGAATGACAGATCAAATATATTTTTAGGGCTCCTTTTGCCAAGAAGATGAGTTAGAGCCCACTCTTTCAAAATCACAAGAAATCCCGTCTTACTCTACATGTGTGAATCTAATAGTAAAGTAAAATTATTAGTTTAGGTAAAAAAAAGATATATTTTAATGAGACTGTTTGCATATCAAAATATGAACCCAATAAAAATATGTATAAAGCCAGATATCAGCAGAGTTTATCTTTATACATATTATTTCATTTGGTTCACATTTTAATGTTCTCCATGTATACTATGTATGGGTTTCTTTGACACAATTAGAATATATCTTGTTTTTAACCGAAACGGATCTATTAGATTTACACATGTAGCACTGTACACACTGTTTAATTGTGTGCAGGTATTGCTATGACAACTTGTGAACTGTTTTGTCTCCATTTTGATGAGGGCGTATAGTTAGGGGTTTGTTTGTTGACTGTACATAATGGCTGAATGGCTGGGCGTGGGCAAACAGAAAGGCCATGCAAAATAGAAATGCCAAAAATATAGTACATAAAGACTGGAGTGAATGAATGTCTAATGTAATAGTCAGAAAAAAAATTAACAAAATAACTCTCTAAATAATTAAATTACAGAAGGGAATTTGTTGAATGCAGTTAGGATGGATAAAAAAGATTTGATGTGTAAAAGATTTGTAAAAAGATGTGTAAAAGAAGGCAGGGCTGAATTTAAAATTTTTGTGCCTGTAGGCCCCCTTGCCGCCCACATTTGAACCTCCTCCCCCAGCCCCTCACCAGTCTTTGCTGCCCTAGACCCTGGTCTTTGTAGCCTGCCCACAAATCCAGGCCTAGAACACAGCACTCTGTCTGCATCCAACATAATAACAGTTGATGGTGGCTTTTTCTTCTCATTAAATTACATTGATGGACAACTCGCACCATCACACTTTATCTGATCTGAATTTCATTACAGAAGTGAAGATCAGATTTTGTAGAATCCCACAAAATCTCGTGCTGTTGCATGTTGTAGCATGCCAATTTTGGGGGGGTCAGATAAAATCTCAAATATCAAAATCTCCTGTGTATTTTAGCACTTAAAATGGCCATACATGGACCAATAAAAGTTGCTGACAGATGAGTGTCAGTAGCTTATTGTCCCATGTATGGGGCAGGTTGGGCAGGTTTAAAAATCCCATCAGAGAGAAGAACGCATCAGCTCACTGGTTCTCACTCCAATGGCCTGCTAGTACTGCACTGTGATACAATCGTTTGTGTCAGATTTTTTTAAAGACAATTCGATCCAGACAAAGGAAGCACAAAAAAATGATACATTAAAGTTTACTGTCCTTCAAAGAAAAGTGTCAATTGTAATACAGGTACGGGACCTATTATCCAGAATGCTTAGGACCTGGGGTTTTCCATAATTTGGATCTCCATGTCTTAAGTCTGCTAAAAAATAATTTAAATATTGAATAAACCCAATATGACTTTTTGCGTCCAATAAGAATTAATTATATCTTAGTTGGGATCAAGTACAAGGACAGTACTGTTTTATAATTACAGAGAAAAAGGAAATCATTTTCAAAAATTGAGGAAAGTGGATAATCCGCTCAATATGCCTCTGCCCTTAGTCTCAACTACTAATTACATATATAATACATATTGATACATTATTTTTAATTTCATATAACTGAGTGAATGTGCTCCTTTTTGCAGAGCTTCCTGCCATCCTGGTTTTAGCTGGGTGCCAGCACACTTGAAAAAATACACAGCTTTCATCAGGGAAAAAAGACCCAGTTAGAGAAATTGTAAAGGGTCTAGCAATCCTGTGAAAGAGTTTTTTCACAGTACACTAGGGAAATTATAGGGTTCCCACCTGTCCGGTTTTGACCTGGACAGCCTGGTTTTCAGTAGGGCTGTCCAGGTGAAAACTACCTGCCCGGTTTTTGGAAAACCAGGTAGGATTCTCGAAGATTGACATGCCGATTGGCGTCATAGCCTGTCCCCCATGACGTTGCAGCCCTCCTTGTGATGTCACTGCCTCTCCCCTGTGACATCACGCCCTGCCTCCCTGCCCTGAGTTCCCAGGCAGGAGAGGTGGCAACCCTAGAAAAAGACAACAAGAAGACAATTAAAAATTATTTGGAAGACTGGGTTGGATTTGATTGGAAGTCACTTTTTTAAAAGCAACAAAAGGCCTGGGAAAAAATGGCGTACATTTTCACACAGGCCCAGATTTGTGGCAAGGCCACAAAGGCACAAATGCAGGGGCGGCATGCCGCCCAAGCCGCACAGCAATGTTGCTCACATACGGCAAATGGGGGCAGCCTTGGGGCGCCCCAACAACAAATATGGTGCTGTTTTACATTCTCCCTCCTCAACACACAAAACTATCTTCCAGGTTTCTCTGTTGCAAACATCCTCCTTCACAATGCCGTGGGGGGAAGGGCACACACAATGATGCCCTAAACAAAGCGCTGTACTTTATGAGCAGGACTATACTTTAGTTCTGCTTTCAATTATTGAGGCCTGCCCTAAACATTATTACACTATGTGAGAAAATAGAAAATGTGACTTGAAACAGGAACTCCTGTATTAAAACGGTGTCCCTGCTAATGAAAATAAGTATGTTTGCGGCTCAGAGATCTTAGTCAGAGACACAGACGGTAAAGAAAAAAAACAGCTAAAACTGAAGATTTGGACCGCAGAGCAATAAGTGAGTGTAAAAAGAAGCAGCACATTTGAACAATAGAGAAAGCCTAACCGCCCCTCTTTTCTAAGCTGCTTTCCCTCCCTCCATGGTAACAGAGTATGTTCAGTTAACAAAGAACTGGTGAGATCTAGGAGTTAACCCTTTCTGTGGTAGAATCTAACCCACAAACCCTTGCGTTAAAAAAAAAAAAAAACAATGAAAGAGGCTGGTAGATTTCCAGTAAAGGTCTTCCTCCTCAAACACAAAAAAATGTCTTTTGTGAAATATTTTAACTTTTGAAAGTTGTTTATTTCTGTATTTCTGACAACAGTTAAAAAAAACTACATGAGAAAAGTCTCATTCAAGCAAGCATTATTATTATTCTGTGTGCGTTGTTGCTTTAGCTATTCACGGTTTAAAAAGTTTTGCTTTGAGAAAAGGCAAATGTTATAAGTGAAAATGAAACTCTGGGTGCACTAGCAAACTGTAATTATGAATAGGGTTACCACCTGGCCGGTAAAATGATGCCTGATGACAATGTTATTGAGAGAAAAAAAAAAAGATAAAAATATAAGAAGGCCGGTATTTTTTCTCAGAAACGTGGCAACCCTATTTGTGAGTGGATGAGGCATTCTGGGGTGACTGAGGGGGAGTGGGGCTTGGCAGGGGCGGGCTGAGCCGACTGGGGGCCCTAGGCAACCCGGTCGTCCACCTCGCCCCTGCACCTGCATCACGCACCCCCTGATGTGCGATGCAAAGCGAAGTGAAACGTTTCTCAGACTAGGGGTAGGCAGGAGAGGCTCCTGTCTGGCGTCCCCCAATCGTTGCACCCTAGGCAACTGTCTCTTCTGCCTACCCCTAGTTCCGGCCCTGGGGCCTGGCCTAATTTGTTCTGGCAGGTAACAATGATTCTTGATCCCAATGTTAATAATAGTGAAAAAATAGTGAACGCCGGTATTTTTACCAGAGAAAGTAACCTACTCATTAATAATTTAAATGCTAAGAGGTATGCACTGGATATGGAAACATGCTATGTAATGATAACTGGCAGTTGACTGCTGAAGGTGACTAGACCCAGGGTTGGACTGGGCCAGCGGGGCACTAGGAAAAAATCTGGTGGGCTTTACCAAACCAGAACCATTCCCTCCAACAACTACAGGTAGCGCATCTTCCCCCCATTGTGGCCACAAAGAGTAAGTGTGGTACACAACAGGGGGAGGGGGTTTGACATTGCAACTGGGGTGGGGGTCCCCAGATGACAGTCCCAGTGGTCTTGGATACCCCAGTCTAACCCCGACTAGACCCGTAGTAAACATTGTACCTTATATTACATAAGCTCCTAGGGCCAAAAGTATCCAGACACATTTTTAGTTAAAAGTATTCAGACAACTGAAATTCTCAGTTAAAACCAACTTTCAATTTAGAAAATAAGGAAACACCCAAACTCTCCACACTTCTTTCCCCTATAGCGGAGCAGGTTGCTGGTGCTTTTCTAAGCGATTGCCCCCCCCCCCCGTCTTTTTGTGGCGCCGCTCCGAACACCCCAATTTTACCATTGACTTTGATAGGGAAGATTTTCAAACTGCTGCCACGCTTACAGCTTTGAAGCTATACCCCCCAAACTTGAATAACATAATAACGGGGTCACCCTGAATGGGGGAATTAAAACTGCTGCCAATCGTACAGCTTTGAGGCTCCACCCCCCAAACTTGAATCACATAGTCATGGGGTCAGCCTGAATGAAAATATGATGATTGCTGGATGCCCAAAAGTGGGTGGAGCTGTGAACAATCAGATTTTACCTATTGATTTGGCAGAAATTCAACCTGCTGCCATTCTCACAGTAATAACACCGGGGTCCCCAAACTTTGCAGAGTTAGGTACCAGGTAAGAAAAAGTGGGCGGAGCCACCAACAGCCAATCAGATTTCACCTATTGAATTTTATTGTTTAGGTGCCAGGGTTCCCAAACTTTGCACAGTCAGTAACTGGGTAACTTCGTACTCAAGGTCAGAAAAAGTGGGTGGGGCCGCCAAAAGCCAATCAGATTTCACCAAAACTTTGCAGAGCTAGTCACCAGGTAACTGCGGTTCAGAGTTGGAAGTGGGTGGAGACACCAGCAACTAATTGTTGCTTTCAATGGGGGAATTCAGCCTGATGCCATTCTCACAGTATTAACACCAGGGCCACTAGGGGATTGCACTTCACCTATTGAATTTTTTTGGTTTAAATTTAAAATGCTGCCTTTCTTAAACTATTTATGTCAGGGTTCCCAAACTTTGTACAGTCAGTCACGGGCTGACTACATATTCAGGGTTAGAACAAGCGGGTAGGGCCACCAACAGCCAACCCATTTCCACCCATTAAATTTCATTGGTTTATATTTAACTAATGCCAGTATTAATTCCAGAGTTGTTAACACATTTCACCTATTTACTTTCAATGGTGACGTGTAAAATGCTGTCAGTCTCACAATTTTTATGCCAAACTTTGCACAGTTGGTCACTGGGGGACTGCAGATCAAAAATAGGAAAAGTGGGTTGGGCCACTAACAGCCAGTCAGATTCCATCCATTGAATTTTATTGATTTAAATTTAAAATGCTGCCATTCTGCCAGGATGCCCACTGTTTGTCACTGGGTGACTTCGACTCAAGGTTAGAAAAAGTGGGCACACCCACCAACCACCAATTACAATTTACCTATTGACTTTTATTGGTTTAAATTTAAACTGCTGCCGTTCTGTAACTATTAATCCTAGGGTCCCTATACTTTGCAGAGTTAGTCACTGGGTAACTGCAGTTCCAGGTTATAAAAAGTGGGTGGAGCCACCAATCAGATGTCATTCGTTGACTTTAAGTGGGAAAATTTAAATTGCTGGCATTCAGACATACCCCCCAACTGTCCCGCTTTTTGCGGGACAGTCCCGGTTTTTATAGCGCATCCCGCTGTCCCCGGATAGTTCCATGAATGTCCCACATTTCCGTAATAGATTACGGAAACGCGGGACATTCATTAAACTATCCAGCACAGCAGGATGCGCTGGCTGGACCCGAAAGTTCCGACTTCTTCTGCTGCTTTGCTTGTTATGCCTGTCCTTGTGCAGTGCGACAGGCCCTTTTATAAGGTTACGCACGGGGCACAACCTTATAAAAGGGCCTGTCACCGCTGCACAAGGAGCCGCATAAGAAGTAAAGCAGCAGACAAAGGCGGAGCTCCTATGGGGGATACTGTGTATGGGGGCTACTGTGTATGGGGGCTACTGTGAATGGGGGCTACTGTGTATGGGGGGCACTGTGTATGGGGGCTACTGTATATGGGGGCACTGTGTATGGGGGCTACTGTGTATGGGGACACTGTGTATGGGGGCACTGTGTATGGGGGCACTGTGTATGGAGGCTACTGTCTGTGATGTCTATGGGGGGCCCTGTCTATGGGGGCACTTTCTATGGGGGGTACTGTCTATGGGGGCACTGTGTATGGGGGGTACTGTGTATGGGGGGCACTGTCTATTGGGCCATTGGGGGCACTGTGTATTGGGGGGCAAAACTGGTACATAGTTATAACTCACTTATAACTGACTGCCTTCTTTCTATATATGTATTTCATATTTTTATTTAGGAGTTGCTACATTGTATTCCTTAGGTAGTACAGTATGAGGGTATAGCACATTTGCGTCTGATCCCGCCATTTCAACTATATAAAAGGAGTGTTTTTTTTTTAAATGGGGTGCGGTAATTGGGGTGTGACCAAAAAATGTTGGCGCGCTGCGCGCACCAAATCTTTTTGTCCCTCTTTTCATTTTTCAAATGTTGGGAGGTATGCATTCAGACACTATTAAAACCAGGGTCCCCAAACTTTGCACAGTGGTTTTTACTATATAACTGTGGTCCAAGGTTAGAAAAAGTGGGCAGAGCCAACAACAGATCAGATTTCATTCAGTGACTTCACGTTTTTCAACCCAACATGTTTGTTCTCAAACTTCCCTTTCTAGTTAATTCTATTATTTGTTATTCTAGAAACAATAATAAAAATGTAGTTATATTTATAACTGTGCTTTCAGAAAGAGCCAACACTTTTAGGTAAGCTTTTGTTTCTACTTCTCAATGTAAACAGAGGAGTCATGGATGGACTTGGCGGTTTTACTACCGATTGCTATTCTAAGAACACGTCTAGACCCATGAAAATTTCAAAATTAAATATAAAAAAATCTGTTTTCTCATTTGAAACATGGATTTTAATGCAGGATTCTGCTGGAGGAGCGCTATAAACTGATGCACTTTGTTAAACACACGTTTTACCAAAACACATTGTTTTATCGCTTAAGAACCCTGCTCCTCAGCACAAGAACTGTTTGTACAGAGTATGGGGCTTTTATGGGTAACAAGGAGCAAACAATCCAGTATCAGATGAAGTGGTGTAAGGGTGAATACACAAGGAGCTACTTAGTAGCAGCTACTTGTCACGGCTACTTAACACCAGAAAATACAAAATACAAAACTGAGAATTGCCTCTGCGAAACACACGAAGAGCCAATTATCAGTAAATGATCAGCATTATTGATTTTGTAGCGATGACAAGTAGCTGCTACTAGTAGCTCTGCGTGTCTTCACCCTAAAGTTGACCTCCACCGGAACTTGCAGCAGTGGTAAGGTGTCCAGGGGTCGGACACTGTGCCGTGTCCCCCGCATTAATATCCTTAAAGGAGAACTAAACCCTATAAATGAATATAGTTTAAAATACCATCTTTTATATACTGTATTTACTGCACTAGCCTAAAGTTTGCTGCAATAGCAGCAATAATTAAGGACTTTAAACTCGTCACAGGAGCCCCCATCTTAGAAAGTGTCTACGACACTCACATGCTCAGAGTGCTCTGAGTAGCTGTTAAGAAGCTAAGCATAGGGGTCTTCGTAAATTGCCAAGCAGAAAATGAGGCTGGTCTGTAATATAAGCTGATGCTACAGGGCTAATTGTTAAATTCTGATGCTAATTGCACTGGTTTCTGAGTTGCTATGTACAAATTTTCTGTATAAGTTACTAATCAGCTTTTTTATTTTGTTATTTTTTTATACTGTGTATATACAGTATCAGGCCCGGATTTGTGCGCATGTGCACGTGGGGGGGGGGGGGGGGGGGGGGCGAGATATGAAAGGGGAGCAGCCTTGAGTTAATGCCCTTTTTTGTGCAAGACAGTACTTTATTTGCTTTAGTAGCCACAGAATGACACTGCCTGGAATTAGATAACTTTCCCATTAAGGATACCCCCAACACACTACTCTGGCAACCACAGAGCTGAACTTGTTTAGTAGCCTGGGATGAATACCATCTGGTCGTGGACCTTTGTTTACCTTAACATGTTCAAGTGTTAAGGTAACTCTCTTTACTCTGTCCCTGAATACCTCCATATGGAACACCAAGATTCTTCCTTTTGGAGCAATTAAACATTATTTTGTCTATTCCTGGACTTAAAGGAGAGTAAGCTTTATCAGAAAGGTCTATGTAAATACAGCCATAAGCACTCACAGAAACGCTGCACTGAGTTCCCTGTCAAAAGATTAGTTGTGTCTGTTTTCCTCTGCCAGAGACACGCAGCTCTTTGCTTTCTGCTCTTCCCTGCTCCCCCCTCCCTCAAGAATGCTAAGAACTCACCCCCCCTCTTAGGAATGTGGATCTGAGCCAATCAGCAGGAAGCTGACTCATAGTCTTACTAACTGAGCATGTTCACTTGGTCTGGGTGTCTGTGCAGGAGTGAGGCATTATGGGAACTTTCTTTACACAGCCCAGCGTTTTTTCTTCCTGTTTGGCTTCAGATCTTCTGAACAGGTAAAATATGGGGAGACTTAAGGGCACTATTGAAACAACTGAAGGTATGCCTGCATCTTGAGATTAACTCTTTATTATACTTTAATTCTCCTTTAAGGACAAATGCCCATACCTTGTGCACTCTTGCCTTCGAATTTGTGCCCAACTATGTTACCCAACTACTTAGACTGTAAGCTCTATGGGGCAGGGATCTCCTTCCTACTGTGTCTCAAACCACATGGCACTTAATCTCTGTCTATTTACACTTATTTGTTGTATTTATTATAACACTTGTCCTCCCTGTGTGTAATGTTGTATATTTTAAGATTGTACAATGCTGCACATGCTTGTAGCACTTTATAAATAAAGTTATACATACATACATATGTTAGGTTATTTTTGTGCCACTTGGCTGCAAATCCATTGGATGCTGTGTGTGTACAAGCTGGATATTGAATAGAATTTTCCATTGTCAGATTTTAAAAAAAAGTGTTTGCTTTCTGTAAATTTATTATATTTAATAACTGTTCTTTTTAATTAAAAAAATAATACTTTTTTGGGTTTTTATAGTTTGTCTTATAATGATAAGGAAGAGCAGACTGAGTACTAAGGTATTAGCAACCTGCTTTGTATCCAGGATCTGAAGAGGTAGAGTACATTTCTACTGTCATTTGCTAATTGCTTTACCAATGATTTTAGAAGGAAGAGACTAAAACCTGATGCATTTAACATTTTATATTCTGATGCCAAGAACATAATACACTGAATGCTCACCCTGCAGATTTGAGAGTTTTTTTGTTCAGATATAAAGGGCTGAACTTCACAGCAGGCACTGGACATATTTGTCAATGCCACAGTATCTTGTAATGCAACTGCAAGCAAAAGCACAATATTTTGAGTGTACACCAAATCTGATCTTATATGCTATTAAGGTTGCCACCCATCCGGATGTGACCTGGACAACACGGTTTTCAGAAGGACTGTCCGGGTCAAAACTTCCTGCCTGGTTTTCCAAATAAGACAGTGTTGCATTAAGGGGATAGTAACACGGCTGAGGTCCTACCAGAATTGTATTCTTCAACAAAATGTGCCTATATGTCCTTCAGACCATTTTTCTCAATTTGACCTCTTTCTATCCATTGTTTGGTATAGTATGCTTTATGTTAGTTTTTTTGTTGATTTGTTAATTTGAGCCAATAAATGTTGTTGTTTTTATTCCACTGAAATTTCTGCTGTTTATTCATATACCAAATGACCAATCAGGGTCAGAGTTAACAGCTTGGTTATCACTGTGCTGCTGCCTTCTTTCATGTTTAGGTATGTGACTATACAATAAGCATCCTCCACTGCAATACAAAAAAACCCTCCTGCACTAATCTGTGCTGCTTGATTTTGTTAAATTATGCTTTTTACTCATTCCCCCTTACTTGTGTGGCCCTTGCTTTTTCTGCAAAAATGTAAAAGATCTGTGCCAAGACTGCTTGCAAAATTAACTTTTCAACCCCCAGTGCAGAGAAGGCAAGCAGATAGGCAAGGGCCACTTATAAACCATGTAAGGGGGAATGAGTTAAAGCACCATTTTAAAAGAGGAAACCAGCAGTACAGAGCAGTGCAAGAGAGGGCGTGTGTCAAGCCTTACTGCTATTAGGAAGGAGTCGGGACCAAGGAAAAAGCCAGCACACAGATAAGGTAAAAGATAGATGCAGAAGGAGCACCAGAACTCTAAGAAAAGTGCACCCAGGAACACACAGATGTAGAACCTGGGTAGTAACCATCCTTTTATTTTGAATGTGGCACCAAAGTATGATGTGATGATGTCCCACACTGGCATGCAGCGGTGTTCCGTCGGCGGGGAAACCACATGACGTCTATGGGCGCAACCATCTTGGAGGACATATTGCCATGGAAACGTGTATCCAGCAGCATGCCCTGTGGTGCTTGTTACAGTACCCCCTTCCCCAAGGGGGGGCACAGGACCATTGCCAGGTTTTTGAATAAACCATTTATAGAGGTCTCAAATGAGGCAAGGAGCATGTGCTTGACCCAAGAACACTCTTCTGAACTAAAAGATCAGAAATTGTAAGACTCTGGAAACTCTAGAGACAAGAATTCTTTCTACCTTGTATTCTTGTTCTTCTCCTTTCACAATAGTAGGAGCAGATGGTCGCTGTCCTGAGGAAAATTGGTTGAAAATCACTGGTTTGACAAGAGACACATAAAACACATTAGGAAACCGTATCTCTGGAGGAAGTTGAAGGCGAATGGCCTTAGGATTGATAATCTCGATGATAGGGAAGGGGCTGATGAATTTAGGTCCTAATTTGGTAGAGGGAATCCTGAGATTCTGAGAATTGTTCTTGGTAGAGAAATTGTCTCCCAGAAAATATGAAGGAGCTTGCTTGCGTTTCCTATCAGCATAGTTCTTCTGTACAAGGGTAGACTTCTCCAAACGTGCCTTGGTAGTAATCAAAATAGCAGACATGTGGGTTACTATATCATCTGCAGTGGGGACATCGGACAGAAGAAAATTCTAGGGGAAAGCTAAGGGATGTTGACCATAAACACAAAGAAAAGGAGATCTCCCTGTAGATGCATGGGTTGCATTGATATGGGCGAATTAAGCTCAAGGAAGTAGATCAGACCAGTCATCTTGACAGAGAGAAACGTGACATTTCAGAAATTGTTCCAAAGCTTGATTAAATCTTTCAGCAGCTCCATTACACTGAGGATGGCATGCAGAAGAAAATTGAAGACTAACCCCAAGGGACTGGCAGAAAGAGCAGCAGAATTTAGAGACGAATTGAGAGCCTCTGACAGAGACAATTTGCACTAGAAAGCCATGGAGGTGACATATGTATTGAACAAATAGCTGGAAAAGTTCCATAGCAAATTGGAGTTTGCGTAAAGGGACAAAGTAAACCATCTTCCTGAAGTAGTCAATAAACACCCAAATTACAATACTGCCAGGAGAGGGAGGTAATTCAATGATAAATTCCATGGCCAAATGTGTCCAGGGTCAGGAGGGAACTCGTATGGGCTGCAGAAGACCACAAGGTAAAAAGTAACTATACTTAGAGGAGGCACAAATGGTACAGGAAGTGACAAAGTCTCTGATATCTTTCTGTATGGGTGGCCACCATACAAGCCAATTTAAAAAAATCCATGTTTTTCTTTACTCCAGGATGACCAACTTGTTTAGAACAGTGTGTCAGTTGTAGAACAGAGAGATGGAGTTCAGGAGGAATATAGGCCATGCCAATGGGAGTTTCTGGAGGAGCAGTAGACTGTTTCCACAGTTTGCTTCTCAGATTCTGTATGTTCAGTCTGCTCAGAGAAGCGATAATCCAACTAGAAGTAAAAATCAGGTTGTAGTCTTCACGGAGACAGTCTTCAGGGAGAAACCTTCTAGAAAGAGCTCCTGCTTTTCTATTCTTGAAACCAGGGTGATAAGTGATGGAATGTAATGCACCTTCTAAGAGATGGCGCCACTCTTCCAAGGTTAACTTATCAGCAAGTAACTCTTGGTTCCCAATATCAAAAAGGACAATTTAACCAAAAATGTAATTTTTTGCCTAAAAAAAGAAAACAAAATTCTAAGCAACTTTTCAATACAGGTATGGGATCCCTTATCCGGAAACCCGTTAGCGAGAAAGCTCATCTCCCTTAGACTCTATTTTAATAAAATAATTCAGACTTTTAAAATGGCTTACCTTTTTCTCTGTAGTAATAAAACAGTACCTTGTACTTGATCCCAACTAAGATATAATTAATCCTTATTGGATTCAAAACAATCCTATGGCATTTAATTAATGTTTTATTGATTTTTTAGGAGACTTAAGGTATGGAGATCCAAATTATGGAAAGACCCCTTATCCGGAATACCCCTGGTCCCGAGCATTCTGGATAATGGGCAGCCCCGAATTTATCTTCCGGGCGCCTCTAGGCAGCCCCCGTTGATCGCCGCAATGGGGCCCCCCCCTCAATGTGCATGCGCAAACTAGTTAGTAACAGTGGAACCCTCATGAAAACTGCATAGCTGGGAAACAAACCAATGTTGTGTTTTAGTGCCAGTGTTATAGTGCGAGGGCATGCCTGAGTATCTGGCATCAGTACCCACTGCATCACTGTACTACAATATATTTTACTAATTTGATGGGTTTACGTCAGTGATTATTATAGAAAGTTAATATCTACTCCTAAAATGAAAGGCATTACATTACTTCAAAAAGGATTCTGTAGTAGAAACCACTGCATGGGCTCAGGAATACATTTGAAATCCACTGTCTGTCAACACAGTTTATCGCTTCATCCACAATGCTACCATGCAAAAAAACACCTATATATAAATATGACCCAGAAACACTCCTGCCTTCTTTCTGCCCTAGTTCATTTCAAGCATACCCCCCAACTGTTTACGTGGGACTGTCCCGGATGGTTCAATGTCCAGCATTTCCATTATAGATTGCAGAAATGCGGGACATTCATTGAACTATCCAGGACAGTGATATGCGCTGGCTGAAACCAGGCGCTCCTGCTCCTTGTGCCGCACAAGGAGCCGCATAAGGAGCCGCAGAAGAAGGAGACGAAAAAGAAGACAACAACTTTGGGGAGGCATTGTCTATGGGGGCATTGTGTATGGGGGGTACTTTCTATGGGGGGTACTGTCTATAGAGGCAATTGGGGGCACTGTCTATGGGGCACTGTGTATGAAGGGGGCAAAACTGGTACATAGTTATAACTCAGTGGCGTAGCGAGGGGGGTGCCGAGGGGGCCATGGCCCCGGGCGGCGTATCAGAAGGGGCGGCGGTGGCTCCTTCTCTCTTACAGGCAACAGGCGCTTTTATAAGGTTGCGCCCGTGCGTATGACGTCACACGTCAGCGACGAGGCGCAACCTTATAGAAGCGCCTGTTGCCTGTAAGAGAGAAGGAGCCGCCGCCGATGGTCTGTTGGGGGTATGTACTATGGGGGAAATTGGGGGCACTGTGTGGGGGCTACTGTCTATGGGGAAATTGGGGCACTTTCCATGGGGGGGGCCAGGTCTTTGTGGGGTATTGTGTATGGGGGCACTTCCTATTGGGGGCACTGTGTATGGGGCAATTGGGGCACTGTGTATGGGGGCACTTTCTGTGGGGGGGGCAAGGTCTTTGGGGGGTATTGTCTATGGGGGAACTGTGTATGGGGAAATTGGGGCACTGTGTATGGGGGCACTTCCTATTGGGGGCACTGTCTAAGGGCAATTGGGGGCACTGTGTGGAGGGGGCTGTCTATGGGGACACTGTGTATGGGGCAATTGGAGGCACTGTCTATGGGGAAATTGGGGCACTTTCTATGGGCAATTGGAGGCAATGTGTGTGGGGAGCACTGTGTATGGGGCAATTGGGGGCACTGTGTATGGGGGTACTGTCTATGGGGCAGTTGTATGGGGGGACCGTGGCCAGAATAGCGTTAGGGGGGCCTGGCCAGCATAGTGTTAGGGGGCACTGTGGTAGGGTGACCCTAATACTTTTTATGTCTGTGTGTCCTGTACTGATGGGAGGGGCCCCGTGATTTCTGATGGCGGCCCTGCCACCATGGGCAGCCACGGACGCACAGCTGAATCCACTTTTGACAATTATGACATGCGCACCGCATTTCAAATTCAATAAAAAAAAAAAAAAAATTTAATGCTGCTTTTTTTATTTTGTCTATTTTTTTTAAGAATAACTAAATAGAGGGGCGGCAAATTTCCAGTCGGCCCCAGGCGACGAAAGCCCACGCTACGCCACTGTTATAACTCACTTATAACTGACTGCCTTCTCTCTATATTTGTATTTTATATGTAGGAGTTGCTATATTGTTTTCTTTATGTAGTACAGTATGAAGGTATAGCACATTTTGCGCCTGATCCCATCATTTCAACTATATAAAAGGAGTATTTTTTGAAAAAAAAAGGGGTGTGGTAATTGGGGCGTGGCCAAATATTTTCCGTGCTGTTTGCACCAAATTTTTGTCCCTCTTTTCATTTTTCAAATGTTGGGAGGTATGTTTCAAGTACTGAGGTGAAGTGGAAAACTGTCCCGTGGTATGATTAATAAAAGTGTTAAAAAAATTTAGATGAGATGGACCATACAACTTATTTTCAGTATTAGTATAAAAGCCTGCCTCGATAATGATATTGGGTGCATTACTGCACATGGCATGGATAGATTGCACATCTGCAAAGATGTTATATACAGGTTTTGGAGCAACATATGGTCCCATCCAATGTTTTGAAGGGAAGGCCTTCCTTATTTCAGCAAGACAATGCCTAAATTCTGCACAAGTTCAGGTTCTAATCTGGCCTAAACATTTGGTGCATTATAAAAATGCACAAAAAATACAACAAAGGAGACCCCAAACTATTCAGCAGCTGAAATACTGTATCAGGCAAGAATAGAATAGTGCAGAGTGGTAAACATGCACCTGTCCCAACTTTATTGAAATGGGTCACTGGCATCAAATTGAAATGCATATATTTTGCATAAAACAAAACAATTTTTCAGTTTCAATATCTGATTTGTTGTCTTTTTACTATTTTCAGTAACAGGGGTGGTTCACCTTTAAGTAGACTTTTAGTATTAAAAGTTATAAAATGACCAGAACTTAGCAACTTTTCAACTTGTCTTTATTTTTTTATTGATTTTGAATTGTTTTTTTACCTCTTCTGACTCTTTCCAGCTCGGGTTGCCACCTTTGCCAGTGGCTAAACCCGAATGAAGGGGGCAGGGCTGATGGTATTGAGGATGGGGCAATAAAGCTAGGGGATTCCTCTCCTTGTTCAGAGTGAAGCTCCGCCCCCACTTCCTGTTCAGGTCTCTCATTACATCGACTACCTGTAGTCGAAGTGGAGAGCCTTCTGCTCATGTCTGGAGGCAGCAGGAGCCAGTCTGTGCATTAGCAGGGTTTTTTTTCTTGATGAGAGACCTGAACAGGAAGTGGGGGCGGAGCTTCACTCTGAACAAGGAAGGAGAGGAAGAGAGCAGCTTGTCACTGAGGAAACAGGTCAGAAAGAACAGAGGGACAAAGGTAGGCAATTCTGGGAAGCTGTTTAGAGTAATTTTATTAATAGAAAAAAAAAGGTTTACTTATTCTTTAATAAAAATAAAACCTCAGTATTTAAATGTTTTTCATTTATTGTTCAGATTATTGTTCGGGTTTCACAAGGCTGAAAACTGAACAGACAGTTGAGACCCAAGCAGGCCTAAGGAAAGCAAAACTGTCTCGGTCAAAACTGAACAGGTGGCAACCCTATTTCCAGCTTTCAAACCTCTGTTTTTTTAAGGCTTCAATTTAATTTTATTGTTAATTTGTATTACTTATCTTTCTATTCAGACTCCTATTCTCCTATACCACAGTTGCTAAAATTCCAAACTGGAAAGTTACTGAATATTAAATACTAAATTAAATACTAAATATTAAAATTAAATACTAAATTGAATACTAAATAATTCAAAAACCACAAATAACAACTTAAGACCAAATGCAAATTCTTTCAGAATAGCACTCCCTACAACATAAAATTTAATTTAAAGGTGGAAATGGATAAGCCTGGTCCTGTTTTTACAAAGATCTGTTAAAAATCTTAACATGTATGGCCAGCTTTAGTCTTTTTGAGAGACATAGAAGACAACATTCTGTAAGGCTGATGCCACATGGGCGTATTCTCAGCAATCGTCTTTCGGCTTGCAGAGAATACGCCCCGCTACTTTAAAAATCACCTACCTTGTGCCTGCACCCGAATGAATGAAATCCGCTTGGGTGCAGGCACGTGTAGCAGATATCCACCAAAAAACGCGAGACTTCGTATCTTCGGCAGATATTGGCTACATGTGCCTGCACCCGAGCGTATTTCTTTCATTCGGGTGCAGGCACAGGTAGGAGCGTATTAGCACTATTTTCAGCAAGTGGTTTTCTGCTTGCCTAAAATATACGCCATATGCTCAGTCTGGTATCAGCCTAAAGTGAACAAAAAAAAAGCAGCACTAAAAGCTTGCAAAGCAGAAAAGTGCTCCAAAAATAAAGGATCCTCACAACCCACTTATAATTAACTAAACTACTTGCAGCATTGTTATTTGCCAGTACACTCTCACAAATTAACTTGAATTAGTTGAGAATGAAGCAAATTTCACTGTCAGTAAAAAGTAATAACCACAAAAAAAAGCGGAAGCTGAAAATGTAACTGAAATCAAAGGAAGACCCAGACAACTTATTAACTACTTAAATGCCAGACTCTTTACAAACAGTAACTTCTACTTAAATACATAAACACTCTTGGATGCTAAAACACAGGAGTGCACTAAATTATCGATGTGCACGGCAATGGTAAATAGGCTTACAGGTATAGAACCTGTTATCCAGAATACTTGGGACCTGGGGCTTTCCGGATAAGGGGTCTTTCTGCAATTTGGATCTCCATATCTTAAGTCTACTGAAAAATCATTTAAACATTAAATAAACCTAATAGGATTGTTTTGCCTCTAATAAGGATTAATTATATCTTAGTTGGTATCAAGTACAAGGTACTGTTAAAAAAAAAAAAGCAAATAATTTTTTAAAATTAGAATTTTTTCTTATAATGGAGTCTTTGGGAGATGGCCTTCCTGTAATTTAGAACTTTCTGGATAAAGGGTTTTCAGATAATGGGTCCCATATCTGTACTAAAATTGTAGATCCATCCAATATTATAAGTTGTTCATAACGATTGTTAAAAGAATAAACATTCAGCAAGCAATGGAATGATTTAATAAAAAATACTTAAAGGATTTTAAATGGTATTGCTATTGAAAGCAGTATCTGTCAGGCCATTTTTATTTACTGCGCAGCTTGTCCTGACAAAAGACAACTACACAGTTTTAAGAGTTGCTTTCAACAACTATTACAAATACAAATAAATTAAATCTGCTAAGTCTTCAATTAATGAATATTTATATGTACAATATTCTTTTGGAGAAGAGCCAAATCTAAAATAAGCAGTATGTTTAATGCCATGACAGGAATATTTCTACATGGAAACTATGCATGATTTTGAACCCAAACATACCTGTCACCAACAGGGACAGTGTCCTACTCTTTTGGTTTTTTTATAGTCTTTGAATTGTTTGCCTTCCTCTTCTATTTCCAGCTTTCAAATTGGGTCACTGGCCCCACTAGCCAAAAAAATATTGCTCTGTGTGGTTAAAATTTCTTTGTAAATTATACTTCTTATTACTTATCTTTCTATTACGGCCCTCATCTATTCACATTCTTGTCTCTCTTTTAAACCACTGCCTGATTGCTAGGTTAAACTGGACCTTAGCAACCAAACAATTCCAAAAAACAATTCCAAAAAGAGCTGCTGATGAAAAAATGAAATCATTGAAAAAAAACACAAACAAAAATGAAGACCAACTGCAAATTGTTTCAGAATAGTTCAAAAATATTATTTTAAGGGGGCAAATGGGCGAAGCTGAGCAGGCAGGATGTGTCTGTAATAGCTCTGCACCGTGCCGCAATAAAAAGCCACAATAAGTGGAGTACTCCGCCCAAACCTATAAAGAAAAACACTCCAAACTCAAGCAACAGCTGCAGACGCCTCGGATGTTCCAGCGCCCCACAACATAAAGCTCTCAGCCACCATCTTTAACTGCATGCACAGAACAAGACTCCAATACCAAATCACCACCACTCACAGCAGAGACGCAAGCCGTACACCAAACGGTGTTGTTTAAAACTGAACTCTCTGCAGCCATCACTGAATTCACTTGCTAAATAAGAGACCTGGAACTGCTCCAGAAGAGGTAACTTAAGAGTCAGAGAGGTCCCAGAATGAGTTACTCACCTCACCCAAATGATCAAAGGGATACTTCACTATTTAATACCTAGTTACCCCAAATTACACCTGCATATAGAAAGAATACATAGGGCTCTAGGCTGCCCATGCAATCCCAGTCTCCCTAGAGACATTGTACTCAAACTACATCACATGGAGATAAGGAACCTGGCACTAAAAGTAGCCCCAGCACCACGGCCAAGGATAAACTCCGCCACAAATATGCAACTATATGCAGACATCATCAAAACGATGAAACCAGTCACAGCAGTACACTGCCTAAATGACCCCCACAAAGCACAACTCACACAAAGAATACTTCACTCCAGGGGCATGCCCCCGAAATGTTATATGGTTTGCTACTATTAAAAATCAGCAGGGTTTATCCCACTTAAACAAGTCCTGTTGTGCCAGTATTTTTGTGCTATTTACTTCACCCAAAACCCACTGGAGACCCAGGGTGACCGCCCTCAATGGAAACACCATGATCACCATACTACTACGGGACACTCAGACACCCCAAGCCTAACCCTAACCCAACAGACTTCCTATAGTACACAACACCACAGACAATATTAGATGGTAAAATATAGTGCCAATCTTACCTCTGCAATCCAACAGTGGGCAATAGTCCCCCAGTCCTTTATACAAAATTGTGGCAGCAGGATGTTGCTGCACCCCCTCTTCTTAAAGTGGAAGGAGACCACACCATTTTAGTGCTCACCTACGAGAGTTAATTCACTGTTCCTAACAGTTATTTCTAATGTTTTCTGTTTGTTGTTACAGGCAAATGGTTGGGTTCCCAAATGCTAACTTGATGCTACTGTGAGCGTGGTTACAAGTAAAAGCCAAGCAAGAAGCTGAGACACCACTTCGGTTCTACACAAATGGTAACAATAAGTGCACTCTCGACTGTATACAATGTCAATTAAAATGATTTTTCAACTTCCCGCCCAAAAAACGAGCAGCATTTCAGACCTTTCAACACTCTTCTCCAGACATACTGTGTCTACAGGAGATACGTACATTTCACCACAAACTCTTACCTTAAATGTTTTTATACGCACAATACTAGACATTTCCTTTCATCTACAACAAGCAAACACAAAATATATTTCTCTACAATAACTTTCCATTTGTCATCACAAGGTGACCCCAGACACCCAGGGGCAATATATCATATTACAGGGCACTCTGTATGACCAACTTTACATCATACTCTCTACATACGCACCTGCAGTCTCTCCCCTCCTCTTTTTCAAATCCATAGTGAGCAAAATCTCTCACTATGGATCAGTAGAACAACATCCTAAAACAGGGGTCCCCAAACTTTTTGACCAGTGCACCACATTCAAATATAAAAAGAGTTTGGGAGCAACACAAGCATTAAAAGTTTATGGGGAAGCCAAATTAGGGCTGTGGATAGCTATTTGGTAGCCCCTCTGTTGAATGGCAGCCTATAGGGGGCTCTGTTTGGCAGTACACCTGTTTTTTATGCAACCAAAACTTGCCTTTATGCCAAGAATTTAAAAATAAGCACCTCCTTTAAGGCCACTGGGAGCAACATCCAAGGGGTTAGGGAGCAACATGTTGCTCATGAGCCACTGGTTAGGAATCACAGCCCTAAAACAAGCACTAGAAAACTCATTGAAGAAACAAAGCATAAGTGAAGAGTTTGTCAAACTGTAGTTACAGAAAAAGCGATCAACAGAACAACCCACAGATATGCAAATGAACATGATAATATGCTAGCCAAACTTCTAAACCCCCATAACAATAGAAACCCAATATACAAGATAAGGCAGCCAGACAGACTATCTACTACCCCTGATAAAATAACAGCGTCATTCATGGCCTTCTGCCAATGACTATACAGTGCTATTAATGTAAAGAAAACCACAGCTATAGAAAAAGATTTTCACCAGATCTACTCATAGCAGAAATTAAACAAATACTGGAGAGCACTATTACACATCAATAATTTGAATGTACAATTTAAAATCTGAAACCAGGCAAAGCCCCAGGCCCGGACGGGTTCTCCTCCCTCTAATATTTATTATAGTCCCCCACTTACACAAATTTTACCAACATATCACCGCAGGCCATCCACTCCCTCCGGAAATTAATGAAACAAAGATTTCAGTAATCCCCAAACCCAATAAGGATCAATTATCCCCAAGAAATTATAGATCTCATTGCTTAATCTGGATATAAAACTTTTGGCTACAACAACAAGCAAAACGCTGTAAACGTAACACTCACACACCATCAGCCTTAGAACTCATATGTTGTCAAACTCCATTAGCCCCCAGAACCTTGAGCCTAGTCTACAAGATGCTTAGCCAACCCTCCCCCATCAACAAAAAACCTAACCATATGCTAAAACGCAAGAGGGATCTTAACACAACTCTCTCAACATAACAATGGTCACAATGCAGCCTCACTGCTAAAGGTGCCCATACACTATAAGATCCACTCGCTTGGCGATGTCGCCAAGCGAGCGGATCTTCACCCGATATCCCCACCTATGGGTGGGCGATATCGGGTAGCAAGCTGCTTTAAAAAAAAATAATCCGATCGTTTGGCCCTGGGGCATTTGAGCTTACGGGGCAGTCGGTTCGGGGACCGCATCAACGAGCCGATGCGGTCCCCGATCCGACCGGATTTTCTAACCTGGCCGATCGAGATCTGGCCAATTTCAGGCCAGATATCGGTCGGCCAGGCAGCTCTGTTCTGCCCATACACGGGCCAATTAGCTGCCGAATCGGTCCAAGGGACCGATATCGGCAGCTATAGTCGGCCCGTGTATGGGCACCTTAACAAAGGAAGTACCTGTGTGACCATAAGTGAAAGATCAATAAAAATTCTACACAGAACACACCTAGTCCCAGTAAAGGTGGCCATACACGAGGCGATTTCGCTCGTTGTGCGATGAACGATTATATCGACAAACGATCGTATGGCGATCGAGTTCCCATACGATATGCCATCCACGGGCAACGATAATTCGGGAAAGATTTTGTCGCATCATTATCGTAAAATACCTACGATCGTACATCTACGTACGATCGATGTCGTTGACTTCCGCTGCTGGCAATCGTGACATGCGCAGAGAACAATCGTTGAAAGACAAATGTCTGACACTCACACCAACTGGCAGATTTTATCGTTAAACGACCAAAATTTTTAAACCTGGCCGATCGATTTTGGGGACGATAATGTCGGCTCGTTTAGTGGGCCGACGATCGTTCGTACACCACCAACTATACGATAACTTAACGATAGCATCGGATCGTTCGGGAATCGGTCGTTTGTAAGTAAAAAATCGGTCCGTGTATGGCCACCTTAAGACTGCATAAACTTTACCCCACTTGCAACCCACAATGTTTTAAAGGATATGCAGATGAAGTAACCATGTCTGGTGGGACTACAGAGTCGTGAGTGACCTCTGTAAGTGAGTGGGTGGGACTCTGTAACTCGCCTTCTGTGCTGTATACCAGAATTCCCCAAAGACTCAGTTATGCTACTGGGGAAAAAAAACACAAAAATTTACAAACTCGGCAAAAAGATTGAACAGCATATCCTGGCAGCTAGGTTGATAATAGCTAGCAATTGCAAAAAAACAGAGTTACCACTGAGCTTCATAAAAAGGCAAAATAATAAACATTGACATAAGCTAAAAGCTCACTTATATTTTAAAATAATATATGAAAGCCTATGACAAGATTTGGTTACCATGGCTAGCTCATGAAAACGATCCACAATTATTCATGGCTCTACACACTTAAGGCCAAAAATACTACCTTAAAATTGCACCACACAACTGCCAATGGCAGAACATAAAACTGCAACTCCTGTTTAACCGCACAATGTGGAACCCAGCTGCAACACAGGTGTTACTTATGTTGTTATTTTGCCAACTCTCTGCTTTGTGATGTTTCTCTTTACATGAAAAAGAAAACAATAAATTAATTTGTTTTGTGTATGTTTATTATGAAAACTTGTCAGAAGAAGAAGGCAAATAATTTAAAGACTATAAAAAAATAAGTAACGAAGATCAGTTGAAAAGTATCTTAGAACTAACCATTGTATAACATACTAAAAGTTAACTTAAAGATAATCCACCCCTTAAACAGGGCTCAGTTCTTTATTAAAATGTAACTATCTTAAAAAGCAGTAGACCGTGAATTATTAATGCAAAACATTATATAAGGACTAGAATTTTCCATTCCATTCACGGCCTGCACCCAGTTAATATTATGTAACGTTTAAAACGGTCTATAGACCTCTCAGACATGCTGCAAGCCATACAAATCCTTTGGTATACTGCACTCCACTCCTCTCCTCTAATAGGATAGTTCTGACCTACCTCATGTCTCCCTCAAGGGTGAAATAAAGAGCTATAACAGGATGCCTTTAATGATGGATTTTAACAGTTTTTTATTCGGTACAAAACCTACAAACTTATTTAGAAAACATGAAGGCCACATAAGAACCAAATACTGGATTTGGCATAACCACTGAATTAAGAATATTTTTTTTATAACATTTGAAAACATTAAAAAAAGTAAATTGGGATTTGGGCTTAAAGTCTCTTTTTTGTAAGTTTAAATATAAATGCTGAGTTCATCAAATGCAAATGCCGCTAAGTTTTGTGCATCTCTCTATGTTACTGTATTATTAAAGCACAATGAAACATGGTTGCAATAAAATGCGATTGGAATGCACAAGAAAAAAAACAGGCAGACTATAATGGAATGAGTTAGTTAATGTAATCAAACCAACAACTTAACCACATTATACACACAAAAATACTTGTAAGAGCACTACCGTGTGTACTAAATATTCAAATGCTGTCTAGTTGCAAGAGTAATTAAACTCTAGCAGACACATAGAAGTTTAAACTACAAGAATAAAATAAATAATTTAAAAACCACAAAACCGAAATTTAAAATTGTGTTAGAATGCCGCTGTCTAAATCACAGAACATAAATAATAAATAAAGGCGATACAGTGTGCAGGGTTTAATTACACTGAGGCAGAGCTACCTTTGGTGTAGCAGGGACAGCTGTACAGCCTCATTTACTTATACAGTATATACACATAAATATGTGAAAAATAAATGGTTTTTCAGTAATTTGTGAAATAGGAGAACCTAAATATTCTTGCCCTAGAGTGTAACTGTCTAGTTATACCCCCTGGTGAGACTTGTATATCAGACACTGGAAATACTGTAAAATATATTGAAATTCATTAGATGCTTTGAGTTGGGCATTATTAATCTGTAAATGTAAATGCAATTTTGTCTTAAAGCAACTGCAAACAAAATATATTTTAAGAGCAATGTTCTTACTTTTTATATGACTAGTTTATCTTTTGTTTGCCTGACAAACGGTGCCATAGCATCCTGCCTAGATTTGAACCAGTGACCCGCAGGTTGCTGTGCTGTATATTTTACCACTGCTCTATTTGAGCAGACACCTATTTCCATACTATGGTACCCTTGTATATTCATGTAGGCATGGTTAGTTTCACCTGTTGTTAATCTGGTGCTCTATGTTAACAATGAACCCGCCTTTATAACCCTCTGCTCTGCACTCAGTCTTTGCCCATTATAGGTCTTTCTAGCAAAGTTTCTGGGTCCTGTCCATTTGTTTTTGACCCTTGCCTGTATCCTGACTTTGAGTGAATTCCATCTGGACTGCCTGTTTGACTGCTCTTCTGGATCGTGATTTTGTACTGCTGTTCTGGTTTTGACCCAGACTTCCTGATTCTAGTAGGCTTCCTCAGTCCTCCTTCAACAATCTTGTTCCATCAGAACCTTTGCCCTGGTCCTCTCACTTTAAGACCTGGTGGCACCTGAGTAGCGGAGGGCTCCACCTGAAGCCAAAAGTGGCTGTTATAGGCAGAAGTGTGAGCTGTGACCAGGACCTTGGCAGTTGTTCTGGGTTTTGGGTTACCGATCGTGCCTATCAGCCCCACAAGACACTGCACTGCTGCCTCCACTGCAGTAGAGGACTTTATTAATATAATTATAACATATATGTTCTGAAAGCTCAGGCCTTGTTTAGGATTTGTTTGTTTGTTTGTTTAGGATTTTGATAAGACTACAACAAAGTTCACCAAAACTAGAATTTGCTTTTTAGCTTTTAAAAGAAAATACCTATGAATTAAAATTCATGCATTGACATATTTGACATGCATTTCAACAGACCCACATTCAAATGTCTGTGTTTTGTAAATGCAAGGATGTGAGGCCATGGATTCTCTGAACTGTTACAATTTAATACACAAATTGATACTTTAAGGTCAGCTCCAACTGAATAATCTATAACACAGCAACTATTACAATCTGATACATTAGTTGCTGCAATTTCTTCAGTGCTGCCAAGAAATGCATTAACTGATAAGTTTTATAAGTTTAGAAAGTTGGCAACCTGATTTACTTGCTTCACTTGGAAAACATTAGAATGTAAAAAATTAAAGATCCCTTTTAATTCACTATTAAAGGAACAGTTCAGTGTAGAAATGAAACTAGGTAAAATAGACAGGCTGCACAAAATAAAAATATTTGTAATATAGTTGATAATGTAATCTTTAAAGGCTGAAGTGAGCAGATGTATAACATAATGGCCAGAACTCTACTTCCTGCTTTCAGCTCTCTAACCTCTCAGTCAGTGACTTTAGGGGGGACATAACTGTGCAGTTAGTTTGCATGTGAATCTGACCTGCATGCTCACAAACTAACTGAACAGTTAGGCTGATGCCACACGTGGCGTTTTTACGCTGCGTTTTTTCTCAACCTAAAAACGTCGCACAAGCCACACAGCCCCTGACTATGGCGTTTTTCAGCCTAGTACTGGTGACGTAGCAAATCCTGTTTCCATGGTGCTAATAGTGCAAAATAGTAAAAAAATGCTGCGTATTTCAGCTAGGTCTGGCAGCTGCCTTTGTGTATACACAGGAATAACTTGCTTTGCAAATACTGGCGTATTTCAGCCAACGCTTGAAAAATCTGTGCTAAGGCGTTTTCTAGCGTATTTCCGCATTGTGTGGTTTGCTTCGAGTCTTTTCAAGTTATTTCTATGGATGATGATATCGGGCGTTTTTTAGCCACTGATAAAATTAGAAAATACGCATCGTAAAAATGCCTCGTGTGGCATCAGCCTAAGGTCCCATTTGCCCCCACCCCCCCTCAAGGCTACTGACTGCTAACAGTTTAGAGAGCTGTAAAACAGGAAAAAAAGTGTTCTAGCCATTTTGTTAGACATCTGCTCACTTCAGCATTTTATAGATTACATTTTTTCCTAACTAAACATTTTTTATATTGCCCAGTCTGTCTATTTTACACAGTTTAATTTTTACACTGAACTGCTCCTTTAAGGAAACCAAACTAACAAAACTTTTCTTTTAAAAAGCTAGATTTTTTTGGCATCCTGTTTGAAATCGTGAATATACATACGTATAGGTGGGGGTGAAGTGCTCTTTTAAATATGACTAAACTAATGCAGAAACAACAGGAGTAACATTTTAGCAAAAACATACTGGAGGATTAACTGTCTCATTCTTAAATTGACAATAATATGAATGTAGAATAGAGATATTAGGGCTCATTTTCAACCACAAGTGCTATCATGAAAATATGGATGTCACCAGTTGCATGTTTTGATGCTATTCATCAAAGGTACCTGCATCCAAAGAAGCTCCTTGCAGCTCATCACCAGGGTGTCTGCCCACTTACTCCTCTGAATCACGTGTAGCTGTGACTCTTGAGCTAAATTTAAAAGTGAACTTCAAGCTGGCGGTGATTTCAAGGTGGGATGCATCAAACTTGTGCCCAGTAAATCACATGCAAACACATAATAATGCCAAGTGTCAGAAACAACACCATGCCCAGTCTGACAAACTTCGGATAAATCTAAAATGGTCTGCAGTTTGGGTTAAGAAAAATATACAAAATTCTTAAAATAGATCTTGTGGTTTAAAGTTATTAAGCCTGGTTCTGCACAACTAGTAGTCTGAGTGATGCTTCACATAGAGGACATTTGAGGGCTCATTTACTGACAGTAGGCCACCATTTTAATTTTGTTCCTCCCGCCAATTTGTGCATTATTCATTACTCCAAGTTAGGAAGTGCTCAGCAGGTGCAGGGTGCAAAGGAGCCCTTTACCTAACACCTGTTTGCACAGTAAAGTAAAAATCTGTACTCTAAGCAAAAAAATAAAAAAAATGGCATTTACACTCTACTGTGCATGCAGCTGCCCAGGAAGGTCAAAGAAAATAGAAGCAGAAAAAGAGAAAACATTTGGCATCCCCCCATTGAATTTTATTTCTTCTTTGCATCACGTAGAAATTCTATGAGATTTGAATTACTTAACCACAGAAATTTACATTGAAGGCAATTTGATGCAGGCAGCAAAATGCTCCATGTGTAATTGCCTGCACACGGAGGTGCACGCATAGTGCAAGCAAGTATCCTTTGAAAATGGTGGGTAATGCATTTTCAAGTGATAATGGCCTGACTTGTAAGTGCACCTGCAGATGCAAGTAATTATCATAGGAATGAAAGGGGGAGGATTCTGAGTGATTTACTATCTGTATACGCCTAGTAGGAAGTGGATTGGGTGACAAAATGTGCTGAATAGCAACGCATACTACAAGAGTAATAGTTTAGTTTTTGTTTTTATTTTTGGTCACCTTAAAATGGCAGATCTAGCACAAGCCAGAGAACAGAGCTACAGAACATAGCCTGTACAGTGCATAAAAGAATCACAAATCTTAGGAGCCAGATGGTATTTTGAAGGAAAGACAAAAAAAAAAAAATACTAAAATATTTAAAGATAAAGTAATTCTGGCATACTAAACGTTTTTTCAGGGATCAATTCATTTGTATTCCCGGTTCTCCATGAATTAGTTAAACCTTCCCATTAACCTGGGTGCTGCTTTTGACTTTCAGAGGATATTTGGAGTTAAATCCAGTAACAACTGGAGTGCTACAGGTTATACATCCCTGTTATGAATGCATCTTTGCATGTTCTTCTCAGTGACAGGCCCACAATAACTTCCTTTGGAGACACACCCCAGCATGAATATATGTGTTGTTCCCTGTTTAACTTCTGCTATCTTTTTACCACCAGGGCATGATAACCCTTTCATTACTGGCTGTTTTTGAAGTAATTCTGTTTCATGGACAGTAAATTGGGCAGCAGTAAATAAACTAAAACTAGAATACAACTATATCAAAATGTTGTTTCAAATTATTAAGCAACAAGCATGCAAGTGGTTTACATTGCTATCTCGAGAAGGGATGAATGCCATCACTATTTTTTATTTGCTGATGATCAAGATAAACAAGTAAAGAACAAAACTATAAAATAAATGCTGAAAGAGATTTCACTTTATGCAAAGGGACTGTCATGATGCGTAATCCTTATATATATATATATATATATATATACACACACACACATACTATATCAATATCTTTTTTTTTTTTTTACAATACAGACATTTCTCACTACCTGCAAAGACATGTTGAGATTTTCAGTTGCTCTTTTCTTACCCCTTTTTTCTGACACTTTACTTTGAACCAGTTACATTTTAGGATTAATGACATTCTTATTTGCAAGCTATATATAGCTTCTCAATAGATTAAGGAAGAATTTAGAATCAGAATTTAGAACACCATTATGAATTCATAATAACCAATAAAAACATCAAATACATTTCTTTAAATGTGTTTTTCACCTTTGAGTTAACTTTTAGTATGAGGTTAAGAGTAATATTCTAAAACAATTTGCAATTAGTCTTTATTTTTTACTTGCTATGTTTTAATCATTCCAATTTTTGTTCAGCAGCTTTTAAGTTAGGTGTTTCAGTAACCGGGTAGCGGTTTTAATGAAAGACTGGTATATGAATAGTAAAGATAAAATTGTAGCCTTACAGAGCAATAGTTTTTTTTTGGCTGCCACGGTCAGTGACCCCCATTTGAAAGCTGCAGCGTTATAAGAAGGTGACAAATAATTCAAAAGCTATAAAAAAATAAAATAATAATATAGACCAATCGAAAAGTTGCTTTAAAGTGGTCATTCTATAACATACTAAAAGTTGATTTAAAGGTGAACCACCCATTTAAACTTGCACCAGGCTAAGGATAATACAAGCTGCAGTTTATAAAGCAAGGGAATGTCTCAATAACAGTTCAACCGACAAAAATATAGCAAAACCAAACCCCAAAATTTTGTTTTAAAAAACCATTGCAGAATCTGTTTGAGGAATGAATTCCGATGATGGGTTTAGACATGTATTTATATTAAGAGAGACTGACACACAAAACTGAATTAACAGGAAGAACAAATATGTAAGCTTGTATGTGTGTATTTACAGGATAAATATGCATAAAGGAATCCATTACCTGAAGGCACGTTTTCTACTCCTTTAACATTTGTGCTCTGAGTACAGCTGTCTTCTGAAAACAAGCCTACTCTGCTGACTTGACTAGTGGTCTTGCTAAGATCCGCCCTAACATGTACTATCGGTTTCATCTTCTGCATCTTAAGAACTTCCTCTGCACAACATATTTTATGCAACAAAGACAAAAGTCAAGCAGAATGGGTGCACAAAGCCAAAGCTGAAATCACCAGACTTCACACTAGTATGTTTGGAGGCCCAATATATGCACAAATCCAGTGATATGTACTGTATGATCATCTGACAGCTAATCTGCAGTATAACATCCTGGCATTTGAACCCTGCTGATTGTACTTAAAAATACAATACACACTTTTATTAACCCCAGGGCACGTAGTGAAAATGTATTGTGCCTAATGCTTTAAAATTTTGAATGCATCTTTAAAAAAAAATTCACCATAAAAATGCACCATCTCTTTCTTATGAGTTGTATCACTTTTCTTACTTTCATATGAATGTGATTCCCAGACTTACTTATCTTTTACTACCTGTGATTTACATTACCATCAGCATTTGGAGGAGATTAGTCACCACCGATAGAGGAGATTAATTGCGGGCGACTTATCTTACATTATTTAACACATCACGTAGGGGCTAATTCATGAAAGTACGAGTTCAAATCCTGAAATGGGTAAAATTCGGATTAGATACGATAATTTTTGATGATCGGAAATGTCATGAAAATGCTTACAAAAAATACAATTTTGTCGCACAAATTGTTGCGCTTTTTGTCGCAAAGTACGAAAAAGTAATGCAAATTAGCGGAAAAAAACGGCGAAAATACGCACAGTACGAAAACTTTGAAAAAATTTTTTGTATTCGGAAGCTATCGTACTTTGATAAATGGGCCCCGTAGTGTATAAATTCAGGCTTCAAAAAAAAGGCCCAAAGAGGCTTGAAACATTGTGAGCCAATAAATCACTTTATGAAATAACAGTGAAGGATCAGTGAGCTACAGTAATTTTGGACTTTCTTATGGCTTGTTTGGATCTTGGGCAGGTGGGCATATAGACTGTTTAGCACCTGGCACCTAAAACAGTATTGTGGTAACAGGTAGAGCACTCCAACATTGCTCATAATTTTTTTTATCCTGTGGGGAGCCTCTTTAGTTACGCCTCTGATGCAGACTCTTCCTACAAAACAATTTGTCAGATTTCAACTTTAATAGAACTGTTCTTGTACATATAGGGACATATTATGTGAATTAGTTTCAATTTTAGTTACTGCCCTGATGTGACATATTTAAAACATTTATATTTCCTAATGAAAAATATATGCAAAATGTTTTTAGCAAAACACCTATTCACTGAACCAATGTTGAAAAAGGTTGAAAGGTAAACTGCCCTTATAACAAGGGGTGTCCACATATTTTTGGCCATGAAGTATTTAGATTACTGTAAGTGTTCCTTTAAATATTTCCAGTGATAGGCCACATTATACTGTTCTACTCTAAAGTACTGGTTAACTCTGTTTTATGGTTTCAGGCAAACAAATCCACGCACCAGTCCTCATAAATCTGACACAAACAATGCAGCTATTCAGTCATTTGAGCAAATATTTAAACAACTGCCTGTTTTTTCTTTTACACAATTTCACGTTTTTCATGACTTAAGGTCCCCATACACGGTAAGAGCCGCTCGCTTGGCGAGATCTTCCCCCGATATCCCAACCTACGGGTGGGCGATATCGGGAAGCTGGAAGTTAAAAAAAAAAAAATAATAATCCGATCGTTTGGCCCGATATCGGTCGGGCAGGCCCCCCTTTTTCCTGCCCCTACACGGGCCGATAAGCTGCCGAATAGGTCCAAGGGGCCGATATCGGCAGCTACTATCGGCCCGTGTATGGGGCTGCATTTCAGCCCTACACGGGCAGATAGGCTGCCGAGTCGGTCCAAAGGACCAATATCGGCAGCTTCTATCGGCCTGTGTATGGGGGCCTTTAATTTAAAAAAAAACAACCTTACTGAAGTCAAGGAAGCACATTTTTTATGTAGCACTGATTAGAAATTAGCATTTAAGGCCATAGCCCACAGGGAGATAAGTCATCCGCGGTTAAATCTTGGTTACCGCGGGCAAATTATCTCCCAGAGATGCCTTCAGGTGGGAAGGCGTAAGCATCACTTTGTTTTTAAAATAAATAAATAAATCAATAAAAGTTGACTATTAAAAAAAACCCAAAACATTTTGTCCTGTTTAGAGGTTCCAGGTTCTGGGCTGTCAAGGGTGTGTAAGTCTTATAGCCTTAATCAGAAAATTAACTAAATCCTCTTAGCTCTCTTCTGATGATTCAGAAATTTCACCATCAGAGATTTCTGACAAATCTCTGTTAAGGGATAGGATATCTCTCTTCCTCTCAGCTTGTGAGGATTTTATGTTCTTTAACACATTATCTGTGACTTGAGCCACCATGTTAGCCATGGAACTGGATGAGGTATCTATCATCCAAGACATCACAGATTCCATTTGATCAGAAGCAGTAGACAAAATATCTCCACAGGCATCCTCCAGACATTTTTCTGGAGGATGCTTTCTTATTTGGCAGAGCTGGCCAATCACAAGAGCCACAATCTCTTCTAGCTGAGGAGTCCCAAGCCGGACTTGGATTTATTACCATTGAGTGCTATTCTGATATCTAGTGGGAGCTGCTTACTTCCCATTGTTCTGCTGATCGGCTGCTGGGAGGGGGGCAATATCACTCCAACTTGCAGCTCAGCAGTAAAGTTTGACTGAAGTTTATCAGAGCACCTGGGAAATGAAGAATATGGCTAGCCCCATGTGAAATTTTAAAATTAAATATTAAAAAAATCTGTGTTTTTGAAAAATGGATTTCAATGCAGGATTCTGCTGGAGAAGGTCTATTAACTGATGTGTTTTTTTTGGGGGGGAAACATGTTTTCCCATGACAGTACTCCTTTAAGACATTCTGTTATTAAGCTATTAAGAAATGCCCAAAATTGTTTTTCAGCTTTTCCAGCTGTGGAATTGTTTGAGGAGTTTCTTGCATGAACAGCCCGTTTCAAAGCCCCCACAGCAGTTTGATGAATTTAAATCTGGTTCAAATTGGCTTGACCATTCCAAAACACTATTTATTTATTTTTTTAGCCGCTCCTTGTATTCACTGTAATATTAGCAATATTACAGTGAATACAAGACTGTAGGGTGAGTTGTTGGTTGGCTGGTTAGGAATTATATGCACTGGCCACGCAGCTTATCAGCGTCAGGCATAGGTTTCTTAAACCCCTTGCGCGCCCTCTCCTTTGTCGCTCACACAGCTAGTACCTGTGCCTCCTGTCGTGCCCCTATTCCTCCTGCACTCGGTGCCTAGTTCCTGAATGCCGCATTAGCCGCTTCTAGTTGCTCCTGATGGGGCCCATGTGGACGCATTGTTCTGTGGCTTCCCTACTTTCCAGGTGCTGCCTCTCGCTCTCCCCTCAGTCCCTTGCAAGCCATCAGCTGCACCTGGGAGCCGAGCTGTGAGTTGTTACAATAGTTTCAATAGTCAGCCTAGCAGCTATCGTGCTGACAATGAGTTACAGACGTGTTACTTTATTTTGGGTCTCAAGTCAGGGGGATCCAGTAACAGTGTAACTTTTGCCGTATGACAAATATTTAGGGTCATGTTGCAATGTCCACTTTCAGGTGAGCTCCAGTCTTCAACAAAGAGAAACAACATCTGAGGTTTAAATAACAGGTTCCTCCAGGATCTAACAAAGTTCTAGTTCAGTAGCACCTGATCTGCTGCACCTGATTCTAATTTTAGATATATGACCTAATGTAGCAGTTGAGGTTTTTTCCCCACATGTGAAATGTGCATTCATATTCGTTTAAATTGCACAATGAATTACAAAATCTAAAAGGTAGTTCATCTCTCAATTGACTTTTAGTATGTTGTGGAAAGTGCTATTCTGAAACATTTAGTAATTGGTCTTTATTTTTTATTAGTGTTTTTTTAATTATTTAGCTTTATATATAGCTGGATGGCAAATGTAGTTTACACATCATATTTTTATGTCTCATTCTATGCTTCTACACTTGAATTGTAGGATGTGTTGATTCAACAAATCCTACAAAATGTCCCATGCAGTTTAGCTCTTGAACCACTTTTTAAAAAAAAAAAAAAAATCAGAATCATCAGCAAATGAAAAGAGAAAATTACAGCCAGGACTGTATTTATATATAGGCACCCAAGGGCTCGTGCCTAGGGTGGCAGTTTTAAGGGGATGGCCCTTTGCTATATAAAAATTACATTTTTTCAAGAAAATCTCCAGTCCCTGGAGGCAAGTGACTGCATTAACAACTGGGTTATTGATAAATAAAAAAAGGGAAGAAGAAGATGATAATTGCTCCATGGTGCTTCTACAGAAATACCCTTAGGGGCTGATTTACTAACCCACGAATCTGAATGGGAAAAATTCAGATTGGAAAACAAACATTTTGCGACTTTTTCGTTTTTTTTGCGATTTTTTCGTTGCCGTTACGACTTTTTGTAAATTGTCGCGACTTTTTCGTAACCATTACGACTTGTGCGAATTGTCGTGACTTTTTCGTAGCCGTTACGATTTGCTCGTATCTTGTCGTGACTTTTTCGTATTGAGCGCTCTTAAACTGTGGGCAAAACTTTCAGACTTAGCATGATTTTGGAAGCCTCTGCAGCTCCAACCTGGCCCAAGAAAAGTCACAATACTGAAGCTTGAATTAATCCGAAACTTTCGTAGTCGTAACGCTACGAAAAATTTTCGACATTTTGCGAACCAGTCGTAATGGCTATGAAAAAGTCGGACAATTTACGAAAAAATTGCAAAATACCGATCATTAAGAAAAAAACGCATTTGGACGCCTTCGGACCGTTCGTGGATTAGTAAATCAGCCCCTTAGTGTGCTTGGTTGCTGAAAACTGCACCAAAGAGAATATAGCTAGGAAAAAAAGGAATGTTTCTGTGTTATAATTGTAATTGTTGCTCTAATGTACAATTGGGGGTGTTTTTTACCACTCCAGGAGAGGTAATGCAATTAAGATTCGCGGAAGATACTCAAGCGGCTTAACGTATGCAGTGTATGTCATCAAATGTCTGTGTGGACTGGCATACATTGGGCAGACAATGAGGATGGTCCGTGAACGAATAAGGGAACGCAAATCAGCAATAAATACGGGTAAAAAAAACCAGGCGGTAGCAGACCATTTTATTGAGTATGGACATAGAGTAAATCAACTCAAATTTCAAATCATTGAGACAGTTGAGTTGAGGCGGAGAGGAAGAAACAGATTGAAGGAACTACTTTATAGGGCAGTCTTCTGGATACGAAAATTAGAAACATTGAGTCCTTTGGGGTTAAACAAAGAATATGAGACCTATTTTTAGATAAATTTCCTCTATGTGGTTTTTATTATGCTTTTATCTTTTTACAGGTTGTAATATGGACTTTTGTTGCTCTGCATTTTAAAGAACACTTAAAGATGAAAAATTGATACTGATGGAAATATTATTTGTTTGATACATTGTTTTTGATACACTGTGTGGTTTGCTATATTGCTATATACAAGGTTGTGTCCACTGGGTGGTGCACAAGGGTATAAAAAGGAAGGTGAAGCTTAACAAAAGGCCACACCTGGCCTGAAACGTTGCTGGAATTAAAGGCATTTTAAACAAGAAATACAGTCATGGCCCAAATTGTTGGCAACCCAGAAATTTTTCCAGAAAATCAAGTATTTCTCACAGAAAAGTATTGCAGTAACACATGTTTTGCTATACACATGTTTAAAAAGGGAGGAAAAAAAGCAAATTGGACATAATGTCACACAAAACTCAAAAAAATTATTGGCACCCTTAACTTAATATTTGGTTGCACACCCTATAAAAAAAAATAACTGAAATCAGTCGTTTCCTATAACCATCAATAAGCTTCTTACACCTCTCACCAGGAATTTTGGACCACTCTTATTTTGCAAACTGCTCCAGGTCTCTCTTATTGGAAGGGCGCCTTTTCCCAACAGCAATTTTAAGATCTCTCCACAGATGTTCAATGGGATTTAGATCTGGACCCATTGCTGGCCACTTCAGAACTCTCCAGCGCTTTGTTGCCATCCATTTCTGGGTGATTTTTGACGCAAACCCAGCTTTCTGACACTGGGCTCTACAGTGCGACCCAAAATCCTTTGGTAATCCTCAGATTTCATGATGCCTTGCACACATTCAAGGCACCCAGTGCCAGAGGCAGCAAAACAACCCAAAAACATCATTGAACCTCCACCATATTTCACTGTAGGTACTTTGTAGGCCTCATTCTGTTTTCAGTAAACAGTAGAATGATGTGCTTAACCAAAAAGCTCTGTCTTGGTCTCATCTGTCCATAAGACGTTTTCCCAGAAGGATTGTGGCTTACTCAAGTACATTTTGGCAAACTGTAGTCTTGCTTTTTTATGTCTCTGTGTCAGCAGTGGGGTCCTCCTGGGTCTCCTGCCATAGTGTTTCATTTTTATTTAAGAGAAATACTTGATTTTCTGGAA
Source organism: Xenopus tropicalis (assembly GCF_000004195.4). Lineage (NCBI taxonomy): Eukaryota > Metazoa > Chordata > Amphibia > Anura > Pipidae > Xenopus > Xenopus tropicalis. Next base: position 43,851,159 of record NC_030680.2, read on the forward strand.
AATATTCTGGGGTGCCAACAATTTCGGCCATGACTGTACAAATAGTGCTGTTCTAAACTATTTTTCGTTTGTCACTGACACATATTTACAATAATCTGATTTGAAATGCAGCCCCATACACGGGCCGATAGTAGCTGCCGATATCGGCCCCTTGGACCTATTCGGCAGCTTATCGGCCCGTGTAGGGGCAGGAAAAAGGGGGGCCTGCCAGACCGATATCTGGCCTAAAATCGGCCAGGTTAGAAAATTCATTCGGATCGGGGACCGCATCGGCTCGTTGATGCGGTCCCCGAACCGACTGCCCCATTGCTGCCAATATAATTCGATTGTTTGGCCCCAGGGCCAAACGATCAAATTATTTTTTTTTTACCTACACGCTCCCCGATATCGCCCACCTGTAGGTGGGGATATCGGGTGAAGATCGGCTCACTTGCCGATCTCGCCAAGGGAGAGAATCTCAATGTGTATGGGGACCTTTAGTTCTTATTACCACCCTCTATAAGCTTTCCTACTAAAGATGATAAACAGGTAAGTAGTTTCCTGGCTGAGAACAGAATCCCTTTTTGAAAATGGCACAATGTTATCAATTCCCAAATCATTTATAGTTCAATGCCACACTGGGTGCATTGTCAGCCTGAAGATAAGCAAAGGCTGACAATCCACCCCTACGCTCAAAAAATGTTCTAGTTATGACTGCACCCAGAGGACCTGAATCCGCCTGGGTGCAGGCACACGCAGCCGATATCCACCAACAAAAAATATGCAGGTGTTTTTAAGCCAAGCTAAACAACACTCCACTGCGTGTGCGTGCAGGCACATGAAGAGAAGCAAAACTGCTTTTCTCAGCCTGACAGAAAATACCATCAACATTGTGGTTAGTTTTGAAAAAATCTGTTCTTCTTAACTTTATAGTAACATAGTAGCTGAGGTTGAAAAAGAAACAGGCCCATCAAGTTCAAGTTGTTTTAATGGAACCTGCCTAACTGCTAGATTAACAAACTGCATTTTGAAACAGAGTAAAAAGATGCCTGAATAATAAGAGTTCCTTTTACTAACCATGTGACTCCTTAATTGCTAAAAAGAGATCCAGAGCCTTCTTAAGTCTATCTTATGTATTTTCCAGTACAGGACAACTTTATAGCTTTCACTGTAAAAAATCATTTTCACTATAGGGCCCACTTATATATTTATTGCTAGTTGTCATATTCCTCCCTTTATTAGTGTAAACAATCCCAATGTGCCCATGTTTTCAAAAGTGAGAATTTCCACACCCTTTACCAGCTTAGCCCATCTTCTTTGAACTTTCTCAAATTTAATATTCCATCTGAGGACTGAAAAACAAAACTACACTTCTTATTCAGGATGGGGCCTTACAAATGCTTTGTAAAGGGGAAGTATTAACGTATGTATCACTATCCCTATTAAAGGTAATGAGACCTGGGGCAATTTGCAGCAAGTTCGTTCTCTGAGGGAGGTCAACAATACCACCCCCCCCCCCCCCCCACAGTCAAAGTAAAAGTTTTGTGCTGCGATTGTGCCTTGTCCTGCTTATTGAAAGGATGATGAGCAAATCCAGGGTTTTCAATTCACTTTAAAAGCTGGGGAGCTCAAAATGCTGTTAATTCAAGGCTTTGTTGGTCTTTTCTTTTAATAACCATACATAGCTATAGGTCCTAGACATTTTCTTGCCAAGCATGTAGCTCCTATGTGCTGGCAGGTGAAAGCTCTAACTGCCAAAAATGTATCTTATACATGTTTCACCCAGTGACATTTGCCAGTGGTGGAGAGGGTTAGGAATAATGACAGCCCCCTGGGCAATAAGTCATTAATGGCAAGGCATTAAGATTTAACATGCTTTATCTTGGTACCTAATGACATGTGGAAGATAAGATCCTGTAAACCAAAAACTTTGTGGTGATTTATCAAAAATTTCAGAAGTTTTTTCTAAAATTAAAACTTTAAAAAATAATTGCAGCTTGTTAGTTTGGTGTATAAAACATTTTCACCATCAGAATGTGTACGTTCCAAAAATATGTATTGGGTATATATGGTTTCCTGGAATAAACCTAGCATTGGTGGATTTTTTGGCCCTAAGACCTAAAGTATGCAGATTTCTAGAGTGGGGTTTTTGAAATTTGGTTGGGTACTGCGTTTTTGACCTATACAAGTCAGAAATCTTTAAAACTATAAATATTTGGTATTTATATATTTTGGAGACATGGGAATTTCATATCAGTTGTATCTTCATGCATAATATAAATTATGTTTTTTGATAAATGTCTTTATTTTAAATAAGAGTTTTTACTTTCATTCTCAGGGCCGGATTCGTAATGCAGCGCAGAAATTTGATATCTGGCACTAGGGATTGGTGTGTGGGGCATTAAAGACTATTAGGTCTCCCGCACCTCCCCAGTGACTCAGACCTGAATTAAAAGCAGAAGCTGGGTGGCATGCTGCCCTAGGCCTGGGCCTTTGTGGCCTTGCCACAAATCCGGGCCTGTCGATTCTTTAAACATTAAGCATGCATCTTGTTACACAAATATTATTGCATATTTTGAAAGCTCAGGTTGCCTTGAAAAAAATCTAGTGTTTTTTAAGCCCCTCCTCCCCAAAGAAATGCCCCTAAAGTGAAAAAGCACAAAATATTCAAAATCGGTCTGACAATAAAAGTTACAAGGAAAAATATACCCCTCTTTTTTGACATGAGCTTATTCAGTTGGACTTATGTAGAAACAGTGTTTAAACAATAATATTTTTTTTTTCACTCTGACATATCCAATTGCATAGATTGAAAGGAAATCTACAATAGATGGCCCCTGCTACGTAAAGTGGTCCTCCGCCCTATTTTGCATAATGAAGAAAATATTAACTTTCAAGGGTACATTAATTACAATTTTAAACGGTTAACTTATTTGCAAGGCTAAGGGCATAAAAGATCTCACTGATGGGCATAGTGTCCAGTGAAGCTACAAAAAGACAAAAGCTTGCATTTTCAAATCGATATCCACTCTGTCTAACTGCACTCAGGCCGGCACTGTGCCTGTCAGCAGAGCTACACACAGGAGCAGATTCAATCTCTCTGCCTGTGTACAAATCCGAGCCTGTCTGTTAATCAGCTGGCTTCTGCTACATTGTTTCAGATACTGCTTTTAGTACCAACTACATTTACAAATAACTTTATAACCACTGAAAATGTGTAATTAATATTATTAATTTTGAAAAACTGTTTTTGGATGGAGGAGCCCTTTAAATATACAGGCTAAAATGTATTTAATAATGTAAGAGATGAGTCTAGATATGGGATAGTTACACTCAGAACTAGTTTTCATTGGGAAAAGTTGAATCAATAAAACACCACAGGCTATGACAAACCTTTAACCAGTCAATAAGTAAACTGGATTTTGCATGACATACATTTTCACAATATATAACAGAATTTTTTTTTACACAATTTAAACATATGGAATTACACTGGTAACACGAAATTGTACTTTAAAGAAACAAAGCCAAGCACCTATCCCTAGTAAACCTGTTATAAAACGTTTCCAATTCAATTCCCCTTTGGGGGTCTAAACTTTGAGTACAGATATAAGGAACGAATGTTGTATGGATATTAATTTCACAGATATTTAGTACAGCAAATACATATTCACCCAAAATCTAATTCTAAACTGTGCTTTCAACTGTATCCAGGAAATAAAACTGTCAGTTACCTAAGCTGGAGCTTAGTGAAGGCTCTAGTCATGGGTGATGTTCCTGTACCAAAGACTGCTGCATCCGAACTCTTACCTTGTGTACCATGCTTGGGGTGCTATTCGTCTTGATAGCTGCGCCGTAGAATGTCTGTCTCTAGGGTTGGAGGTGCGTGCAGTCCTTCAGTTACTATAATTAATTCTTAGACCGTCGTGGAGAGGGGGTTTGCAAAGTTCAGGCAACATCCAAGGTTACTTTTAGGCTACCCTGATGTCTATGTTGTGGTTGGGTTCTGGACCTCAAATACCCTCACAATCCTTGGTGCCGGTCCTTTGCCGGCGATTGCTAAGGCTGGGTTTAAAAATACTGTCAGCTTCTCCTGCACCAGCGCTGCGCCAGGAATTCTTGTGGAGGAAACCAATCCAGTGTAAAGGGCATTTAGCCCCTAAAACAAGTCTGTGGCTTTGGGTAGTCTGGTCCCGGCCACTGACTATAGTCGCGTCTGTGGCTGAGAAGATATTGCCAGCAGCCTAGGGGGAGGGGGTGGGTAGAGCCAGCCTCCGGCAGGAAATCGCAGCACGTGTGAGCGAGGACGCATGTACATAATCGCTGTTGGGCTCCGGGAATATGATTACATTTAGCTATGTTTTGGCTGACAAATTTAATATATGATCCCTGTGTTTAGGAAATGTATACAGTCTATGAGTAAAAAAGAACTTTTTATATGCAGTTATTGGATTGCAGAACTGTCTCTCCACCTCTCCGCGGCAGGTCCCGGAAGGGTCTTAATGGAGCCTAAGAAAACTATATATAAACAGAGCTTGGCATTTTACAGGTGGCACGGATGAAAAGTTCGTTTATAGTGGTCACTGTGTTATTTTGCCACAAAAATGTACTCAACAAAATGCAGGCAAATAAAAGTTGGACAGTCACAGGATGAATAGCTGTGAACCTACAGTTAAATGTTTATCAATGGTGTTAATATATATTTGGCAAATTAGACAAAGATCTGATCTGTTTGTGACCCTGCCATATGAGCAGCATGGTGATGAACCAGGCTTTGCAGATAATCCTTCCAGTAAGGTATTTGAATATATTAACATTTGTCCATAAATTCTGGTTCTTGCAAGACAGATAATAAGAATACCAGTGTTTAACCTTTCCCTTTCACAGTTCTTATGACTGTTTTGTTAGCAGAAGTCCATTATGCAGGATGATTAATTGTGCACTGATGATCTAAGTATCTGCCTCTCAAGCACCAAAATTGGAGTAGCTTCAATTTCCCTGTAAAAAACAGTTTTTGTCCTGACAAAAAAATAGGCAAAGCAATATTGTTTGGAGCAAGCACTATTCATTGAAGTCATGTTGAACAATGGGGTGTACTACCCCTTCAACACACACAGTAGAAGATGTTGGAAATGTACAATCTGTTAATCCTTTGTCAGTAAAAAACTTTGCTCTTAATATAGTGCAAATGACACAAAATATGAAGAAATTGGAAAAGCTCTGTCTTGCTCAGCTGTACTTATTTCATTTATTGTCTCTGCAGAAAATCAGGCTTCCTCTAATGGTGGAATTAAGTAATCATTCCACCTTTCATGATAATACATGGATCTTTGACCCTTGACAATATACAGAAAAACTATTTACAGCAGATTTACTTCAATTCATACAAAGGTGGCTGAGTACAAAGTACACACACAGAAATTCTTACTGTGATATAAGAAAGGAAGCCCTGTCAGTGCGCACTTAAATCTGACAATCTGTTGGTTGGATGGTGGGAGCTTATGTTTAATAGCGTTGGAATAGCTTCACACCTGCTGTGTATTATAAACTATGCATTTTGTACAAATATGGGCTTGCACACAAATAATTACTAGCACAGTGGTAAAACTGGGTGGGTGCCGAATGATAGTATAGCTTTGAGCAAAATTAAAATTTAAAGGGAAAATTTAACTCTAGCACTCCCCCCCCAAAAAAAAGGGGCCATCTACTCTGTCTTCTGATACTCCTCTGTTAGACCACTGACACTGATCTTGGAGGAGCATGTGCAGTTAAATCCACATCCTGAATCAGTTTTGACTGATGTGTCATACTGGATCTGGACAAACTGCTAGGCTAAAGGTGGCCATACACGTACCGATATTATCGTACGAAACCTCGTTTCGTACGATAATCGGTGCGTGTATGGTATGTCGGCGAGTCGACCGATATCGCAGGAACCTGCTGATATCGGACGACTCGCCGATCGGACCAGTTTGAAAATTTTGATCGGGCGCCATAGAAGGCGCCTGACCAAAATTCTCCCTTCAGATCTGAATCGGCAGAAGGAGGTAGAAATCCTATTGTTTCTACCTCCTTACCTGCCGATTCAGCCCTGAATGGTGTGTGGCGGATCTTACGATGTTTCGTGCGACCGATGGTCGTACGAAACATCGTCAGATCGCCACGTGTATGGCCACCTTGAGCAGTTAACTGGCAGATGAGATTCAATGTTGATACATGTAAAGTTATGCATTTAGGTTTTAAAAATTTCCAAGCCACATGTGCTTGTAATGGTAAAGGTAGACAAATCCTTTACTGAGGGGTACTTTAAAGGAGAAGGAAAGGCTAATAAAGAGTTAATCTCAAGCTGCAGGCATACGTTCAGTTCTCTCAATAGTGCCCTTAAGTCTCCCCATATTTCAATCATTCAGATGATCAGAAGCCAAACAGGAAGAAAAAACACTGAGCTGTGTAAAGAAAGTTCCCATAATGCCTCACTCCTGTACCGAGACCCAGACCAAGTGAACATGCTCAGTTAGTTAGACTATGAGTCAGCTTCCTGCTGATTGGCTCAGATCCACATTCCTAAGGGGGGGAGTGAGTTCTTAGCATTCTTGAGGGAGTGGGGAGCAGGAGAGAGCAGAAAGCAGAGAGCTGCATGTCTCTGGCACAGGAAAACAGGGACAACAAATCTCTTTACAGAGAAGTCAGTGCAGCGTTTCTGTGAGTGCTTATGGCTGTATTTACATAGACCTTTCTGATAAAGCTTACTTAGTTTTTACCTTTCTTTCTCCTTTAAACTTACCTCTAGCAAGCATTACCAGTCAGCAGTAAAAAGGGCCAGCATAATATTGTCTTGTATTAACAAAAGTTTAGATTCACACCTTGGGGGTAAAGGGGTAATTCTTCCTCTTTACAAAGCACTGGTAAAGCCCAGGCTAAAACATACAGTCTCCAGTAATGAAGGATAGTAATGAAATATAAAATTATCCCTGAGAATGGGTAGGGGTTAGTTCTCCTTTAAATGTGCCTCTTATGGCTAGCTTTATACAATCACATAAATAGCAGTACTGCTCTGATCCCACAGGAGAAATATGCAACATTTATTAATGTATATGTCTCCCTAGAGATGTAGTTGGGCAGCATCTTTAAACTTTTTTGTTTAAACCCCCAAGAATATCTATGATAGTAAATAAATGTTCACTCTAAATCCCACCATAATTAAAATGGCAGTTGGGCTTACAGGAGTATCTTGGAGAGTTAAAGCACATGTAAACCCCACACACAAAAATTTAATCGGTGAACAGCCTCTTTGAAATCTTTCAATACCTGCCACACTGGTTGTCCAGAGGTTAATAGTAAGGCTGCAGCATCCCCTTAATCACTTAGTTTTCCTTCTCCTCCTGTAACCCACTCGCCTACCCCCCCCCCCCCTGGGGAATTTGCTTTGATTTCTGGCTTGCCAGACATGCTCAGTTGTTCTAAGCTCAGATTACTAAACACGCCCCCCAGTCTAGCAGCCAGTGAAGAGATGGCATTGCTGGTTCCCATAGAAACTCAGCTCTAGCTGTCTGCTTCAATTATTTTCTCCTGAGCTCAGCTTTAGGTGCTCAAACAAAGCAGAACTTTTATCAGAGACAGTTGTGCCTGTGTGAGCCTGTATTCTTGATGAAATGTATGCTGAATAAGGGTCTGTGTGTGTGTGTATGCTGTTTGCAGATTTAAATGTATCTGATTATGTGTTAGAGGAAAATTGGCCACCGGGTGAAAGCTGCTATTTACTTTAGGAAAATGTGATGGTGCTGGCAAGAGGAGGAGATATATGCAGTACACATGATGCCATTTGGGTGGGGGAGACATGCCCAACTGATATACATTGTAGGCAAATGTAGGCTTTACATGTCCTTTAATAGCCATTTTCCCCAAATCTTCCACTGGCGCTTAGTTTGGCCTGTCCGCACTACTTCAAGCCTCCTAGGAAAGCCAGCTCTACAATTTGCACCAGATTCATGCCTTGTGCTGTCATGTTTATAACCTGTTCACCTAAGAACAAAATGTTTCCAGTGATCACCTTTACACTTGGAACTAAGGGCAACATTTATTGCTACTTCTAAGGGAACCCACAGGTATATGGAGGGAGGTGAAGTAATGTGGAAAAATATAAGAACGACATATTAGACTGAAAAAAACAGCAAATAGAAACGATTGCTATTGCAGTCAAACAAATAAATAAACAGATGCATATATATTATAAACTTATATAGCTTAAACAGATACTAATAAAACACATATTGTGGCATCAACACCCTTTTTGACTGAAAACTACTAGATATAAATAGCATAAGTAATACACATATTAGCATGTTATCAACCAGTACCACAAAATTAGATCTACAATCAATAAGACTGCAGAAGGAGCCTATCATATTTTAAACCCAGAATATTGGCCATTGTAGCTTTTTTTAAGTCTTTGTTTTGTTTTTTTTTTAAAAAAAAAGTAAAAAAGAACATACAACGAACATGGTTCACAATCATTAACAAATATTAGTATGTGGTGTCTCCAAGATACAGTTCAAAAAGGGACTGGTAATCATCGAAGTAATACACAACGCAATTATACTATCTTGTGTTCATACGATGTGCAAATACTATTCTATCCTGGTATAGGGTTTGTTCAGTCAGCGATGGTTAATATCCACAATCAAAAAGCTCAAGTAGGTTAATATCAAGCCATGGGCTTCATATTTTATTGAATTTGTCTGGGCCAGGTAATGAGCTTAAAAGAAGGGAGAGTTTTGTTAATTAAATTGTCCCACTGAGTGACCGTCGGGGCATTTTTTCCATCTAGCTCATTACAACTAGGCTCTTGGCATAGTACAATGTTACTCTTATGAGTAATCTAGCCTTGGTCAAAGGTACTAGATCTTCCTCTAAGCCTAATAAACAAATCTCTGGAGAACAGACATTCGGTAGTGCCAGGTTATCCGCCAGGTATTTCGTTACCTCACCGTCAAAGTTCTGTATTGGAGGGCAGTACCATGCTAAATGCAGAAATAATGTCGCTGATGCCTGATATCTCAGACACCCAACCTCTAACTGTTGACCCATTTTTTGAAGTTTTATAAGGGTAATGAATGAATTTATACTGAATTAACTTGTTTTAGGATATTTAGCATTATACAATTCCAGCTTTAGCTGAGCAATCTCTGCATTCATTTCAATAAGTGTACTATATTGATGATTATTCTTATCAGTATATTACTATTTATAACGTGCGTATGTGCTGCATTGTAAAAATTGCATGATAAATGAGTGCTGTATGAATAGTCACACTGCACTACACTACAGTCCATGTAGATTTATGTGCAGTTGCTCCTCTCCTGTGCAAGAGTGTGCAAGTTTTGAACTAAATAATGTTATACGTGAAGTCACACTGCTTTATCTTAATCTGTATGGCAATAGGTTCCAATACACTGAATAAATTATGTACTATTTTGTTGCTATATTTTTGTAATCACACTATACTGCAGTCCACACAGTTCAGTTGTTTCCCCGATGTGCAGCATTGTGCAAGTTATATAACAGACAAAACTATATGCAAAGCCGCCCAGAACTGCCAGAACTGCCATATATGAGTGTTCACTGCCAATTATTTGGAAAACTGTATGCATATTTATTTTTGCATATTAATGCCAGCCATATGGATTCTAAAAAAATCAGGATCTTTAACTTAGTTTTCAGCATATGCTACTTTATCCACAGTTTTCACCGCAGCTTTAACATTTACCCTCTTGTTTCCATGCAGAACCATGAAAGGGTTCACACTACCCAGGAAATAGTAGCAAATTGTTGGTTAATTTGAGGTAATGGAAGTTTTGGAGGCTCAACCCAGTGCAGGCCAGAAAGTAAAATTATTAAGACTTTAATTGAGAATGATGCCCTGAACTGCATGGGTACTTTTGTGGCAGAATCAAATTATATCAACATTAAGCCAGTTACAAATATTATTATAAACTGTATACATAGTTGTATAACACCATTAAAATTTTAATAATGTGCTGAGATAAAATAGTGTCATATATTAATATAAAACCAAAATGGATAAATATGTTTTTCTACTTCAAACTGCAAAGCTTAAAGTTAAAATAAAATGTTTAAATATTATCTCAGTATTTGCATTTTATAGCATTATATGCCCCACATATACTTACATACCAAGATAAAACATCCTAAATTTGAATGCCATGTGTTTTCTGAACATTTTCATGCCTGGTATGCTTAGAAATACCAAAGTATGTGCCATTAAGAAACTCCAAAATAGTATATACAATGTTTCATGGCTGACATATAATATGCATACATATTGTCTTCACAAAACAGTAAGAACACCACATAAATCCATATATTTTTGGCAATTGAAAGGCCAAATCCAAAACGTATAAATTCAAACTACCAAGCTGCAAAGCTATCCTAAACAAAATGTTTTTTTATGAGTTTTCTGCAAATTATGTAAAGCTAATGTCCCATGGAAGTGAGTTAGTTGCACACAATAGATCTCTGCTACTGGCCTCCTCGGCCTCGGGGTGCCCGGAAGACAAATCCAGTGCTGGATCTCACTGCACTTCTCCCATTACCCTTCCCTCCTCACGTCTATAATTGTGTAGTCTGTGCAAGGGTATCGGGTCACCCATTCAAATGTAAACACAAGATTTTGGGATGATGCAAAGCTTGCCTTTATAACAGTGTTCACAAAATGGTGCCTACCTGCTTGATGTAATTGTGAATTCCAAGACTGAAGTTAACAATATTTATATAATTTATATACCATAAGTAAAATGTATTTTGTTCAATTAACTTGATAGAAAAGGATTTGGAGTTAAATGCTTTTCTCATGCTTCCTTAATTGTCTATTAAGCCACATAGGCCAGTCCCATATATATTTTTAAAGGAGAAGGAAAGTAAGCTTTATCAGAAAGGTCTATGTAAATACAGCCATAAGCACTCACAGAAATGCTGCACTGACTTCTCTGAAAAAAGATTAGTTGTGTCTGTAATTCCTGTGCCACAGACACACAGCTTTCTGTTCTCTGCTCTTTCCTGCTCCCCCCCTTAGGAATGTGGATCTTAGCCAATCAGCAGGAAGCTGACTCATAGTCTTACACACTGAGCATGTACACTGGTCTGGGTGTCTGTGCAGGAGTGAGGCATTATGGGAACTTTCTTTACACAGCTCAGCTTTTTTTCTTCCTGTTTGGCTTCTGATCTTCTGAACAGGTGAAATATGGGCAGACTTAAGGGCACTATTGAGACAGCTGAAGGTATGCCTGCAGCTTGAGATTAACTCTTTACTAGCCTTTCCTTCTCCTTTAAATGTTAACCATTTCTGTGTTCTTAGTGGAAACTTGCTTTAAGTGAAAATTTGCTTTTGCAACAAACATTAAATGAAATAATATTATGGTCACTATTACCCAGGGTTCTACTACTACATGCTTTCTTGTTGGCTCACCACTCTTGTTGTATAAAATAGGCATTTAACAAGTTTATAAACTTCTTTCCATAAAGTGTCCGGGTAGTACTATTGCTCCAGTCAATATATGGGTAGTTAAAAGACCCAATTATCAGGACATGCCTAAAACTAGCAGCCTTTTTTATACATTACCCCATGTATCATCTTTTAATTTACCATAGTCCACAGGTCTCTGCGTTACCAATTGAAGTGCAGTTAGCAGCCTTTTTTACACTTTGCACACTGCGTTTGGGTTGGCAAATGAGGCCTCTGATGTATTTGTCCAATGCCACTTCCCTTTTTTCCCAAGTGCTGAGTTCTTAATTCCAACATCTGTTGTCTCAGCGACTTCTGGGAGCGATACCTTACCTCTAGGGTTTTTCAGTCATATATTGGTTGGATGTCTGTATGCTTTTCTAGATACTCATAGAAGTTTATCCAAAAGGTCAGTTAGAACACGATTTGAATAGATATTTGCCCTAGGTATTCTTGGAACTGTGGCTGAACTGTTAAAAATGCAAATTTTTCATCTGTTTTGTAATCTTGTTATGATCTAAGGGTGGACAAAGTCCAAATAAACTGCACTTTACCTTAGAGTCTCACAAATGGTGCTTGTCCACAATATATCAATTTATTACTTCACATACATTCTACTTCTTGTATAGCACCCCTCAATGATCTAAGGAGGGGCCTATTCAAATGTTAGGCCTTAAAGGAAACTATAACCAAGTAAGTATAAAAATACTGCTCAATAACATGATGTTAATCAATATAAATACATGCCATACTGCAATTTAAATCTCATTGAACAAGCTAGGCTGGCTTCCTGTCTTTTTAGAAGAAGCTTGATTTTTTAACCTATTTATTTCTTGTAGATGAGTACCCAAAATTTTGTATATTTTTGCCTATATATTCTACATATATAACTTTTTATATTACATTCTTCTAGCCTTTGCAATCACTGCCAAGCCAAGAGCTGCATATTTTTTTAATTTATTTAATAATCCTGTTTACATCATTATAATTCATCAGTGCAAATGGTAGACCACAATTCAAAATAAAGGTAATGCATTTTGTAAGCAGCAGTATGCTCTGCTGAAGAAATTAAAGGGGTAGTAGTTCACCTTTAAAGGCAACATTTTAGGATGATGTAGACAGTGATATTCTGAGGTATCTTGCAGATGGTCTTCATTGTTATTTATTTATTTTCCCTGGAGAAGAGGCGCTTAAGAGGTGACATGATAACTATGTATAAATATATAAGGGGATCATATAATAACCTCTCTAATGTTTTATTTACCAGCAGGTCCTTCCAACGGACACAAGGGTACCCACTCTGTTTAGAAGAAGGGAGGTTCCGTTTAAATATTCGGAAAGGATTAACTGTGAGAGCTGTGAAATTGTGGAATTCCCTCCCAGAATCAGTTGTGCTGGCTGATACATTATATAACTTTAAGAAGGGGCTGGATGGATTCTTAGCAAGTGAGGGAATACAGGGTTATGGGAGATAGCTCTTAGTACTAGTTGATCCAGGGACAGGTCCGATTGCCATCTTGGAGTCAGGAAGGAATTTTTTCCCCTCTGCGGCAAATTAGAGAGGCTTCAGATGGGTTTTTTTGCCTTCCTCTGGATCAACTAGAAGTTAGGCAGGTTATATATAGGCATTATGGGTGAACGTGATGGGCGTATGTCTTTTTTCAACCCAACTTACTATGTTACTATGTTATTTTTTGTTCCTAATTTCTGGTTTCTTCTGCACCTGCCTTGGGATGGTGTTACTTCTAGGGCTCTCTTTGCCTGTTGCACATACACATGTAAAAAACTGCTACCTAATGAACAAACCCTTAAGTCATTTCTATCTACACGCCATTTGAACCTACAACAATGCCATAAAAATGTGAATTCAATATACATGTACTGTTTCCACACTATACTGTGCCTTGCGTAATATAGGTTAACCAGCCAGCTTAACACACTCCACATAAGACTCAGCAAAGAATACTCAGACTGCTCTGTGAGTTGAATAACTTGAATGCTTTATCCTTATGAAGAGTTTATTTTGTAAAACTGTAAAACAATATAATAACATTGCATCACAACCTGTACAACATATTCACACATGTAAACACATACAGGAAACCTAGCATCTTACTTACAGACGGTTATGTAACCAGGGCCTGTGTAAGGGTGAAGGATCCTAGGGTCTGTCCCTCTTCTTGTGAGTTGTCTGTGTGTGCTCAAGATGGATACACTTCCACTTCCTGTGAACTTTAGGGGGAGGTTTAACCTTGAATGATGTGTATAATTAACATATGGACAACTATCCCAAAGGGGGTCACTAGGTGGCAGCACATAACAGCTGAACTAATATTAATGCATACAATCTAACATTAAATTGGCATCAGATAAGGTATAAACAGCACACTCCCTGCCTGGCATATTTCAATGTGCCACTATATAACTTACTGCTATGCAGAACACAATTCAAGTATTATCAGAAACAAGAACAACAATGTCTGAAATTGGCCTTGTATACATTTTGGCAGTCCCTTGTTTGACAATCTTTACTTCCACTTTCCTAACCCTGCCATCTCTACTTGGCAGAGTGTTGATGATGAGTCCCACAGGCCATTCATTCCTGCTTTCTTGACTGTCTTTCACTAACACGACATCACCCACTTGGATGTTTGGGCGATTTTGGGTCCACTTTCTGCGGCTTTGCAAGTTGGACAAGTACTCTCTTTTCCATCTTTTCCAGAAAGTATCAGCCAAATTTTGAACTTGCTTCCATTGTTTTACATGAAGTCCTGTTGTTTCAAATTTACCAAAAGGGGCTGACAAAGAGTTCACTTTCTGAGTCAGGAGCATTGCAGGAGTAAGAACCATGGGGTTGTCGGGGTCAGAAGAGACTGGTACCAGAGGTCTAGCGTTCATAATGGCCATAACTTCTGCCATAAAGGTACTCAAAGTCTCATGGGTTAGACGTGTATACTTATCTTGGAGTAACATTGCATCCAAAATACGCCTGGCTACACCTATCAATCTTTCCCAGGCACCTCCCATGTGAGATGAATGTGGAGGGTTGAAAATCCATGTGCATCTTCTGTTCTGAAGATAGTCTTGTACTCCTGAGTCAGCTATGCAAATGTCTAATTCTTTACAAGCTCCTACAAAGTTTGTTCCCCTGTCAGAGCGGAGCAACTTTGCTGGACCACGAATTGAGAAGAATCTCCTTAAAGAATTGATGAAGCTGGAAGCTGACATAGTTTCGATCAGTTCAATGTGTACAGCTCTTGTTGACAGACATGTAAAGAGAACCGCCCAGCGTTTGTTGTCAGCACTACCTCCTCTTGTGCGGCGGGTCACCACTGACCATGGACCAAAAATATCAATGCCTACACTGGTGAATGGTGGTTCAGGAGTCACTCTGTCTTCAGGCAAGTCTGCCATCTTTTGACTTTCTAATCTCCCTCTCAGTTTACGGCAGATGACACACTTGTAGATCACTGCGGATATCAGACGCTTGCCGCCAAGGATCCAGAAACCTTCAGCTCTGATTGCGCCTTCTGTTATGTGACGCCCTTGGTGTGCCACTTTATTGTGGTAATGTTTCACAATCAATTTGGCAATATGATGATCATGAGGTATAATGACAGGCTGCTTCTCTTGTTCAGTCAGTGCCACAAAGGACAATCGGCCACCCACTCTCAAAAGTCCATTTCTATCAATAAAAGGACTGAGTTTCTTAAGCCTACTTTGCTTTGGAAGTGCTTTATGCTCACTTAAACATGTATACTCTTTTTTAAAATATTCGTGCTGAACGGAAGAGATTATTGTAGCTTTAGACTGCGAGATCTCCTCTGAGTTGACTTTCTCTGGGAAACATTTCCAACCTCTACAGTGTATATTGCTCAGCTCTTTCTGGAAACTCTTAGCTACATGGATAAGTCTGGCAATAGTCTTACACAGCGACATCCAGTCAGAAAACCTCTCAAAGACATGTGAATGGAGGAAGGTGTCAGAAGCTTTGGTGTTGAAGCTTGCAACTGTAGGTTTAATTTCAGGGTCAGCTTCAGGCTCTATAAGTGGGTAATTTTCTGCTGAATTGCCTAACTCCTCTCTGTCTGTGTGGTAGAGAAATGGAGGGCCTGAGAACCATATAGAATTCTGCAGATGAATAGTTTTTGTAGGCCTTGAAGCATAGTCTGCAGGATTTTGTTCTGTTGGCACATAAGCCCACTGATCAGGATGGGTTACTTGCCTGATTCTATTCACTCGGTTGGCAACATACAAGAAAAACCTTCTGGAGGTGTTGCAGATGTAACCTAGTACAGTTTTGCTATCTGTAAAGAATCGCACAGCATCTAAGTCTTTATCTATTTCATCTCTGATGAGCTCGTACAACTCTACTGTTAGAACAGCCGCACATAGTTCCAGACGTGGAATTGTGTGTGCTGGTTTGGGGCTTAACCTAGACTTTCCCATAACAAATCCAACCGAACACTTATTGCAAACATCAATTGTTTTCAAGTAGGCTACAGCACCTATCGCTGTGTTGGATGCATCTGAAAATACATACAGTTCTTTTCTACTTACTGCTGACAGAGGAGTAGACACATAACACCGGGGTATCTCTATGTGTTCCAAAGCTTGCAAGGATTCCTTCCATAGAAGCCACTCATGTAGTTTTTCTCGTGGGAGTAATGCATCCCAATCACATTTTTTAGATGACAGTTCACGAACTAGTGCCTTACCCTTTATAGTTACAGGTGCTACAAACCCAAGAGGATCGTAGAGGCTGTTCACTGTAGACAGGACTCCTCTTTTAGTGAAAGGTTTTTCTTCGGAAGATACCTGAAAGACGAAAGAGTCTCTTTCTAGGTCCCAGCTCAGTCCCAAACTTTTCTGAAGGGGCAGGGTGTCTGTACCCAGGCAGAGGTCCTTGAGGTCTTTAGCTCTATCATTAGCAGGAAAGGCGTTCATGACCTGTGTGCTATTTGATGCAATTTTATGAAGTCTCAGATTAGATTCTGCCAGCATCTGTTTTGCATTGTTCAGAATGTCAATCGCTATCTCCGGGGTGCTGGCAGATGCAAGTCCATCATCTACATAGAAGTGTCTCAACACAAAGTGTTTGGCATCTTGTCCAAATTGTTCTGCACTTGTCAGAGCAGCTTTACGCATGCAGTATATAGCAACCAAAGACATGGACCCTCATTCTATATTCAACTACTTCTTTGTCTATGTCATGGTCCTTGTACCACAGAAAACGTAAATAATCTCGGTGGTCTTCTCTCACCAAGAAACAGTAAAACATCTGTTGCACATCTGCTGTAAAGGCAATAGGTTCTTTCCTAAAGCGTATGAGAACCCCTAACAATGTGTTGTTTAAGTCAGGGCCACTTAACAGTACATTATTTAAAGAGACACCTTCACACTCAGCACTGGAGTCAAATACAACTCTTATTTGATCAGGTTTGTG
Organism: Xenopus tropicalis; assembly: GCF_000004195.4. Taxonomy (NCBI): domain Eukaryota; kingdom Metazoa; phylum Chordata; class Amphibia; order Anura; family Pipidae; genus Xenopus; species Xenopus tropicalis. Next base: position 43,868,105 of record NC_030680.2, read on the forward strand.
TGGATGGTAAACGCCAAACATCGGCAGATACCAGTGTTCTTTACCTTGTTCCAGTGGTCTTGCAATCTCAGCGTGATCATTGTCCAGCATCTTTTTAATGAACTCTGTGAAGTCTCTTTTCATTCCTGGCTTACCATGCAGAGTTCTGCGAAGTGAGGCGAGACGTACCATGGCTTGCTCTCTGTTGGAAGGCAATTTACACCTGGGTGTACGAAAAGGCAATGGAGCAACCCAGCTGTGGCTGTCATCTTGATAGGTGTCTTTGTCCATGATCTGAAGAAACACTTGATCTTCTATGGATAGAGCTTGCTTGTCATCATTCTTTGATTTTTGAAACACTGTTGTTCCTAGCTTATCAGTCTCTGGATTGAAGCTGATGTCTTCTTGGCTGCACACAGAAGAGTCACTGAAATGCGTTAGGTTATCAAAACTTTCTTTGACTGTGAACCTGTTCTGACATGGGTTCAACAAGGTGGTACGCCCATTCGGCAACACAGATGTTCTCAAGGTACTGACTCTATTAGTCTGGTGTGTAGATCCCAGGCAAACTTCTCCTACTATTACCCATCCTAATTCAAGTCTTTGTGCGTAGGGGGCATTAAAGGGACCATTGATTTTCTCATGCACCTTGTGTGCTTGTAAAATGTCTCTTCCTAAGAGCAAAAGTATGGAAGCCTCAGGATCAATAGCTGGTATGAGGTTAGCAATTGGACGGAGGTGGAGATGGTAATAAGCTACTTCTGGAGAAGGGATTTCTTCCTTGTCATCTGGTAACATATCACATTCTATTAATGCTGGTAAAGGGAGCTGTGTTTTCCCGTCAAAGGATTCAACAATGAAATTTGTGGCTCTTCTGCCTGCAGTCTCTGTAACGCCTGCACAAGTCTTTAAAGTGTATGGAGCAACAGTAGTTTTAATGTTGAAGATGTTGAAAAAGTCTGACTTTGCAAGAGATCGGTTGCTTTGTTCATCGAGGACTGCGTACATTTTCACTGCTCGCTCTCTTTGTCCAGAGGGGAACACAGTCACTAAACATATTTTAGAGCATGATCGGAAGCTCTTGCCTGTGCCACAGATTTCAGTGCACTTAGACATAACTGGAGGAGGTGAGTTGTCACTAAGCTCCCTGCCGTGATCTGTCCTGGCTTGTACAGTCTCTGCTGGTGGCGCAGGTAAGTCAGGGTGTAAAGCTGCAATATGTTTCTCACTGCCACATTCTGAGCACTTCACTGATATTTTACAGTCTCTGGCTATGTGTTTGGTGGTTTCACAGCACTTGAAGCAGATACCATTCTGTCTGAGAAAATACATTCTTTCACCTATAGGTTTGCCTCTGAATCCTTTACACCTTTTTAAAGGATGGGGCTTTTGGTGAATTGGACATTGTCTATCAGGGCTCTCTATACTGCCCTCCTTGCTGCTGGTTTGAGAATGTGAGGTTTCTGTAGGGACAAATGTTTTGTGTGTGGACACAGAGGTCTTACCGTGGTATCTGTAAGGCCTTTCAGGTTTAGGTGATTGATCACGGTTGCTGTAAAAGGCAAAGCTGGGGTCATTCTTCATCTGTGCTTGTTGCTGCACAAACCTGGAAAACACAAAGAAAGGGGGAAAATCTTCTCCTGTTTCTGCTTTATACTTGGTTCCGACAGATGCCCATTTTAATTGCATGTGGTATGGTAGCTTCTCCACCGTGGGATTAAGACCAATAGCATTGTCCAAGTATGTTAAACCTCTCAGATATCCCTCTTCTTTGGCACACTCTATCTCCAGAAGAAGATCTCCCAATTGTTCTAGTTTTTTGGCATCTTTGTTGGTCAGCTTGGGGAAGGCATCTAACCTTTTTTGTAATGTTCGCTGAATTACTTCAGGTGAGCCATATTTTTTCTCTAGTCTCTGCCAAGCCATATCAAGTCCTGCTGAAGGGTTGAACAAATGCACTCTGCGCATACTTTTTGCATGTTCGGCTGACTCTGTACCTAGCCATTTTATCATCAGGTCAAGCGTCTCTGAGGCTGAAAGGTTCAAATCTTTGATTGCATTCTGGAAGGAGGACTTCCAAGCCCAGTAATTTTCAGGGGAGTCATCAAACTTGATGAAGCTTGAGTTAACTGCTTCTTTGCGTAGCAGATATTTAGTGATATCTTGTATGCATTGTTGCTCAGGCGCACAATCTTTAGGCTGAGGCAATGGGAAACTCTGAATTCTGTCTCTTGGGTATTCTGCTGGATATTTTCTAACTGGTTTGACGTCACTGGCGCTGTAGTGCTGCCTTGGTGTACTTGTAACTGCTGCCGGCTTAGGCCTATATACTTCTGCTGGCTCAGTTTTAATCAACCGTTCAGTGGTTGGCATACTAGAAACCCGCTGAATGTACTCACTTGCACGTTCTGCAGGGGAAAGAGGTTTCTCCGGCATTTCTGGGCCTTCATGGGTTCCCTCACTTTCTGATGAATATGTTTCTATGTAGACCGCAGCTTCAGCTGCTGCTGCGGCAGCTTCTCTCTGACACTGCAGAATTTGCAGCTCTGCTTCTGCTTCTGCCATTTCTCTATTCATGCTAGCCTGTTTTTCTGCGATTTCTCTTTTCACATTAGCTTCTTTTTCTGCAAAGGCTAGCTGTACACGTGTGGCCTCTGCCTTTGCTCGTGCTTTGAGTGCTAGGGAACTCGCTGCAGACATCTTGCTAGACCTAGATGATTTGGACGCATGTGACCGTAACTCATCTTGCTGGGTGCTAGCTTTCTCCCTGCCATGCTGTCTCATGGGGGGGCCCATCCTCAGGTATATACTTCTTCCCCGATCTCAGACTCATGTTTAGGATGCAGTCGCTTCTGTATACAGGTCTGCTGCAACCGTCTTTTTACTGTACTGTTTCCACACTATACTGTGCCTTGCGTAATATAGGTTAACCAGCCAGCTTAACACACTCCACATAAGACTCAGCAAAGAATACTCAGACTGCTCTGTGAGTTGAATAACTTGAATGCTTTATCCTTATGAAGAGTTTATTTTGTAAAACTGTAAAACAATATAATAACATTGCATCACAACCTGTACAACATATTCACACATGTAAACACATACAGGAAACCTAGCATCTTACTTACAGACGGTTATGTAACCAGGGCCTGTGTAAGGGTGAAGGATCCTAGGGTCTGTCCCTCTTCTTGTGAGTTGTCTGTGTGTGCTCAAGATGGATACACTTCCACTTCCTGTGAACTTTAGGGGGAGGTTTAACCTTGAATGATGTGTATAATTAACATATGGACAACTATCCCAAAGGGGGTCACTAGGTGGCAGCACATAACAGCTGAACTAATATTAATGCTTACAATCTAACATTAAATTGGCATCAGATAAGGTATAAACAGCACAATACATAAATCTTTAAAAACTAATGTGTATTGGCATTCTATGTTACAGGCATTTACAATTATGTTAGGATTCTGGGAAATAGTGCTTTGTAGATAAAAACATGGCATACTGCATATAACTTTTGCACATGCTTTGTAAATGAGCTTTAATATGTGCAATACCCCTTTCAAGTGCTTCTTCATCCACTGTAGGGTTTAAAAGTGGATGCATTCTAGCTAGCAGCACAGGAAAGATAGGAAGCGTAGCCTCAGCATGTATTTCATAACTTGCTGAGGAGCACCCTCTTCTGTTGAAAACTGTAGTGCAGTTAAAATGATCACTTTTCACTACCCGTGCCTGTGTTAGTGAATTTTGCAATATAGTGTTCATGTACAAAGTGTAATCAAAATAAATGTCATAGAAATAACACCATTTAACAGAAAAACTAGTCATAAATAGATATAAAGCAGTAATAGTATTAGTAAATTAAAAATACATTTTCAAAGTTCCTAGTGAACGTAAATACAGGCAGCACAAAAAGTACTTAAATTCTGGAAAAACGACGTAAGTGTACTACACCTCATCTGCCCTGTGACCAGTGCGATGCAAATGGGGCAAGGTATTCAGGTTCTCCACATCTGCTCTATGGTCCATCCTAATTTCTGAATTCATATGCAAAAACATAACCTGTACTCATGAACTTGCGCCCTTCTCACAGATTAATGCCCAGGGCTGTGGAGTCGGAGTCGAGGAGTCGGAGTCGGAGGCAATTTTGGGTACCTGGAGTCGGAGTCGGAGTCGGCAAAAAATGAACCGACTCCGACTCCTACTAAATTTAAATGGGAATAAAAAAAATAAAAAATAAAGCAAGTTTAAATGTCCCAATTCACAAACAGTCATAATTAATTACTTCTCTGCTATAAGAATAAAGCCCAATGCACACAGTGCATAAACGAACACGTTGAGTGACCATGAAGCTTTTTATTGACTGTATGCTTCCCTAAATGGGACGTAACGCACAGTTACGGTGCGGCAGCTCCACTGCGTCGGGTTCCACTGGGAACCCAGCCTAACTCTCACTGATAACTAGAAATACCTGTATACGTGAAGGGAATGGATAGTCCATAGTTTGAGACTGAAGCTTTAAAACATTTGAAAAACTGCTGTAATTCAGCTGTACGTTAGCTTAAACTTTAAACATGACTATGGGATTCTAGGGAAATCATTAGAAGTAGGAGTATAGATAAAATTGTCTATCAGTTTATTATCAGTTCAGTCGTGTTTTAAGTGCCCCTTCCCCCCTGCCCCTTCCTGGATGTATAAAATACATTAGCATAGTGCTGTCCAACTTCTGTGGTGCCGAGGGCCGGAATTTCTCGCGCATACATGGTGGAGGGCCGCTAATGGAAGCCAGTTTTGACCACTTCCCCCTTTTAAACCACACCCACTTAAAACCACACCCATTTTATCACAATGGTGGTAGTGCAGCAAAAACCCAAAGGCTTGGTCCTCACTGCAGGGATATCAACCATCATTCATATGTGAAAAAATTATATTATGTCATATTAAGACACACCCTAAAATCCATATGACTCCTCCTCCCCTGTGGATAGCACAGCAACCCCCAGCATATAATTACACACCTTAGGGACCATTTAATGGCTATTTCCAACTGCTAACAAACTCCCAGAACAAACCCCTGCCAGGTTCACCTCCCACAGGCACCATAGGGTAGAAAGAGTATATGGCACACACAGGCAGCACTCTGCCTGCCCTTCGCTACCTGTGTGTGCCATACTCTGCCTGCCCTATGCTGCCTGTTTGTGCCATACTCTGCTCTACCCTGCCTGTGTGTGCCATACTCTCCCTGCCATATGCTGCCTTTGTGCCATACTCTGCCCTACCCTGCCTGTGTGTGCCATACTCTCCCTGCCATATGCTGCCTGTGTGCCATACCCTGCCTGTGTGTGCCTTTGCCATACTCTCCCTGCCATATTCTGCCTGTGTGTGCCATACTCTGCCTGCCCTGCCTGTGTGTGCCATACTCTGCCTGCCCTATGCTGCCTGTGTGTGCCATACTCTGCCTGCCCTATGCTGCCTGTGTGTGCCATACTCTCCCTGCCATATGCTGCCTGTGTGTGCCATACTCTGCCTGCCCTTCCTGTGTGTGCCATACTCTGCCTGCCATATGCTGCCTGTGTGTGCCATACTTTGCCCTACCCTGCCTGTGTGTGCCATACTCTCCCTGCCATATTCTGCCTGTGTGTGCCATAATCTGCCCTACCCTGCCTGTGTGTGCCATACTCTGCCTGCCATATGCTGCCTGTGTGTGCCATACTCTGCCCTACCCTGCCTGTGTGTACCATACTCTCCCTGCCATATTCTGCCTGTGTGTGCCATACTCTGCCCTACCCTGCCTGTGTGTGCCATACTCTGCCTGCCATATGCTGCCTGTGTGTGCCATACTCTGCCCTACCCTGCCTGTGTGTGCCATACTCTCCCTGCCATATTCTGCCTGTGTGTGCCATAATCTGCCCTACCCTGCCTGTGTGTGCCATACTCTGCCTGCCATATGCTGCCTGTGTGTGCCATACTCTGCCCTACCCTGCCTGTGTGTGCCATACTCTGCCTGTCATATGCTGCCTGTGTGTGCCATACTCTGCCCTACCCTGTCTGTGTGTGCCATACTCTGCCCTACCCTGCCTGTGTGTGCCATACTCTGCCTGCCATTTGCTGCCTGTGTGTGCCATACTCTGCCTGCCATATGCTGCCTGTGTGTGCCATACTCTGCCTGCCATATGCTGCCTGTGTGTGCCATACTCTGCCCTACCCTGCCTGTGTGTGCCATACTCTCCCTGCCATATGCTGCCTGTGTGTGCCATACTCTGCCTGCCATATGCTGCCTGTGTGTGCCATATACTCTCCCTGCCCTATGCTGCCTGTGTGTTCAATACCCTCCCTGCCCTATGCTGCCTGTTTGTGCCATACCCTCCCTGCCCTATGCTGCCTATGTGCCATACTATACACAGGCAGCATTGGCCAGGCAGTACTTACAATGTCTGAGGTGTGAACAGACGAACAATGTGGGTGATTACAGCCTGAGCAGGAGGTGTGAACAATGCAGGGGGTGAACAATGCATAGATTAAAAGGTGTGAACAGTACAGGGGATTAGATGTTTAAATAATACAGAGGGATTACAGCCTGAATCTGAGGTGAGAACCATGCAGTTAATCTCAGTACTGATACCATTTAAAGTGGGCCGCCAGTTGGACAGCACTGCATTAGCATATTAAAAACAGAGGAGTCGGAGTCGTGGAGTCGGAGTCGGGAGTATCAGAAACTGAGGAGTTGGAGTCGGAGTCGGAGAATTTATCTACCGACTCCACAGCCCTGTTAATGCCAGACCACACTTGGCACCTATCTCTGTAGTACTTGGACAGTGCAATTTTAAGGGCACTGAACACTTTGTTCTTTACACTTTATTCTTATTGGTGTTTTTCTTGCTTTCTTATTGATCCTGTGTATTCTGATTCCTGCTCCTTACTTCTTGTTTTCTCAGTGTTTCTCTCTTGGTTCCATTCCTGACCAAGCAGATTGCTGCCTAAGCCAACATCCGCATCCCTTGCTTGAAACCTGTCCCAACGTTTGGTCGGATTTTGATTCTGAATCGTGATTTTACTGCTCTCCTTGTAGCAGGTCTGATGTTATTTGTGGGAGATGCTTCTATTTATTAGTACTCCTGGCTACCCACTCATCCCAAACACATCAGCTGAACAGGTTTATAAGGATAGAGTGACATATGCCTTTTCTGCTTTTTTATATGGAAATGTTTCCCATAGGTTGACTAGTATTCCCTTAACCCCAAATTTATATTTTTTGCTTCAAAATTTTTATCTCAATGCACAATCCAATCTGTGAATTTATGGGTTTGTAACCCCTTTTTGGCTGAAATACAGACAAGACCAGCTAGATAGGCTATAGAGCAGGGGTCCCCAAACTTTCTTACTCGTGAGCCACAGTCAAATGTAAAAAAGACTTGGAGAGCAACACAAGCACCATAAAAGTTCATGGATGTGCCAAATAAGGGCTAAAATTGGCAATCAGGCAGCCTCTGTGCACACTATCAGCTTACAGGGGTTTTTATTTGGTAGTAAATCAAATAAAAACTTGCCACCAAGTTAAAAAATAACTGCCTGGTTTGGGGGCACTGAGAGCAACATCCAAGGGGTTGGTGAGCAACATCCAAGGGGTTGGTGAGCAACATGTTGCCCCTGAGCCACTGGTTGGGGATCACTGCTATAGAGCATGGGGTACACTCACAGGATGTACACCGGACACACAGGATGTGCTTTTGCTACATGGAAAGATCAAGGGGGAGGTAGTGCAACTACAACTCACTTGGCAGTGTGCAAAGTAACTGAAAAAAAGGATGTCAGAAGGTTCATGCAGCAAAACAGAACAGAGCTAGTTTTATTGTCTAAGACAGATAATCCACAGGGTTATGCAGTAAATACAACTGCAGATGGAATGGCAGGTATGTAGACACACAATGTAGCAGTAACAAATGATGCACCACTATGGAGAACCAGCTGGGTTAAGTAGATTTATATCCTTAATAGACCGGATCCTCTACAGCAGATGTGGGTCAGGGAGAAGACTATGCCTGATACCCTTGTTAGTACTGTGGTCCTTATACTAAGGCAGCAGAGCCTGTAAAGGAGACTACTCCTGCTGTTCAGAAAGCTCCAGCCAGAAAGCTAAATAAGGCTGACTATCTCATTTTCCTAGAAAGTTCTATGACAAGAACTAATCTGTTCTTACTATTCATTGTTTACTGGGTCCCTGCTCCCCGACTTCTCCAAAGGTAATAGTCCCTCTGGGGTAAGATGGCTTTACTGGGGCTTTGTTGATCCCAGGCTCAGTGGAATATCCACCTGGTTCAACAGATGCAGGCCATGCAAACACTATGGGGCACATTTACTAATCCACGAATTTGAATCCTGAATGGGAAAAAGGAAAATTTTGTGGCTTTTTCGTCGCCTTCGAGTTTTTTTCATATTTTGCGCGATTTTTTTGTCGCCGTCGCGACTTTATCGTATTTTGCGTGACTTTTCCGTCCCCGTCGCAATTTTTCCATATTGAGAAAATGTAAACGGCGGAAAAACCAATCCGATTTTTTTGCGCCGGCGGCGAAAAAGTTGTGGAGAATATACGATAAAGTCATAACGGCGACGGAAAAATCGTGGGACATACGATAAACTCGCGATGGCGACGAAAACATTGCAAAAATACCGATCAATGCGAAAAACCGTGTTCGGACGTTTTTGGTCCGTTTGTGGATTAGTAAATCTGCCCCTATGTTAGAGTGTGAAAGGGAGTGGTCTTCCTATGAGCCAATAAAGTACAACATGTAAATATGAAAATCTGAGACAAGTTTGTAACAGTCAAAGGGGGGGGAAGTAGGGGAAGGAAGGGTAGGGGGGCTGATCCACAGGCTGTCCAAACCAACTGATTTGCCATTTTTGGTGAAGATGCTTGGGAGGAGAGCTCTGAACTGGCATGTATCGAGCAGGCTGTCACTCAGAGCACTCTGAGGGTCAGTTCCTTTAATACAGGTGGGGGGAGTAGTGCTAGGAAGGGAAGTTATAGGGGATTCAATTAATAGAAAGGTGGATAGCGTAATTTGTCGCAAAGACCCTACATCGTACCTCCCAACATTTGAAAAATGTAAAGAGGGACAAAAATAAATTTTTGGCCACACCCATTTTTTGCAACCACACCCCCTAAATACCACTCCCATTTTACAAAATTTGGCAGTTTATTTATATGTTAAGTTTGAACACATTTTGAGGGGTTTTGAGGTCTTGTTTTATGTGATATTACAGTTTTGCTAATGGAGGTGAAATTGCCCTTTAAGCTGCAAGTCTCAAGAGACCCCCCAAGAGACCTGTTTAACTTTTAGGTTACAATTGTATCTAAGTGCAGGTGTAGCATGTTTAGTTTTCTGGTCTCTCTGCCAAAAGCTGCTTTTTTAATTAAGTTGAGAAACATTGTATCTTTTTTAGTGTTCAGTGCAGGAGGTCAAAGGGAAATAAGGAACTTTTTAGCAAGAATCCAGGACTGCGGGCTGAGCAGTCAAAATTGGGACTGTCCTGCGAAAATTGAGACAGTTGGGAACATGCCCTACATTCTGAACTGTATGTTGCTTGCTAGGATTCAGCATGTGGTGGAATGGATAGACAGATTATTGGGAAGGGCTGGGGATGACCCGGCAGTCTTGGTACACATAGGTACCAAGGATAATGTTAGAGGAGGGGGGAAGGTCCTCTAGAACGATTTAAAAAAACTAGATGAAAAGTTGAGGGCGAGTACTTCCAAGGTAATTTTCTCATAGATATTACCTGTGCCACGAGCAACGTTAAGGAGGCAATGGGAGCTTAGGGAGATTGGCCTTTAATGCAGAATGATTTGGGACCTTGTTTAAGGATCCCCCTTATTCAGCTAAAGGACAGAGTGTACACTTAAAGATATGCACTCTGATGTTATTTGAACAAAAGGGGTAGGTTCTTAGGAATCCTAAAAAAAAAAAAAGGTACATTCCCTTGCTTGGGGTGTAATTGTTGTAATTCTATGATAAAAGGGCCCTCAATAACTCATCCAACTAAAGCACATATAGTCCCATTACAAGCTTATGCTACCTGCAAATCCTACTCCTTGGTGTACTTTTTGAAGTGCCCATGTGGTCTGGTATCTCCAACCCTGTCTGTGAATACTGTAAATCAATTTACTAACAATGGTGTTCACTTGCAGGTACAGAAGTATTAATTAGCTACGCAGCTTCATCTTGAAACTACCAGAGAAGGTAAATGTAGAAATTAAGCTTCATAAATTTACATGTAGAAACTAGGGAATACTAACTGAGTAAAATTGAACAACGAAGCTACTATGGAAGTAAGCAAGCCTTTGAGGAATATATTAAAAAAGTATTAATAATGTATTAAATGTGCTCGCTGTACCCCCTGGTGTACTTAGGGTCCTGATTGTTTGCTTTTAAACTTTTTTTGATTAATATAGGTACATAAGGATAATGGACTTTTTTAAAACTTTTTATTATGAACTTTGGTACACCTGGTGGTTATAATTTCATCTGAAAATGAAACCTCTGGGCTCTGGGCTCATACCAGATGATATCTGCCACCCACCTCGTGAATTTTGCAGCATACTCAGCTACAGTACACCAACCCTGGGATAGATTCTGTGCAGTAGTTGGTGTTAATATTATCAAGTTTTCTGTGTATGACGTTGGCCTCTTTGACTAAGAATCTAAATATCCCCTTGTTGCTTCTGTGAACTCCTGTGTACGACTCAGCTTCACCCTGACCTTGCTTTCAATTTGTTTCACTGGTTATGACCCAGCCTGGCCCTGACTCTGATTCTAATCCCTTGGCACTGCAATAACTGGCATCTGCTTTACCATACAATTAAGCTATTACCTGTTACTGTTTTAAACTTAACTGTGGTTATACTTGTTCTGCCCCAGCCCAGCCCTCCCTTTCTCTCCTATTACGCAGCAAGGTCAAGGGGAAGCCAAGTCATACACAGGAGTTCACAGAAGCAACAAGGGGATATTCAGATTCTTAGTCAAGGCCAAGGTTATACACAGAAAACAGCAGCTCTGCATAACTGGTGCCTTCCCTGCAGACATTAACACAGGGGAAATCCTTATTCTTTAAAGGAACAGTAACACCAAAAAATGAAAATAAAAATTAAACTATAATGTACTTTTGCCCTGTACTGGTAAAAGTTGTGTGTTTGTTTCAGAAACACTACTACAATTTATAGAAATACCCTGGTGTGTAGCCATGGGGGCGGCCATTCAAAAGGAGAAAAGGCACAGGTTACATAGCAGATATCAGATAAACACTGTAGAATACAATGGTGTCTTGTCTGTTATCGGCTATGTAACCTGTGCCTTTTCTTCTTTTTCCAGCTTGAATGGCTGCCCCCATGGCCACACAGCAGCTTATTTATATAAACTATAGTAGTGTTCCTGGAGCAAACACACCAGTTTTACCAGTGCAGGGCAACAGTATATATTTGAATTACTTTGAAACACTTTAATTTTGTGGTGTTACTGTTCCTTTAACAAGCAAATTGCTCACTGTTATCAGCAACTGGGATACTGAACCATTATCCTAACAAAAAACAATCTCGGACCAATCTCTGCTCTGCTTGGTTTATCTGCACTCAGGCCAAAGCTGTGCTGGGTTTAGCTACACTCAGGCCATAACAGTGCAGCTAAACCCCAAAGCATATAGGAGTGGATCTGCTTCTCTCCTCCTGGCTACAAAACGCAGGTAAAGACAAGCAGGTTATATGGTTGGTGCACCCTTGCCCTGAAAAGCAGGGACAATGCCCATAGTGTAATATTGCTTGGTTCTGTTATTTGTTTTATCCATAACTTGTGGCACTGATCTATAGTTTATGTTGATTTGCCTTTAGCATAGCTTTGCAGTTTGGTAGTTTAACAAAGAAATAGGTCTTTGCCAATTTTGAATTTGATAGAATATGTATATAAAAATATATGGTTTTCAGGGGCAAATGTATGGGTACTGCTATCTTTTATCAAGCAATGCAAAGTATGTTTATGTTGTTGCTAAGCTTTTTATTAATTGCAGTATATCTAAAGATGCTCATACACAGATATTAGCTGCCCATTTGGCCCTTTCAGAGTCAGCAGCTTCTCAGTCGATGTGTGAGGACATGTTTCTTTTCTTCTTTTACCACACATAAAACAGGCAGTCTGTTCATGAAGTAGTTGAAGTAAGCCATGAAATTAGTATGCACCAGGTATAGTATGTTGTTACTACATGCCAGACACTTGGGTAAGCCTATGCACATTGGGCATCAAACTGTTCAGTAACACAGTAAACCCCTGGCATTCATTTTTAGGATGTTTTATCATATACGGTGTTGGGGCCCCTGCATGTCAAATTCTTAGTTAAACCTATGCATATTGGGCATACAACTGTTCGGTAGACCCCTGGTGGTCATATTTTGAATGTTTTTATCTCTGTGCTTAATGATATGTGGTAGAAAAGATGCTGCAAAATGGAAGCTTTGAGGTGATTTTCTGAAATGTAAAACTGCTAACTTTAGAAAAGCCTTGCAGTTCGGAGAAGACATTTATCCATTTTGGATTCGTCAGAATCTTTTCATTTCACAAGTTAATTTGTTTGTGCTTATTGAATTCAAATATTTTAATAATGACTGGTTTTAGTAGAAACAAGTTAATAAATCTGCCCCTAAAAGTCTTTAGAAAAGCTCAACGAAAAGTAAGAGCAGAAACTATTAATTTTCTGCAGGGCAATAAAAGTACCAGAATTGCGAATTTGTCTTGTACCAAAAAGGTTGAACAAAAAAGTCCAAACGACATTATCAAAATGGAGTTAAGCTCACTGTAAGGACTCTTACACATGAACATTGTTTTGTGTGCTAGCCACGCATTTGGGATGCAAGTTTGAGCCATCTAAATGCATAAGCCAGTTAGTTCAGGGTTGTGTTTTTGAGGGTTCAGGGTTGTGTTTCCATGTATTTTTTTAGATGCCACATGCCGCATTTTCCTGCACTTAACTTGAAATAAGATACAGGAACAAAACACTCCATTCGACTTAATCTGATCCGACTTGTATTGTCTCTGTGAGGATTAGGTTTTGTAGGATACTACAAAATTTGGTACTGTTGCATGACAAGATTTTCTGGGTCACAAATCTCCCTTGTAGTTTAGCCCTTAGGCCCAAACTTAGTGCCTTTTGTTACATAACCCCCTAAGGCTTAGGGGGGTTATGTAACAAAAGGCACTAAGTTTGTCCAGGAGCAGTAACCCCATAGCAATAAATCAGCAGGTAGAATTTACTGGTCAAATGTCTAACAGCAAACATCTTTTTGTTTGCCACAGGTTATTGCGCCTGGGCAAACTTAGTGCCTTTTATTACATATGGGGGTTAGGTTAAGTTATGGGGGTCACACACACACACGCACATATAATTTCATACAATCTTGGGGGGGGGGTTGGCACTCACAGCACTCATGCCTACTTACACACACAATATTTTTCAAGTATACAAAATAATTTTTTTGACTTTTTTTATGATAACCTAAAAAGTTTTATTGCCAATGGGAGTAACATCATTTCTAACAATCAGCAGCATTATTCGCTGGCATAAAACCCTGCACATTTAATTGATTGTTTTAATTCAATGTTATTTTTTATTTCATGCTGCTATGCTTTTGGTTGCTTGTTTTTGCCCATGAAAGTTTTGTGAAGCATATTTTCATTTTGCTGCTCCTTCACGCCACATAATTTAGCAAATCTATGCATTTTGGTAATCAAACTGCTCAGCAGATGTTCTATGTTAACAATGTTAACATTAATTCTCCAAATGATTTTAATAAGTGACACTTCTAGACTGTAGGCAGTCCAATTTATCACCCAAAATTCTTTTACCATGGAGCCATACGGTTAAATATGTCAACCAGTCCACACTCACAAGCCCATTTATCAGGTACTGACAACCTTTTGGAAAAAATCACCACCAAGTTATCTATTTTACCAAGCACGAAACATACTTTTTTCATACTTTCCTTTCCTTTCTATGTTGGGAGCTTTTTTTTAGTATTAGCATAATTGATTTGTGAGACTTGTTCCTTGTTTCACCTGTGCCTACATCCATTAAAATTATTTCTCTGTACGTGGTCTTACTCATACCAGTGCAATGGTATGGGTTTGATTGCTGCAACCATTTTAACTCTATGGGGCAAATTTATCAAAACACGAGTTTGAATCCTGAATGTGAAAAATTCAGTTTGGAAACAAAAATTTCTGAAGATCGCAAATATCACGAAAATACTTACGAAAAAATCATATTAGTCGCGATAATATTGTATTGGTGATCCGAAAGTACCGAAATTGTTATACCGAACGATTGTAAACAGCGACAAAACCGATCTGATTTTTTTGCGAAAAAGTCGTGCAAGCAATGAAAAAGTCACGGAAAATACAATTGGAGCGTTCGTGGATAAGTAAATGTGCCCCTAAAAGTTTAAAACCATTTTTTTAGCTAATACTTCTTTCTACTGTGTGGTAGAGGTACAAAAGAAATAATTAAAAATGTGAGTTTCCCTTCAAGTTCAAAGGATTTTGCAGTATGGTCTGGGAGCCTACAGTGTTCTGGAAGGAACAGGCAAACCAGGCGATCCATTCCACTTGTCCAGCTCACATATTGGAATGGGGAATGATGGGAACGTTAAATTTAGCTCTTTCTTTAACTTTAAAATTAATATTACCAAATCATAGGCCCTCCCATGATAACATATTTGAAACAAACTCCTATGACACCTAGGGGCAGATTTACCAATCCACAAATCCAAATCCCGAATGGGAAAAAATCAGATTGGAAACGTACAGCGATTTTTTCGGCGCCATCGCAACTTTTTTGCAAATTGCCGCGACTTTTTCGTAGCCGTTACGACTTTCGCGAATTGGCACGACTTTTCCGTAGCCGTTATGACTTTCGCTAATTGTTGCGACTTTTTTGCATTGAGCACTTTCGTACTCGGCGCGACAGTACGATTTTTTCGCGACGGGTACGAAACAGTTGCGACAATTCGCGAAAGTCGTAACAGCCAAGAAAAAGGCTCGACAATTCGCGAAAAAGTTGCGACGGGGACGAAGAAAAACGATCATTGCGAAAAAACGCATTTGGACGCTTTCAGTCCGTTCGTGGATTAGTAAATCTGCCCCCTAGTGTTCTTAATTACAGGGATTCACCTTTTAGATTGTTTAGATTCATGGTATTCTTTTTCTGTTTCAGCATTATAAATTACACTCCTATACTCCTATTCTCTATTCACAACCCACCCTTAAGCTCTTCTGCAACACCTACTGTCTAAATTATAGAAAGCATGCTTTCAATTTGTGTAGGTTAAGAAATGTCTATGCTTAGCACAAAAAAGTTAATTTTCCCTATCCTTTCTATATGGCTTTCCATCTTTACCCAAGCCAGTTTTCTCTAGGTTTCAAATCTTCATTTTAGTGATGGATAGAGAGGGGGACTCATATCCATCATTTTATATTGCACGATAATAGCTGGATATTCCTTCTAGAACATCCCAGATTGAGAACTTTTATAGGCACAGTTATGACTTTTTTTTTTTTAATAGAAAAAGGAACTAATATTGGGTAGAAATTTCAGTAGGGCTGAAGGTCACAAAGAAAATGATCATTGGTGTATGCTATAAACCACCCCGAATAGATGAGGGGGATGAGGCCCAGCTATTGTTGCAAATGGAGGAGGCTTCAAAACTGGGTCAAGTTGTTATTATGGGGGACTTTAATTATCCGGACATTGACTGGAGTAATGGGGTGGCTAAGTCAGAAAAAGCTAGTAGGTTTGTAAATATGCTAAATGACAACTTTTTATTTCAGGCGGTTCAAGAACCCACTAGGAATGACTCTATTTTGGACCTGGTGATATATAATAATAATGAACTCATCTCTAAAATTTGTGTGGGTGAGCATTTGGGGAACAGTGATCACAACATGGTCTCCTTTGAGATAATGCTGCAGAGACAGCGCTATAAGGGAGTAACTAAAACGCTCAATTTTAGACGTGCAGACTTTGCCCGTATAAGGGCATCTCTGCAATGTGTCAACTGGGAAAGGCTTTTCATGGGGTTAGACACAGAAGGAAAATGGAACATCTTTAAAACATTGCTTTGTAGGTATACACAACAGTATATCCCCCTTGTAAGCAAGGAGAGGCATTGCAAAGCAAAACCTTTATGGCTGAATAAAAGTGTTATTGTCGAGGTTGGTAAGAAAAAACGTGCTTTTAGGGCATTCAAGTTAGCTGGGACAGCAGAAACTTTCATCAGGTACAAGGAAGCAAATAAAGCATGCAAAAAAGCTATCAAGCAAGCTAAAATAGAAATGGAAAGGGATATTGCAGCTAGGAGTAAAAAGAATCCAAAATTATTTTGTTAATTATGTGAGTAAAAAAATGAAGCAAGAAGGGGTGGGAACTTTATTATCACGGGGGGGTAAGTTGGTTGATGAGAACGGGGAAAAAGCAGAAATTTTGAACTCTTATTTTTCATCTGTCTATACATCTGAGGAGCCAGATAACGAAGGCTTCCCTTGTAATATGCCCAGTTCTAGTAATTTAGCTACTGACGCATGGGTCACTCGGGAGGAAATTCAAAAGAGACTTGAACATGTAAAGGTAAACAAAGGTCCAGGGCCGGATGGGATTCATCCCAGGGTATTAAATGAGCTGAGCGCTGTGATTGCCAAACCTCTTCACTTAATTTTTCAGGATTCATTGAGGTCTGGCATGGTGCCGAGAGACTGGCGGATTGCTAATGTGGTGCCATTATTTAAAAAGGGATCCCGTTCTCAGCCTGAAAACTATAGGCCTGTTAGTCTGACATCAGTAGTAGGAAAACTTTTGGAAGGGGTAATAAGGGATAGGGTACTTGAATACATTGCAGTTCACAATACTGCCAGACTAATTTAGTCGCCTTTTATGAGGAGGTGAGTAGGAACCTTGATGCTGGAATGGCAGTTGATGTCATCTACTTGGACTTTGCTAAAGCGTTTGATACAGTACCTCACAGAAGGTTAATGATCAAATTAAGGAATATTGGCCTAGAACATAATATTTGTAATTGGATAGAGAACTGGCTGAAGGATAGAGTACAAAGAGTGGTTGTAAATGGAACATTTTCTAATTGGACCAGTGTGGTTAGTGGAGTACCGCAGGGGTCAGTCCTTGGTCCTTTGCTTTTTAACTTGTTTATTAATGACCTGGAGGTGGGCATAGACAGTACTGTTTCTATTTTTGCTGATGACACAAAATTGTGCAAAACTATAAGTTCCATGCAGGATGCTGCCGCTTTGCAGAGCGATTTGACAAAATTAGATAACTGGGCAGCAAACTGGAAAATGAGGTTCAATGTTGATAAGTGCAAAGTTATGCACTTTGGTAGAAATAATATAAACGCAAACTATCTACTGAATGGTAGTGTGTTGGGGGTATCCTTAATGGAGAAGGATCTAGGGGTTTTTGTTGATAACAAGTTGTCTAATGCCAGGCAGTGTCATTCTGTGGCTACTAAAGCAAATAAAGTGCTGTCTTGTATAAACAAGGGCATTGACTCAAGGGATGAGAACATAATTTTGCCCCTTTATAGGTCCCTGGTAAGGCCTCACCTTGAATATGCGGTGCAGTTTTGGGCTCCAGTCCTTAAGAAGGATATTAATGAGCTGGAGAAAGTGCAGAGACGTGCAACTAAACTGGTTAAGGGGATGGAAGATTTAAACTATGAGGTGAGACTGTCGAGGTTGAGGTTGTTTTCTCTGGAAAAGAGGCGCTTGCGAGGGGACATGATTACTCTGTACAAGTACATTAGAGGGGATTCTAGGCAGTTGGGGGATGTTCTTTTTTCCCATAAAAACAATCAACGCACCAGAGGTCACCCCTTTAGATTAGAGGAACGGAGCTTCCATTTGAAGCAGCGTAGGTGGTTTTTCACGGTGAGGGCAGTGAGGTTGTGGAATGCCCTTCCTAGTGATGTGGTAATGGCAGATTCTGTTAATGCCTTTAAGAGGGGCCCGGATGAGTTCTTGATCAATCAGAATATCCAAGGCTATTGTGATACTAATATCTACAGTTAGTACTAGTGGTTGTATTTATAGTTTATGTATGCGAGTGTATAGATTGGTAGGTGTGGGTTAGGTGTGCTGGGTTTACTTGGATGGGTTGAACTTGATGGACACTGGTCTTTTTTCAACCCTATGTAACTATGTAATACCTATCCTACTGTCTCTCTGAAATATGTTAATGCCAAGTCTGCTCCAATCTTTTAACTCTAAGGGCAGTGGCAGATGGGGAGATTAGTCGCCCCGCAACAAATCTCATTGCCGCGGGTGACTAATCTCCCCTCAATGCCATCCCACCGTCAAGAATGTAAATTGCTAGTGGGATGGCATATGCATCACTACATTTTCCCGAAGTCACCCAAAGTTTCCTCTCAAGGCAACTTCGGGTAACTTTGGCAAATTGTTGCTACACGTATGCCATCCCACCAGTGATTTACATTCTTGCCAGTGTGATGGCATTGCGGGGAGATTAGTCGCCCGTGGCAATAAACATTTGTCGCGGGTGACTAATCTCCCCGTCTGCCACAAAGGACCAAGAATGTCAAGATATGATCACAAACATGGCTCATAGCTCCATTACTGTAATTAGTGCAGGAAACCACATACATATTAAGTAGATGGTATTTGATTCCAAACCGTAAAGCTAAATTGCCAGGAGCAAACCCTACAGGGGATGTACTGCACCTGACCTGATGGGACATTCCCATAGGAAGTACATTCAAACTCTTAGGCTCCTGCCACACAGGGGGGATTCTTATCCTGCATTCATTCGCCCTAGAATTCAAAAAGCTTATTATTGTGCCTGTGCACACTGCATTGCCCCGGATGCAGGTACATGGAGCGGATCTTTGCTGGATTACGTGTGGAAATCCACTCCATGTGCCTGCACCCAGGCCAACACAATGGATCCTGGCAGGCACATTAATCGATAGACGTTTTGAAGTTTAATGTAGACCAATGTTTTACTTACTAGCAATCTTCTTGATATACAAAAAATCCTTAAAGTCTGAGAACTTTTAATTACATTTAGATAGCCACAAATGTTTGATCGATTTAAATTGATTTATTAACCGAATTACAGTGGCTTGCAAAAGTATTTGGCCCCCTTGAACTTTTCCACATTTTGTCACATTACAGCCACAAACATGAATCAATTTTATTGGAATTCCACGTGAAAGACCAATACAGAGTGCTGTACACGTGAGAAGTGGAACGAAAATCATACATGATTACCAAATATTTTTTACAAATAAATAACTGCAAAGTGGGGGGTGCGTAATTATTCAGCCCCCTTTGGTCTGAGTGCAGTCAGTTGCCCATAGACATTGCCTGATGAGTGCTAATTACAAAATAGAGTGCCCCTGTGTGTAATCTAATGTCAGTACAAATACAGCTGCTCTGTGACGGCCTCAGAGGTTGTCTAAGAGAATATTGGGAGCAACAACACCATGAAGTCCAAAGAACACACCAGACAGGTCAGGGATAAAGTTATTGAGAAATTTAAAGCAGGCTTAGGCTACAAAAAGATTTCCAAAGCCTTGAACATCCCACGGAGCACTGTTCAAGCGATCATTCAGAAATGGAAGGAGTATGGCACAACTGTAACCCTACCAAGACAAGGCCGTCCCCCTAAACTCACAGGCCGAACAAGGAGAGCGCTGATCAGAAATGCAGCCAAGAGGCCCATGGTGACTCTGGGGGAGCTGCAGAGATCTACAGCTCAGGTGGGGGAATCTGTCCATAGGACAACTATTAGTCGTGCACTGCACAAAGCAGTGGCCTTTATGGAAGAGTGGCAAGAAGAAAACCATAAGAAGTCCCATTTGCAGTTTGCCACAAGCCATGTGGGGGACACAGCAAACATGTGGAAGAAGGTCAGATGAGACCAAAATGGAACTTTTTGGCCAAAATGCAAAACGCTATGTGTGTCGGAAAACTAACACTGTACATCACTCTGAACACACCGTCCCCACTGTCACATATGGTGGTGGCAGCATCATGCTCTGGGGGTGCTTCTCTTCAGCAGGGACAGGGAAGCTGCTCAGAGTTGATGGGAAGATGGATGGAGCCAAATACAGGGCAATCTTGGAAGAAACCCTCTTGGAGTCTGCAAAAGACTTGATACTGGGGCGGAGGTTCACCTTCCAGCAGGACAACGACCCTAAACATAAAGCCAGGGCAACAATGGAATGGTTTAAAACAAAACATATCCAAGTGTTAGAATGGCCCAGTCAAAGTCCAGATCTAAATCCAATGGAGAATCTGTGGCAAGATCTGAAAACTGCTGTTCCCAAACGCTGTCCATCTAATCTGACTGAGCTGGAGCTGTTTTGCAAAGAAGAATGGGCAAGGATTTCAGTCTCTAGATGTGCAAAGCTGGTAGAGACATACCCTAAAAGCCTGGCAGCTGGAATTGCAGCAAAAGGTGGTTCTACAAAGTATTGACTCAGGGGGCTGAATAATTACGCACACCCCACTTTGCAGTTATTTATTTGTAAAAAATGTTTGGAATCATGTATGATTTTTGTTCCACTTCTCACGTGTACACCATTTTGTATTGGTCTTTCACGTGGAATTCCAATAAAATTGATTCATGTTTGTGGCTGTAATGTGACAAAATGTGGAAAAGTTCAAGGGGGCCGAATACTTTTGCAAGCCACTGTATGCAGTCGTTTTTGCTTTACATGTATGCTGTACTATATTGGTGTACTATTTAAAGGAGAAGGAAAGTTTTGGCATTTTACTGCCAATAGATTCACCACATTAGTGCCACCTAGAACACTATTTATTCTGCAGAAAGCTTTATCATACCTGAGTAAAGAGCCCTAGAATCTTTCTCTGTTTGCTTAAGACTGCAGCTGCCATTTTAGCTTGGTTTCCTGCTGTATAGCTCTAGCTGTTACAGCTCAGATTCCTAAGGGATTGGGGTGGGAGTTCTTAGCATTCTTAAGGGAGGGGGGGGGCAGGAGAGGGGAGAGAACTGCACAGACTCTGGCCCTGGAAATGAAGGATTTTACTGAGAGAGGAAGTCAGATACTCCAAGAACATGTTTACAAAAAAAAAAAAACAAGGAATGCTGTTTCTTTTGATAGAGGACTCAGTGCAGCTTTTTCCTTCTCCTTTAATGTGCTTTTCCAGTGATTTCCTGTTTCTCCCCATTTCATATTTCTCAACTTTTCTCCTGAGTTCCTATCTTTCTTCCTTCTATTTTTTCTGATTTCCCTAATCCACTATCAGCACATATTAAGTCACATTTTGTTGTATATGTTTTATTATGACTGTATGTATAAGACATTGCTGCAACTGTGGTGGACATTTTATTGTATTTCTTTATTTAATAATTATAAACTTTGAAACTTAAAAAACATCTGCAAATGAAACTCAAAGTTTGCTGGCACTTAATGGGTTAACAGTCAACAGCCGAAAATCACCAGATGGCACACTGACATCTTTAGGAAGAGCTAAAAAGTCATACGAAAGACAAAAACTGTTTCAAAAAACCAAATTCACAGAAGCAGAGATAGGGATTTGTAAATATAGCATGAAATCAGACAAATTTATTTCCACTTCTAAATGTTACCACTTTTGTGAAATCCCCCCAAATTATCCAATTTAATGCTTATGTTGAAAACAGAGATAACTGCACACAATGTGTGCTTTGTATTTCATTTGTCTATATTTTTACTGTTCACTAAGTAAATACTGCCCTTGCTTTTTTGGAGAAAATATACAGTGTATCTCTTTGGGGGAAAACTGAATAGGTCTTGGCCTTTAATTTAATTAAACTAGGTTTTAGCCAAAACTGTAATCTATAAAGGCTGGAATGGGCAGGTGTCTAACATAATAGCCAGAACTCTGCTTTCCTAGCTACGTAGGACATAACTGTTCACTTAGTATTAATTTGAATATGACCTGCATGCTCACAAACTGCATCAACATTAATGCAATGCATAGGATGTGTGTTTAAAATACTTTTTGCCTATTTTGTTAAGAAAATTGGAAAAGAGTCTGTCAAACAGGTTTGATTTTACCTTTCAAATTGGGGATCGCCTTGGCTCATTGATGTGGTCCTCGCTGCGACAGCTTATATACAGATCATAATTCAATCACTTGGCCCTAGGCCAAATGATCTAATTAGCCCTATATTGCCCACCTTAGGTGGGCATATCAGGAAAAGATTCACTTGTCATTTGGCATCCTCATCTTCTCTATATGAGTGGATCTCAATGTGTATGGCCACCTTTAGATACATTTGTTGAGGAAACAAAACACTTTTGTTGATTAAATAACATAATAATTGAAGTATTTTAATGAAAACAAATAGAATGTCTAAAAACAAATATATATATATATATATATATATATATATATATATATATATTTATATATATATATATTATATATATATATATATATATATATATAGGCAAGAGGAAGAAAACCATTTTTAAACTTTTATTACCCTCCCCTCTCAATTCACAAAAGTGTTCACAAAGGTAATTCAAAGCAAAAGGATATAAAATGAGTCAATTGTGATCAAGTGATATACAGAGATAAAATGTACAATGAAGAAGCATAAGGCAAGTAAAAGTTTGAAAACTTTTTTCTAAATTGTACAGAAAAATATATTTTAGAATGCTTAGTTACTGTTTAAGCCTGGTGGCAGGATAAATGATGAATGTGGCTAAATAAAGTTTTGCAAAGTATTTAAAAATGCAGTTGACACAATGCTGGTTATCAGAAGTAACAAATAAAAAACACATTTGTAAGTGTATACATATATAGATATAGATGTATATATTTATTAAATCACAATTTCCATTTACCTCAAGGTGATTTTTAGCTTTTCAGGAAAATTAAAAAAAAATTAAATCCTGATAAATTTATGATAACCATAAAGTAAGGTAAACTGTAGATTCCAAAGGAATCAAGATAATCTTCCCACAAACACAACTGTTTAACAAGCTTGCCAGAATGTTCCTCATTTTAAATGGCTAAGTTTACTTTTGATACATGAAAAATAAATATATAATTTTGTAAAGGTGCAATGCTACTTAGAACAAAATAAATATTTGGAGAACTGTTGTGGCTTTAAAATACTTTTTACATAAATAGAAATAATCTGTCAAGTGAAGGTTTCTGTGTGAGACCGAAACGTCAAGTACTAAACCTTTCTATTTTTGCATTTACATTTTTTTTTCTGGTACTTGTTTTCTATGTTAGGATAATAGAATAAAGGCCATTTTCACTGCCAAGGCTGAAATGCTCCCATTATTTTTAAGAGCTTGCTTGTTAAAAAAAAATAAAATAAAAATAATATTAGGTAAAACCTTCAGACAACTCAGTTTTCCCATATTGTATAAGCCATGCATGATAGCTTTTATTTTGTTTCCCAATAAAATAGCAGTAATCAAAATGTATTGTGTGCCACTGCTACTGATTTAACTAACATAAAAATTTCCTAGTAGAAAAAACAACCCCCCACCCCCCCAAAAGAGGAACCAGCAACAAACATAGATTTAAATAATTACCCCAATATATCCTTGTCTCTCTAAAGTTAACGGAATCAGACATGCAGAATCGTCTCTTAAATAGCTAGTATTAAATGTTAGAAGAATTTTCAATTTTGTTCATTTAGGAAAAAATAGATTTTTATATAAAAATGTATATTGAAGCAGTTGAATTCTTAGTGAGTCAGATAAAAGTGAGCATAGAACTGGCCATATCAGAGATAAGAAATGTAGTTGGCCAGCTTGACGTATATTGCAATATATGGACAAACAATCCCTGTTTTGCTTAAAGGGGAGGGCATAGCTTGGTAGCTTAATGCACAAAATGTGTGTAATGTCCTATATATATATTGATAAAAGGTAAGTGCAGAGTGTCGTATATATATCAGCATGTAGAACACAGAGCACTCCTGGGACTTGAATTATGAGCAAAAATTTAATGGTGTAAATTGACGTTTCGGTCCTTCACAGAGGGCCTTTATCAAGACATCACAAACCGTTCCCCAAACAAACTGAAATAGTCAGTAGTGGCTGAATAGGACTGAAACGTCATCTTACACCATTAAATATTTGCACATAATTCAAGTCCCATGAGTGCTCTGTGTTCTACATGCTATTCATGTTTTGCGGCAGCACCTGGGACTTTCTTGCCTTTTTTTTTTGCGAGTGCGCTTGTATGTATTACATACATACATACATACATACATGCAGCACTGCATGTTACATAATTCATGGACTTCAATGTCCACAAAAAAAAAAAAAAAAACACCCATTGACCTCAATGAGTTTTTGCAAATTTTCGCTATTTTGCAAATTTTTTTGACAAATGCTAATGTTTGCCAACCCTGAAAAAATTACATATTTTGTTAATTTTAGAAGTGAAAAGTAGTAAACAACTACTGCTGGAATCAGGGAGTCAAAAAAACAAAACATATTTGCAAATGTTAATGCTATATATTTTATATAATAAACTTTAAGACTTAGGAACAAATTAAATAGTAATTGTGGTTTGGACATCATCACCTTATCAAGTGATAAACAATGTTCTCTGCAAGGCCCTTACCCTCATAAGACCTTAACAATTGGCTACTTCTTACCAAAGACAACATCTAAAAAAAATAAGGAATTTCAAGAAATTGTCTATTTTCTTATCAATGTGTATACTTTATGTCTGTAACTACATACATTTTTATAAACACATGCAAAATAGCAGGGTCAGACTGGGTGGTGTAGGGCCCACTGGGGCTACCACCCCCGGTGCCCTGGCACCCCCCCAAGGTGCCCCTTCTGGCTGCATCCCCGGACGCACGTAAGTGAAACGCATTAGGGGAGGACATTGGCGGCCAGGGGAAGCAGCAACAGGGATCAGCGCACCTCAATGTCACTCAATGTCCAAGAACAAACTAGTGCAATATTTGCTATTGTTTGCTGTATCATTTGTGTGGTTTTGGCAATATTAAATGTTGCTTTTTTAAAAAGCTGGTGAAATTATTTAGTATCCAGTAACCTAACTAGTGTCCAGTCCCCCGTCCCCTCCGTTCTTCATTAGTGGCATAAAACATTTTTGTAGATATATAATCTGTTAAAACTTTAGCAGCTAAGTATTTGAGTCTAATGCAGGTGGCCCTGCACCATGCAGAAATCTGCTTAGGATAACATGTATTGTCCAGGCAGTAAGGCATGTGCTAGTTGCAGGCACAAAATAATTAAAAACATTAAATGGAGTATACTGAAAACATGGCCCAATTAAGCTTCTTAACATTACTGCAGTACAACTGCACTATCACAGGGAAGTTGATAGAGGGAGGGGTGCACCAGAAACTCCAACCTAACCTAGGGAAGCTAAAGAAAGCTTATACTACTACTTAAACCTAATGTAAACATGCATGTTTAGTATAGCAACAGGCAGCTGCTTGTAGAGTAAATCTGAACTTATGTCTTCGCCACTAACCAACATTCTAACTTTGTTTCCAGTCACAACTAAATCACTGGTGGGATGGCAGCTGCGACACTGCGATGTCCCGAAGTTGCTAGAAAATGAGAGAAAACTTCGAGCGACGCATATGCCATCCCACCGGCAATTTACATAAAAGCCAGTGGGATGGCATTGCGGGGAGATTAGTCGCCCCGTGACAAATCTTTGTTGTTGTGGGTAACTAATCTCCCCGTGTGCCACTACCCTTAAGAAGATAATGGGAGACAGTTGTAAGCTAAGGATCACTTAACTTTGAAGATACACGTCAAGTAAAATTTCCAGCAGTTGTAGGTCCGGCAACAGGAAGACAGGGCATTCCAATTAGACACAGGGTACTAATAAGCAAAGCAAATCTATTCTTGACACATCTAGATGCATGCATGTTTCTAGAGTCAAGACAGTCTTTTCAGCAACAAGTAAATAGCACTGTAAACAGCACAACAAATGGTAAAAACAAACCCGAAAAGTGCTACATATAATGATACTGAAGAGGATACTTGCAAAGCGTAAGCACTACTACTTCTTGGGCTGCCAATACCAAATAGGAAGCAAGCCAGGAAACTGTCTGTACAGAATGACATGACAAACAGCTTTGGTGGGTGTGAGAAAGGACTAATACACAAAGTAAATATGGTGTATCTTTAATCTTTTACTAACTGCATTTAGAAATGCTTTTCTTAGCAATAATGAACTACATTCTAAAATATCCCATAGCAAGACAGATGGGCTTTCAATAGTTTTAAGAGGAAAGTGATTTTAAGCTCATAGGCTTCAAAAGTCCCCTAGTACATTAGTGTAATGCATTATATGCCCTACCTTTTCTGCTATAGATATTGGATACAAAAACAATAGCAAGACCTATAATCCCAGTATCAAGATATACAATCTTCAAACTGGACTTCAAAGGTCAGAAAAACTTGTGGGTGACAAACCAAATAAAGCATTAAAATAACCTACACTTATTCTTCAGGCATCTGTCACTGAAAGGTCAACAAGGACATTACTCTAAGGGTTGCCCCAAATAGAGGTTCACCTAGCAAATGCCTGTTATGGCAATGTATGAATTTTGGTTTGAAAAATGTTGTTGAGACAAGAGTCACATTTACTGCTAAAAGCGGATAACATGAAAATGAGGGTAAAATCTTTTGAAAGTTACATGTAAAAAAAATCTAAATATTGGAACACTAAGATATTTTGAATTAATGGGGATGAAAAGGATGAACACAAAAAACCCAAATGAATGGTAAAACAATATGCAAGGAGCACATTGGGAGAAAGTGTGAGAGACAGAACATGGGATTTATGAATTTCAAATATTAGAGTATTAACTAGACATATACATTGTGACCAGTACCTTTAACACACCAGTAATTATTTTGGATTTCATAGATAACAAAATTATCTTGGGTATGAATAATTTTAAGTAAATATTTTACAGTGCTGTGTATCCATATAACACTTTAAAGTTTCAAGTTTACCAACCCAAGGTACTGTAGTTTGCAAGTAAACAGAGTAAACTCTGCAACAGTGAAATTATAAAACACAATGTCTATACAATATATCTGTTTTAGCAGAGGTTTGCAAACACATCCATGTTATACAAAGACAGGTGTGCAAACATCAGCATGTTCTATTTGAGAAACTTTCATCTTTTTTATTTTGCACTAAAAACGGTTTATTTGTATGACAACGTTTTGGGGCTAACTCTGAATTGAAGGGGGTTACCAATGTGAACTCATTGGTCCTGAGTCCAATAACACAACCTTTAAGTTTTTTGTTTTTGTAAAAAGCAAATGCACCAATACAAAAAAAGTATTTTCCTTCAGGATGCACAATAAAATAGTAGAATATTTAAATTTAAAATTAAACCATGCTGCAAAATAACCCATCCCCCCCTTTTTAACTTTTTTTTTTTGTTTTTGTTCTGTCACCCAACAAACACTATTTCTACAAATCAGCATAGTGACGCCAATAGGCAGTGCAAATATATTATGGTTTTACCCAGTATGTTTCTTTTTTTTCAAATGAGCAAGCTATTTTATAGTTTTTATTTATTTTGTTTTAGCCCCCCCCCCCCACTCTTTTTTGTGGTTGCAATTCTTCATGATCCATTCTGTGGCCAGCTGGGAAAATGAAAAACAAAAATAAACAAAACAAATGAGAAGCTTAAACAAAGTCTGAACAGCAACAGCTTCTGGGAGGAAGAAGGCCCAGTAACTAACTGTTCTGCGGCACAATGCAGATGTTTAAGTCTGTCTCTAAGTCTCTAAAGCAGCTATCTACACAGGTCTGTTTCCCGCTTGTGCTTGCGCTTCTTGCTGTGATATTGCTGATGTTGTGCTTTTCCACTTAGTGGGTGCCGGCTTGGCACTGATGTACCTTGGCTTGTGTTGGGATGTCCCTGGAAACTTTTGCTGGATGAAGTGGAGCGAAATAATCTGGTTGTTCCATGCTAAAAGGAAAAGTTTGAAATTAAATAATTACTCATAATTATTCAATGAAAAAGTTATTTTAATAAATTGCAATTACCTAAAATTGATCTGAGGTAATGTCACAAACAGTGGTTTAAATGCCAATCTGCTGCCATCTGCCTTGTGTTTCAGCAGCAGCCATGACTAGGACATCACTGGGCACACAAACATTTTTTGCCACCGGTAACATTTAGTGTGTTCTTTTAAATATTTACCTGGAGTATCTTTTGTGTGGCTAATGCATTTGCAATCATTCATTCACTTAATGCACCAACCAATACAAAAACAGACTTTTTACTAAAAATGCTAAAGGCGCCTTTTACTTCAACACCATCTGCCATACATTCCGCAAATATTTAAATTCTATAAAAGAAATCAAAGAGCCAATGAAACCATTTCTTCCTATATTGCAGAATTCATTTGCTTATTCACACTGGTGATATATTTTAAGTGTGACTGGTCTGTGATATTAAGGGTCAGACTGGGCCACCTGGCTACCAGGAAAAAATGCTACCCCCAACCCTGTTGGGCCCTGCCCGTACTCCACTCCCATCTCCACTAAGGAGATTTATACTACTGATGTATTAGATTTATCATGCGTAATATTTAGAACATGTTTGCAAACTCATTCTTTTAGTTTTCTGCTAGTTTGGCCCACATACTGTTTGCCACATTTTGTACATGTTAGGAGATAAATAACATGGCTGATATTACAATTTATGTAATGCTTACTAAAATAACTCTTTTTTGTAACAGTTGAAGAAAACTTTCAGTTTTAGTAACAAAATTACACGTAATACATCTTGTGGAACCACAACCAAACATTGACTGAATAAAGCTAGGGGATAGTTTGTTTCCCAGGGTTTCAGCTCTCCTGGGTACAAACTTGAGCCCTTTTTCTAGTATGGATCTCAATGTGGGGTCAGTCTTGAGAATAATTAAGTTTTTATCTATAATCTTCTTAATTATATTGAACTGAGGGCTATAAGTGAGAATGCAAGATAAAGTCATAGAGACATCTTTTTTGTTCTATTGTCATGTCTCGTATACTTTCTTTGGCTTTTTCAACTAAAGAAGCAACATTAACATTATTGGATTTATATCTTCTAAAGAGATGTTCTCTATTAGTTGCGGCTACTCTTTTAAACGCCTGACTCAAAATATTCTGTGCATATCCTCTCTCGCTAAGCCTTTTAAATAATTCATTTGATTTTTCAATAAAGTCATCCTCATTAGAACAGATACGCTTCAAACTTAACTGACTGACTGACTAAATGGTATATTTTGTATCAGATGTTTAGGGTGACTGGACTTAGCATTTAGAATTGTGTTGGCAGAGCATTCTTTGCGGAAAATGGTGGTAATAATGTGTTCATTCTTAAGCTGGCCATACACGTGGCGATCTCACGATGTTTCGTACGACCGTCGGTCGCACGAAACATCGTCAGATCCGCCACACACCATTCAGGGCTGAATCGGCAGGTAAGGAGGTAGAAACAATAGGATTTCTACCTCCTTCTGCCGATTCAGCTCTGAAGGGAGAATTTTGGTCAGGCGCCTTCTATGGCGCCCGATCAAAATTTTCTAACTTGGCCGATCGGCGAGCCGACCGATTTCAGCAGCTTCCTGCGATATCGGTCGGCTCGCTGACATGCCATACACGCACCGATTATCGTACGAAACGAGGTTTCGTACGATAATATCGGTGCGTGTATGGCCACCTTTAGTGGATAGTGTTATGTCAAGATAGTTAAGATAATTCCAATTAAGTTTAAATCTAAATTTCAAATTGTAAGTGTTAGTATTGAAAATAGTGAGAAATTCTTTGAATTGACAGGTAGTCCCAGACCATATAATAATGATTTCATCTATGAAGCGGCCATAGTATTGGATATACTCGTGATATGCATTATTATGAAATATGTGCCTTTCTTCCCACCAACCTAAAAAAAAGGTTGGTGTAAGAAGGAGCGAATTTCGCTCCCATAGCTGTTCCTTGGCTCTGTAAGGGCTCTGGCACACGGGGAGATTAGTCGCCCGCGAGCAGGGAGTTTTGCCGCGGGCGACTAATCTCCCCGTGTACCAGAGCCCTAAATAGTACTTTCTATCAAAAAGGAAAAAAATTGTGTGTTAGCAAAAATTTGATGGCTTTCAGAATAAAAATAATTACATTCTCATTATAGGTGCTGTGATGGTTGAGATGATATTTTATATTGGTAAATGCCCTATTCCCATTGAAAGGACTTAAGGGTGTGTATTAAATAACCACTATCTCTCAGGTAGCTGGGTAATCTGAGAACAAGTGGTTGCAAGAAAAAGTCCACCTTGTGGGGCCTTACCCTAAATATGTGCATATAATGAATGTAAAAATTACATACAAAAACACCTCTCATACAAAAGGTAAGAGCTTCCAATCTAAAAGATAGCCTTGTGTGGGATCCACTCCAGACACAGGGGAAAATGTATGCAAAAAGTGATCCTGCTGGGAAGTGCTGCTCTGCTCACTGTCTGTGTGGCTAATGCATTTGCAATCATTCATTCACTTAATGCACCAACCAATACAAAAACAGACTTTTTACTAAAAATGCTAAAGGCGCCTTTTACTTCAACACCATCTGCCATACATTCTGCAAATATTTAAATTCTATAAAAGAAATCAAAGAGCCAATGAAACCATTTCTTCCTATATTGCAGAATTCATTTGCTTATTCACACTGGTGATATATTTTAAGTGTGACTGGTCTGTGATATTAAGAGTCAGACTGGGCCACCTGGCTACCAGGAAAAAAATGCTACCCCCAACCCTGTTGGGCCCTGCCCGTACTCCACTCCCATCTCCACTAAGGAGATTCATACTACAGCCACAAATATCCACATATTTACTTTCGGCAACTTTTAGTTAAGGTCAACTGCAAAATTAAGTGTAACTATTAACTCTTGTTTAAGTTACAATCAGAATGAATCTGTGTGCATTTTTAAGTACACCATCTATAAGATTATTTAAAGCATATTTATCAGTTGGTGAAAGTGAGAGTGATAGTGATGTGGTAATGGCAGATTCTGTTAATGCCTTTAAGAGGGGCCTGGATGAGTTCTTGATCAATCAGAATATCCAAGGCTATTGTGATACTAATATCTACAGTTAGTACTAGTGGTTGTATTTATAGTTTATGTATGTGAGTGTATAGATTGGTAGGTGTGGGTTAGGTGTGCTGGGTTTACTTGGATGGGTTGAACTTGATGGACACAGGTCTTTTTTCAACCCTATGTAACTATGTAACTATGTAACTATCCAATAAATATGCTGCAGTGCCATCAGTGTAAAATGACAGTTACATCAGGGACAGCATAAACTATTAGTTTGCCCATATTATCAAAGCCATGGTGTATATTAACAACTGATTGAAGGTGCCCATCACCTATGGCCCTGATGAAGTTATGTAACACATAGAGCTGCTTAGGTGAACTGTGGGTTGCAGCTAGCCCCCACTTGTCTCAACGTAGACAAACAAAAATTACTGGCAGGTGGTGTTTAGGAGTTGGAAGAAGAAAAAATAACTGAGTTATTTGGTTAAATGGTTTAGGAGTTTCACTTTGCCAATTCCCAGTTAGCCACAATAAGCATTTCTAAAGCCTGTTGCGATGCAGGGGATCGGCGAGAATTAGCTTTAAATGGTATTAGTAGTGAGATTAACTGGCCCCCAGCATAGGGCAGGCAGAGAATGGCACACACAAGCAGCACAGGTCAGGCGGAGAATAGCACACCTTGCCTGTGTGTGCCATACTCTGCCTGCCCTACCCTGCCTGTGTGTGCCATTCTCTTTTTTATACAAGACAGTACTTTATTTGCTTTAATAGCCACAGAACGACACTGCCTGAAATTAGACAACTTATTATCCACAAAAAACCCAGATCCTTCTCCAGTAAAAGCATAACTTTGCACTTGTCCACATTGAACCTGATTTTCCAATTTGCTGCCCACTCTGTAGTGTAGTGTAGATGCTGTAGTGCCAGCATCCTGCATGGACAATTTAGTATCATCAGCAAAAATAGAAACAAAATATTCAATGCCCACCTCCAGGCCATTAATAAACAAGTTAAAAAGCAAAGGACCAAGGACTGACCCCTGCGATACTCCACTAACAACACTGGCCCAATTAGAAAATGTTCCATTTACCACCACTGTTTGTAATCTATCCTTCAACCAGTTCTCTTATCCAATTACAAATATGTTCTAGGCCAATATTCCTCAACTTTATCATGAACTTTCTGTGAGGTACTGTATCAAACCAAAATGCCAGATGACATCCACTGCCATTTAAGCATCGAGGTTCCTGCTCACCTCCTCATAAAGGGCGACTAAATTAGTCCGGCAAGATATGTTACGCCTAAAAATCATGCTGGCACAAACTTATAATATTGTGATTTGCAATGTATTCAAGTACCCTATCCCTTAATACCCCATCCAAAAGCTTTCCCACTACTGATGTCAGACTAACAGGCCTATAGTTTTCAGGCTTCAATTACCTTCCGCCTCAATATGTATTATGGGAGATTTTAAAGCTTGTTTTAACCCATCCGTAGATAGGCTGGCTTCAACCACAACCTCTACTTCAAAATTAGCAAAAAAAAACAAAACTCGCCTGCAGAATACAATTTAGTAGATGTGTGGCACTGGAAATGACCTACTAGTCAGGAATTCTCCTGCTACTTGGCAGCACACCATTCTTTCTCCAGAATAGACAACTTTCCCCAAATCTTTTACCAAAAGTTTGAGAGATAACATTTCTACCCAGAGTACTTTTTTTTCCCCCCAACACAGACCTTCATTACTATCTTAACACGATACCCCTACGGATGCTCTCACATGCTCAAACCAAGTATATGGACTCCTCTATTACCCAGTTTGAATTAGCTGAAACTATTATGTCCTTCCCTTTGTGTAAATCCCCAGGCCCAGTTGGCTTTATTATAAAATAGTATTCGATTTATACAGTATCTTGAGTATCGAGAACAAAGCTGCATGAAACTTTGTCATATGCTTTTGAGAACTTTTCTTTACCTAAATCATTTTCAGAAGCAACAATTGTTGTTATCCCTAAAACTGGAAAAGATACAACTTTGTGCTCCTTGTACAGAGCAATTTCATTACTTACTATGGAAATAGAAATCCTAGCTAATTCCTGGCAAAAAAGGTAGTTTCCATCTGAGATCAACCGGATCAAACCAGATTCATGCCAGCTAAATCGACAAGTTTCATCCTTAGATTATTCCTAATTCCAAATACTGCACGGGTCTAGACTAGTAGTGTCTCACAATACTGTCAAGGCTTTTGATTCTACTAAATAGCCTTAAGGGATTGCCCTGAAGTCCAGAAAACTATCGCTTTACACTGGATGGGCCCATCACCTCCATTACTATGCAAATGGATTATCCTAATCAACTTCACAGCTGGAACTATATAAACCAGATATTTGAAAATATCTGGTCTTCTAGGCTAGAATTACCCGCTACATCTATAAAATGACTTTTTACTCTCTAGCCCCTTTTGCTTCTTTTCTCTTTCTTTCTACACTCTTGGTCTTATAAACGTTTAAAATGAATAAAAATCAGCCTTTAAAAAAATAGAGTGAAAAAAAGAAGGTAATCAAGGACAGGGAATGACCTACTCAAAATACACATTAATTTGGTGATGGGACCTTAAAGGGATTATTCTGTTGAGACTTTAAAGGCTATAATGATTTTTTATTAGTGTCCTGATTTGTAAAAACCCCAGCTCTGTAATTGGGGGGTGGGGGAAAAAGGGGGCTAACTTTATTGCATCACTTTATAAGTTAGAAATTTAAAACATTTAAACATTTTCCAAACTGTCATTTTACAGTAATTTATATGTATTTTGGTATTTATTGCTACACACCTGGGCTTTGGTGCTGTTGTTTGAAGAGCTGATGCTCTGGATAGTTTGCGATTTGCCACTGGGCTGCAAGGAGCTTGTGCAGGATTCCTGATGGCCCATTCGGCTGTCACTGGTTTGCCTGCAACTTGGCTGCTTCGAAGTTTTGAATGGAGTTCCGTCTGAGTCCTGAATGCACAGACGTTTAATGACTTTCTTCTATGGAAGACACGTGGTGTGTCATGCAAGGACAGCAGGCAAAGTGGGCTGCATATTACTAAGTGTACAGGACAAGTGTTCCTTTACCCGGAATATGTTAAAATACTGCATATCTCAAACATATTAATGTACTGGAAAATAAGTATTGAAAACTTATTTCATAATCTACAAAAAACAATTTGTGTGTGTTGCAAGAAAATGTAATTCTAAGAAACTTTCCAAAAACACATTAAAAAGTTAGTGTTATATGAAAATATATTTGCAATTAAAGGCAGTGTTTTCTGTCTGCTTAAAATTTCTGCACTCCTAAAACAATGTTGCAAGCCAGCTAATTAAATTGGTTTAATGACCTGGAGAAAAACTACCAAAGTGAAGTCCTGTAAATGCATCATAGGTTCCACAAGGATATTGTAAGATACTCAATACATAGTTACATAGGGCTAAAAAAAATTATTAGAGTCCGTCAGGTTCAAATCTTCCAAGTGAACCCAGCACACACAAACCTATACTGACCTATCTTTATACTCACATACATAAAACAAAGCAAGAAAGGTCAATTTATAAGGAAATTATTGAATATATATTATATACTATAAACTAACAACATGCACCAGTGCAAGGATATTCTCTAGTGGTCAAAAAGGAAAAATTCCATTAAATATATAAGCCTGCATAAATGCTCAAGTTATAAAAATATTTATTTATTGCAATCCATTAAAATATACTTACACCCCATATACAACGCCTAACGGGTTCCATGCTTACTTAATCATAGGCTTCAAGGTAGCCTATGGAGTGGCCTCTGGTGCACTGATCCTTTTTATAGGAAAAACAATCCCCAACCTTGACAGCCATAGTTTAAATCTTCCATCCCCTTTACCAGTTTAATTGCTCGTCTTTGTACTCTCTCCAGCTCATTAATATCATTAATATCCTTAAGCACTGGAGCCCAAAACTGCACTTTAGACTCAAAGTGAGGCAAAATTATGTTTTCTTCCTTTGAGTCAATGCACAGATTTTATATGAAAATTATAGGGATGATAAATTGGAGCCCACATACAGTCCAAAAATCATACAAAATTATAACGGTGCATGTATGGCCAACTTAATGGTCATTGTTTTAGTAGATCACAGAGAACAAAAAGGGATAAACACACATTGCTTTCAAACACAATCACATTTATAATTTTAAAACCACAGAACATTTTTAAAATTTATATATATATTGGAAAGCTGCTTAGAAGGTACATTTTCTTTCATAATGCAAAAATATTTTTTAATTAGACTCCTCTTTTAAGCATTTTCTTTGGATTCAAAAATTAGATTTACTAGGAAGATTAACCAGTCATTTTCCAAAAGTTAAGAGACTTGGTGCAAATTGTTACATAGCTATAACCGTGATTAAGATTAAAGGAAAAGTAACACTAACATTTTTTAAGTAAAAAATCTATTCTAGCCTGCTCTGATAATTGCCCTATCCTTCCCAGCGTTTATTATTTTAAAAACTTTATTAGAAAATAACTTGTAAAATGTTGCTTCCGGTCACTTTAAATACGGAGATCCAGAAGAAGCAGAATTCACTATGCGACAATTGATTGATCGATCCTAGCCCAACTCCTTCCTATACAGAAGGAAATCTAGGATTTGATCCATTGATCGTTCGTCGCATAGTGGATTCTGCATCTTCTGGATAGCTGTATCGCTGTATTTGAAGTGACCAGATGCAACGTTTTACAAGGTATTTTCTAATAAAGAATTTAAAATAATAAATGCTGGGAAGGATAGGGCAATTATTGGAGAAGGGTAGAATAGATATTTTTACTTAAAAAATGTTAGTGTTACTTTTCCTTTAAAATCTACATTTGGGGATTTTTTGTTTTTTTTTAACAAACCAGAAATTTGCATGAATCACTCAAAAAATGAAATTTAATTCTACCAATAAATTCTTAACAGAGAGAATAATAAACATTTGAGTGCTTTCTTTTGTTAAAATAAATGATTCAGTGCTTTAACATTGTAATAATCAAATATTTATTATGGAGCTACATAATGAAGTTTGTTTTTATAATTTTTCAAAACAAGCCACATGAAATACAAAAAGTAACCAGTGCAACCATAAGGCATATGGCACACGTGGCTTTTTTTCAAAAGGCCAATCAGTTCCACACCTGTTCACACTTATCTCTTATGTGCAATGACAAAAATAGAAACAATCTGCTTGTCACTGCACACAATGTGACTGGCATATTGCATTTATTCACTAAATAAATTGGACTGGTATGGCACAGACCAGTATTTTATATTGGCAGAGGAAATCCCACATTTGCTTTAGGCCTAAGAGGTGGCAGAAGTGAAGTGCAAAATAGATTTAAATAGCTTAAAATTAAAAGAAAACAAAAATAACATGGTGTCAACAATCATACATAATCTTACCACATCACTAGAGCTTGAAAGCGTTGAGGATGAAGATGACAGAGGACCAGAAGAGTTTGAGGAGTGTTTGCAAAGTGTTTCTGATATCTTATTCTTAACCTGTCCTGAATTAGTGTTCTCTTCAGTCACATTATTGTTGCATTTGTCCAAATTTATCAACGTCACCTCATTTCCTAGAAAAGAAGACAGATTATATGCATTGTAAAACACTATATTCATAATATAACAATATTTAGACTGCAGATTATTTAGCAATGCCAGAACAACACACCAGAGTATAAAAGGATCTTCCACCCAGTCCAACCTAGAATAACTTCCATCAGCTTATCCCAATTTATATCACTGGCCTGTATTAGGAGGAAAAAAAAATGGCACTATCTATCTCTAATTACTGTGAGAATGGGATCTAGTATAAATGTAGTGGTGAGCAAAATTTCTCCTTTTTTTGCTATAGTTTATACAGGAGTAGTGGTTAGCTCCATATGGTCAGCTCCCACCCTTTCCAGCTACAGTCAGGTGATCCCAGTGGAGCAAATAAAAGGGCAACCATTTGGGGTTTTTAACCTTGAAAGCAAGCAAGTAGCAGGTAAAATCCAGTCCCTTTGTAAAATGTATAATGCAGCAGTAGAATTAATAATGAATCAGATGAGAGTGAGTGTAGGACTGGACAGACGGAATGGGGGGAGACCACTGACAAAAGTTCCAGTATGGAACTGAAATGCTGGATTAAATAAAAACCTTAAAAAAAGTTTCTGTTGACATGTGTTCCTGTTAATCTTTGCCTTTTCAAATCCTGCAAGAGAACAGTTAATCAATAAAAAGTATGGCTGTAAATCAAAAGTGAATGTCCATGCAAGTAAGGGTAGCCAACAACTTTAAAGGATTTACAAGAGAGTCAGTGGCTCAGACTAGAGAAACAATGCATACACATAAATGGTTTACCAAATTCTTTACTAATCACACATCTTTATGAAAAAATGGCAAAGTAAATGATTGCAGCAAAAAAATAGTGAAGTCCTGGAAGAAAATCTGATATAGTCTGCAAGCAACCTGAGTGAAGTTATGCATTACAGCAACAAAAAAAAAACAAAAAAACAAACAAAGCAAAAATAAAGTCAAAACTGTACAAGAAGTGCACAGAATAATGTTGACATCCTGGAATAGCAAATCAAAATCTAGATTTAAAGCCAACACAAAATTTGTGACTTGACTTCCCTCACAATCTCCATGCAAGAAAGAAGAGCTTGGCATGTTCTGAAAATAGTAATAAAGAAAACTGCAGTGTCCAGATGTACAAAACTACTAGCTTCTCAGGCAGAATGCACTGAGTTGGCTGCCTACACACCAATATTACAACTGAAAAAAAAATACATTTGTTGGTGCAAGCATAACATTTTAAAATAGTAAAGTTAATTATTTGCTATGTTAACAGTGTAGTTTACAAATAAAAAGTATACCATAAAAATCACGACACTATCCCTTTAAAGAGAGATGAAAGAAACATATCTGTATTTCAGATATCTTAAGAAGGACTTACCATTGTAAGCAGATTCAGACTTCATCTTCTGCCCCCAGTGTTTAGATATCCATTCTCTGTAAGTAACAACTTCCTGAGTTACTCTAATAATACGCCCCAGGATGCTGAAAAAGGAAATAAATGTTTCATGAGGTTGTCAAATATAAAAAAAAAAAAAAAAACTAATCAACTATCTAGAAATGTATTAGGGACTATAACACTTATTGGGCCAGTTAACAGCAACAGAAACTCAAATACAGATAGATCATTCTGATAAACTGAACATTTTCAATGAATCTAAATGCAAACCTGAAAAATTCATATTTTTAGACATTATTATTTATGGGACTGTAATGCTATGAACAGGACTGGATAGTATTGTATGTGTTCAGTTTGACTAAGCATTCAGAGTTTGTTTGTCTGATTCATCAAAGCAGTTTTATTTTAGGGCCTCTACATGACATTTATTTTGTTAAACCTGCATACATTAGGCATAAAACTGTTTAGCATACATTTTCAGTAAGTCTGATCTTGGCACATAAGGATCTTTGGAAGATAGGGTTTATAATTGAACCAGGATACGGATCGATAAAATACACTGTAACTCAATATTTTAAAAATAAATAAAATCTTGCTTCTACTAAAAAAAAACAAAAAAACACTTTTTTCAAGTGGTGGGGTAAAGAAAGTATACCATCTTCCAAATTCAAAACGGGTAAAGAAAAAAATATACACTGCTCAAGAGAATAAAGGGAACACAAAAATAAGACATCCTAGATCTGAATGAATGAAATATTCTTATTAAATACTTCGTCCTTTACATAGTTGAATGTGCTGACAACAAAATCACACAAAAATTATCAATGGAAATCAAATTTATCAACCCATGGAGGTCTGGATTTGGAGTCACACTCAAAATTAAAGTGAAAAAAAAAACACTACAGGCTGATCCGACTTTGATGTAATGTCCTTAAAACAAGTCAAAATGAGGCTCAGTAGTGTGTGTGGCCATCTGCCTGTATGACCTCCCTTCAACGCCTGGGCATGCTCCTGATGAGGTGGCTGATGGTCTCCTGAGGGATCTCCTTCCAGACCTGGACTAAAGCATCCACCAACTCCTGGACAGTCTGTGGTGCAATGTGGCATTGGTGGATGGAGCGAGACATGATGCCCCAGATGTGCTCAATTGAATTCAGGTCTGGGGAACTGGCGGGCCAGTCCATAGTATCAATGCCTTCGTCTTGACACACTCCAGCCACATGAGGTCTAGCATTGTCTTGCTAGGAGGAACCCAGGGCCAACCGCACCAGCATATGGTCTCATAAGGGGTCTGAGGATCTCATCTCGGTACCTAATGGCAGTCTGGCTACCTCTGGCGAGCACATGGGGGGCTGTGGGGCCTTCCAAAGAAATGCCACCCCATACCATTACTGACCCACTGCCAAACCGGTCATGCTGGAGGATGTTGCAGGCAGCAGAACATTTTCCAGCGGCATCTCCAGACTGTCACATGTGCTCAGTGTGAACCTGCTTTCATCTGTGAAGAGCACAGGGTGCCAGTGGCTAATTTGCTAATCTCGGTGTTCTCTGCCAAATATCCTCCACGGTGTTGAGCTGTAAGCACAACCGCCACCTGTGGATGTCGGGCCCCATACCACCCTCATGGAGTCTGTTTCTGACTGTTTGAGCAGACACATGCACATTTGTGGCCCACCAAAGGTCATTTTGCAGGGTTCTGGCAGTACTCCTCCTGTTCCTCCTTGCACAAAGACGGAGATAGCGGTCCTGCTGCTGGGTTGTTGCCCTCCTACGGCCTCCTCCACGTCTCCTGATGTACTGGCCTGTCTCCTGGTAGCGCCTCCATGCTATGGACACTATGCTGAAAGACACAGCAAACCTTCTTGCCACAGGTTGCATTGATGTGCCATCCTGGATGAGCTGCACTACCTGAGCCATTTGTGTGGGTGCATGCCCAGGCGTTGTAGGGAGGTCATACAGGCACATGGCCACACACACTACTGAGCCTCATTTTGACATGTTTTAATGACATTACATCAAAGTTGGATCAGCCTGTAGTGTTTTTTTTCCACTTTAATTCTGAGTGTGACACCAAATCCAGACCTCCATGGATTGATAAATTTGATTTCCATTGATAATTTTTGTGTGATTTTGTTGTCAGCACATTCAACTACGTAAAGGATGAAGTATTTAATAATCATAATAATAATATTTCATTCATTCAGATCTAGGATGTCTTATTTTTGTGTTCCCTTTATTTTTTTTGAGCAGTGTATAACATATATATCAACAATCAACAAAAAGTCCTGTGCGCTTTAGTCACTTTATTGTTAAAAATTGTAGAAAAATACAAAGGCATGGTTTCAGAGCTTCCTGCTCCTTTCTCAAGCCACAATAATTAAAAACCACAGTCATACTTTTAAATCTCAAGTTCACCCTCAGCCCCACCCTCCCACTTCAACACAATAAATTAACCCTTCCTTTACCTTAGCGCTTTCCACAGAACACTAGATATAGTATGGCCAAATATGATTGTTATTTCAACACATTACATATACAAAGAATAAAAGCCCATATTAAAGATACATACAGGTATGGGCCCCTTATCCGGAAACACGATATCCAGAAAGCTCCAAATTACAGAAAGCCTGTCTCCCATAGACTTCATTTTAATTAAATAATTCAGATTTTTAAAATTGATTTCCCTTTTCTCTGTAAAAATAAAACAGTACGTTGTATTTGATCCCAACTAAGATGTAATTAATCCTTACTGGATGCAAAATAATCTAATTGGGTTTAATGTTTTATTGATTTTTTTAGTAGACTTGGCATGAGCAAGACTGCTTATCCGAAATACCCTTGGTCCCCAGCATTCTGGATAACGGGTCCTATACCTGTATTTGTATTCAAACATTAACAGCATATAAAGGCGTACAAATGGCTCTGGTCTACAGTCCAGCTTGTACAAAATGCTTGTTTCCCTTCATCCCCCCACGATCCTTGCCAGGCAAGGAGTTGCAAGACCAAGCACATCGCCATCTTAGTACAGGGAATCAACAAGTGGCCAATCAGAGAAGCGCTTTGGAATATCTGCGTGTAGGAGTCTGACAGCGTCTGTGATATGACAGAAAGGGCGTTACAGGTACATGTGTGCCTGTGTACGCGCGCACGCAATGCGGTTTTAATCTCTGTCAGCTGCACGGATATTCCACAACAGAACCTTTACCTAAGTCTTCCTCATTTTTGCAAAGCAACTATTCCAGGTGCCTTCTGCAGCCTCTACACTTAGAACAAAGCTATTCAGGTAAAGGATTATTGATTTACTAAATGTTACGCTTCCTGTTTCTATGATTCACTGTTTGTGCGTTTATTAAGAAATATTTCTTACTTTTAGCATGAAAGGCTGGGGATTATACCTCTGGGGATTATAACTAGGCATTTAGTAGGAGCTTAATCAGCCGTTTGGCATAGTTGGGGAATGTTGAGGCTCTCTAAAGGACCATATGCACACCCTCATATAAATCTGTACTTTAGCCTAATATATGATGCAGCTTAATAACCAAATAAATCAAAATACTGGTACTTAGAAACTACATGGCACTGTAACTGCAATTGGCTTTCATTCAGGGACAGCTAGATTCATGTGCTGGGAGCACACACAACACGGGTTCATAAGATGTAAGTGCACACTGCACAAATGCGATTGATGGCTTCTCCATAGCTGCATAAGGCCCCTGTGAACCTGCACAAACTGTAAGTCTACCCTGATGCACTCTCACAAATAGAAGTTATTAGACATTAGGCTTATACTCGAGTATATAGGGTATTCTGTCTTAAATGGCTTTCACTGTCTCACCTACATACAGCAGCCCACACGGGCACTTAATGAGATAGACTGCATACTCTAAGACATGTATAATACGGGTATGGGATCCGTTATCCGGAAATCAGATATCCAGAAAGCTCCGAATTTTAAGGTATGAAGATCCCTTATCCGGAATACGCTTGGTCCCGAGCATTCTGGATAAGGGGCCCTATACCTGTACCTGAATACGGGGATGCGTGAAGTACGTAGTTCTCACACACAAATAAATATGAATAACACTCTCACAAATAAATATGTTCTTTCATCCCTCACGCAGACAGTAGTATCCAAAAATGTTAATGATTTAAGATCTACCATATCTCAATTCTTGAAAAAGGTCCTGTTGATGACCAAAACGTTGGACTAATTCAATGTGCAATAAAGTTGTGATTTTTTTTTTTTTATATACGGTGTGCCAGTCGTGAAATAATTTTCTATATATGGATTCCTGTAGTAAACTTATGTGGCTTTAACTCACATAAAGTGTAATAACTATGTTGAATTTGCAGTAGTTGAAATGAGACATATTTGGTAAATGTATCCACATTTTTAACAATTCAACAGTTTTCCATTTTGGATTTAACAGAAAGTGTCTTTTAGCAAAAAATTTTTTCCTGGGGTAAACCTATGAATATTGAAATATGTGTCTCGAAAAAGTATGCAGATTTTTAGAGCAGGACCTATACAGGTCAAAATGAGGCCTTACCAAATTTATGTGTTCATCCCTTGAGCTAATGTCCTTTTTTTATGCAAGACAGCACTTTATTAGCTTTAGTAGCCACGAAATGACACTGCACTGATACTTTGTTATCTACAAAAATCCCCAGATCCTTCTCAGTTAAGAATACTCCCAAAACACTACTATTTGATATAAATGCAAGTTATACACTACTTTCACCAAACTGCAAAGTGGCACAGAACTTTAAGTTTTGCACAATTTATTATCATCAGCAAAAACAGAAATAGTACTTTCAATGCCCACCTATAGGTCATTAAACAACAAATTAAAAAGCAAAGGACCAAACACTGACCTCTAACAACACTGGTCCAATTAGAAAAATGTTTAATTTATTGTGTTGGGTTGAAAACCCCAACATACTGTTCTTCGACTTTGGCTTATTCTTCCGCTTCTTCTTCTTCGCGCCCCCCATTTTCTAAACGCTACTCCTCCTACAGTTTTAGGGGTGCAACACCCAAACTCCCCACACTTCTTCGCCCTATAGTGGAGCAGGTTGCTTGTGCTTTTCTAAGTGATCCTGCCCCCCCGTCTTTTTGTGGCGCCGCTCTGAACACCCCAATTTTTAAATTGACTTTGAAAGGGAAGATTTTCAAACTGCTGCCACACTTGCAGCTTTGAAGCTACACCCCCCAAACTTGAATAAC
Source organism: Xenopus tropicalis (assembly GCF_000004195.4). NCBI lineage: Eukaryota > Metazoa > Chordata > Amphibia > Anura > Pipidae > Xenopus > Xenopus tropicalis. Next base: position 43,911,465 of record NC_030680.2, read on the forward strand.
ATAATCATGGGGCCAACAACAGCTAATCAAATTTCACCCATTGACTTAAATGGGGAAATTGAAACTGCTGCCATTGTTTTCAGTGGGGAAATTTTAACTGCTGCCATTCCCACATGTTTAATGTCAGGGTTGCCAAACTTTGCACAGTTTGTCACTGGGTGACTATGTTCCAAGTTTAGAAAAGTGGGTGGGGCCAACAACAACCAATCAGATTTCACCTATAGACTTCACATGTTTAAATTTAAACTGCTGCCATTCTTTAAATATTAATACTAAGGTCCCCAAACTTTGCAGAGCTAGTCACCATGTAACTGCAATTCAGAGTTAGAAAAAGTGGGTGGAACCACCAACAGCTGCTTTTACCTATTTACTTTGAATGGGGAAATTCAACCTGCTGCCATTCTCACAGTATTAACACCAGGGTCACTAGGGGACTGCATTTTTAGGTTTTAACAAGTGGGAGGAGCCACCAACAGCAAATCCATTTCTACCCATTAGATTTCATTGGTTTATATTTAAACTGATGCCATTATTTAAGTATTAATTCCAGGGTTGTTACAGTTTCCAGAGTTAGTCACTGGGTATTTGCTGTTCAAAGTTGGAAAAAAAAAGTGGGTGGAGCCACCAACAGCCAATCACATTTCACCTACTTACTTTCAATGGTGAAGTGTAAAATGTCAGTCCCACAATTTTTATGTCCCCAAAATTTGCAAAGTTGGTCACTGGGGGACTGCAGTTCAAAAATAGGAAAAGTGGGTTGGGCCACTAACAGCCAATCAGATTTCATCCATTGAATTTAAATTTAAAATTCTGTTATTCTCACACTATTTATGCCAGGGTGCCCACTGTGTCACTGGGTGACTTTGACTCAAGGTTAGAAAAGCACACCCATCAACTGCCAATCACAATTCACCTTTGACTTTTATTGGTTTAAATTTTAACTGCTGACGTTCTGTAACTATTAATCCTAGGGTCCCTAAACTTTGCAGAGTTAGAAAATGGGGGTGGAGCCACAACCGCCAATCAGATGTCACTCGTTGACTTTCAGTGGGGAAATTTAAGTTGCTGCCATTCAGACACTATTAAAACCAGGGTCCCCAAACTTTGCACAGTGGTTTTTACTATATAACTGTGCTCCAAGGTTAGAGAAAGTGGGCAGAGCCCATTCAGTGACTTCATGTTTTTCAACCCAACATGAAGTTTGTTCTCAAACTTCCCTTTCCAGTTGCCACTTTGTAATCTATCCATCAACCGGTTCTCTATCCCAGTACAAGTGAAAACCTTACTCATACATAGCATATTTTGCTATCAAGCACTTACTACCTTACTACATACCTTTCAGTTTCATTGTTGGGATAAAACTTGGCAATCGGTGACACTGCATGGCTTAAGACAACATATGCATAGTCGAATGCTTGCTTCACCTGCATGGCACCATAAGAACTTCGGCCAACATCATTTCCTTAAAGGAGCACAAACACGAGTTGATAAATTTGCAGGTCATAAATTCCTGAAAAGTAGCTTACTACAAAATCAAGATTTAATTTTTCTAAAATAATGTAATGGATAAGCAGTATATAAAAATCTTTATAAAAGATATCTTGTTTACAGTATTTTGCAAATAAATAAATGTTATAATAACATTTATTTGTTAAGCATTCAGATCCCTTTTACATACATAACAGTCAAGCAGTATATGAAAACAATACAAAATCTATCAATACTTTTTGAACTCATACCAGGCTGCAATGGATCTTCAATGTACAGCATGGATGGTCTATAGCCATCAAGCATATTCTTCTGCACTTCATCTTTGGCTACATATGATCCCCCTTCTTTTATCCGAATTCCAGTTTTCACATAATTGAAATGCCTTCCATAAAGCTCAAAGAACTCTATAAGCAGAACACCGTAATTGGCATCTAGACTGCAGGCATCTTCTCTTGGGTGCAACTGTAAGGCATACAATACAATTAAAATTTTAGATGTTTCCTTTTTTTGGTTTATCAATCTAAGTTACTATGTATTGTAGGAAAATTCCGTTTCCACTAACATTATCCACAAAAACTCAACTTGTTATATGATGGGATTACTCTAATAAGAAAAAAAAATATAAATAAGTGTTTGTCTGTAACCAGTGTCCAATAATCAACAATTTAAAGGAGAAGGAAAGTTTAAGTCACTTGGGGGTGCCAAAATATTAGGCACCCCCAAGTGACTTTAATTGCTTACCTTGTACCCCGGGCTGGTGCCCGTTAGGAGAAAACTGCACCAGCCCAGGGTACCTGCAGCGAACGCTTTATTCTTCCGCTTTTCTTCTGTGGTGAAATCCCTGGTCCGGCGTATGTGCATTAGAGTGAAAATCCGACTTTCTTGTTAAAGTTCAGCTTTTCACTCTAATGCGCCAGCGTGGAAGGAAGCGCTCGCAGCTACCCTGGGCGGGTGCTGTTCTCTCTTAACAGGGGCACCAGCCCAGGGTACAAGGTAAGTGATTAAAGTCACTTGGGGGTGCCTAACATTTTGGCACCCCCAAGTGACTTAGGCTTTCCTTCTCCTTTAAGTGCTATGGACTGTTCTCTGGATAAAAAGCTCTTAGAATAGGTAAAATCTACATTTTGTGACGCTGCCTGCCTTGCCAAGTAAGTGTCACACACTCACTACTATATACACGCTTTTTAACAAATATATATACTTCAGGAAATCGTCGAAAAAGACTTGCGAAATCGCGCCGCCGCGTCTGCCATCCCGCCGGCGACTTACATGTTCGCCGGTGGGATGGCAGGGGTAGGCAACTCGGGGAGATTAGTCGCCTGCGAACAGGGAGTTTTGCCGCGGGCGACTAATCTCCCCGTGTGCCAGAACCCTTATAAACACCAAGTAAATACAGAATTTGCATAGGAATGGAAAGGTCAACCATATCAAACGCAGACAATGGGTCAAAGATTAGAATGGAAAAGTGACCTTTGGTTTTGGTACAATGTAGTCTTAGGGCTCTGGCACACGGGGAGATTAGTCGCCCGCGACAAAACTCCCTGTTCGCGGGCAACTAATCTCCCCAAGTTGCCATGAGCCGCCATCCCACCGGCGAACATGTAAGTCGCCGGCGGGATGGCACACGCGGGCGGCGTGATTTCCCAAAATCGAGCCGCCGCGAGTTTTTTTCGGCGATTTTGGGAACGGGGAGAGATTGGTCGCCCGCGAACGGGGAGAGATTAGTCGCCCGCGAACGGGGAGAGATTAGTCGCCCGCGAACGGGGAGAGATTAGTCGCCCGCGAACGGGGAGAGATTAGTCGCCCGCGAACGGGAGATTAGTCGCCCGCGAACGGGAGATTAGTCGCCCGCGAACGGGGAGAGATTAGTCGCCCGCGAACGGGGAGAGATTAGTCGCCCGCGAACGGGGAGAGATTAGTCGCCCGCGAACAGGGAGAGATTAGTCGCCCGCGAACGGGGAGAGATTAGTCACGGGCGACAGGTTCCTGTTTGATGGAAGCCAATGTGACATTGTAACCAAGAGACTGTTCCTTCTTCATTAAGGGCTCTGGCACACAGGGAGATTAGTCGCCTGCTATTGCATACGCGGCGGAGCGATTTCAGTGAGATCGTGGAAGTTTCCTCTCAAGGTAACATTTTCGACGGTGGGGTGGCATTTCGGATGGCATTTCGAGTGCCAGAGCCCTTAATGAACAGTCTCTTGGTTACAATGTCACATTGGCTTCCATCAAACAGGAACCTGCCAATGCTTGTGTAAAATGGCTATAGTCCATGAGCTCAAGAGTTTTTCTTGTGGTGCATGCCCTTTCTCAAGAGCCTTTGGAATGAAGGATATCAGCTTACACACAGTGAGGAACATAAGTATTTGAACACCCTGCGATTTTGCAAGTTCTCTCACTTAGAAATCATGGAGGGGTCTGAAATTCACATTGTAGGTGCATTCCCACTGTGAGAGACAGCATTTAAAAATAAAATTCAGGAAATCACATTGTATGGTTTTTAAAGGATTTATTTGTATTGTACTGTTGCACATAAGTATTTGAACACCTGGCAATCAGCAAGAATTCTGGCTCTCAAAGACCTGTTACTCTGCCTTTAAATAGTCCACCTCTACTCTACTCAATCAGTCTGAGCTCTTTAAAGACACCTGTCCACCCCACAGTCAGTCAGACTCCAACTACTACCATGGGCAAGACCAAAGAGCTGTCAAAAGACACCAGAGACAATTGTGGACCTCCACAAGGCTGGAAAGGGCTACGGGGCTATTGCCAAGCAGCTTGGTGAAAATAGATCATCTGCTGGAGCAATTGTTAGAAAATGGAAGAGGCTAAAGACGACTGTCAGTCTCCCTAGGACTGGGGCTTCATGCAAGATATCACCTCGTTGGGTATCACCGATTATAAAGAAGGTCAGGAATCAGCCCAGAACTACAAAGGAGAAGCTGGTCAATGACATGAAGAGAGCTGGGACCATAGTTTAAAAGGTCGCTGTCGGTAGAACGGTACGCCGTCATGGTTTCAAATCATGCATTGCACGGAAGGTTCCCCTGCTCAAGTCATTACATGGCCCATCTGAGTTTGCCAATGACCATATGGATGATCCAGAGAAGGCATGGGAGAAAGTCATGTGGTCAGATGAGACTAATGTAGAACTTTTTGGTCTAAACTTCACTCGCCGTATTTGGAGGAAAAATAAAGGATGAGTTGCATCCCAAGAACACCATCCCTACTGTGAAGCATGGGGGTGGTAACATCATGCTTTGGGGGTGCTTTTCTGTGAAGGGGACAGGACGACTGCACTGTATTAAGTAGAGGATGAATGAGGCCATGTATTGTGAGATTTTGAGCAACAACCTTCTTTCCTCAGTCAGAGCATTGAACATGGGTCGTGGCTGGGTATTCCAACATGACAATGACCAGAAGCACACAGCCAGGATAACCAAGGAGTAGTTCCGTAAGAGGCATATCAAGGTTCTGGAGTGGCCTAGCCAGTCTCCAGACCTAAATCCAATAGAAAATCTTTGGAGGGAGCTGAAACCCTGTGTTGCTCAGCGACAGCCCCAAAATCTGACAGATATAGAGATCTGTGTGCGAGTGGGCCAAAATCCCTGTTGCAGTGTGTGCAAACCTGGTCAAGAACTACAGGAAACGTTTGACCTCTGTAATTGCAAACAAAGGCTTCTGTACCAAATATTAACACTGATTTTCTCAGGTGTTTAAATACTTATGTGCAGCAGTGCAATACAAATACATTTTTTAAAAATCGTAGAATGTGATTTCCTGAATTTTTTTTTTTTTTTTAAATTCTGTCTCTCCCAGTGGGAATGCACCTAAAATGTGAATTTCAGACCCCTCCATGATTTCCAAGTGGGAGAGCTCGCAGGGTGTTCAAATACTTGTGTTCCTCACTGTATTTTCCATTATCTTATTAATTAAAAGTTGGTCTCATCATAAATTTATCTTGAAAGGCTGTTGTATGAGATTGTTATGGTCCCATTTTCTCTAGAGGTTCAAAAGGAGGTTCTGTCAAAACATTCAGAACAAAAAGGTAAACTCCAGGGTGTAAGAATGTTCCAAGGGAATGGTCTTATCCATATCAAAGGATCCATTGCCCAGTTTTTTCCCCGTTGTGGCTGAGATAGCAATTCTATCAGCAATGATGCTGAGGCCACCAAGTGAAATTCCTTTTGCTCAGAGCAAATTCAGCAAATTTGACCCAGACTTTGTAATTGCTTTGATTTAAGAGTTTTTTCTTGAATTCAAAAGCAACTCTACTATTTCATCCTGCAGAATTAGTTCTTAGTTTCCGCCTCTTAACTTGGTGCTAAAGAGAACCTTGAATTAGCCAACCTGTATAGTTTGGAATCACTGGATCTTCCAGGGCTATTCAGAGGAGAAAACCAGGGCATTCTTGGTCAAAAATGAAATTATTGCAGTCACATCTGCTTTGTCGTATTCCATTTATTTAACACATAAATTAAGCCTACTGACATTTGCTGTTACATTTACTGCCTTCATTTGGAATACAACCTCATCTTGAGTCCACTCTCTTAAAGCTATGGTTCCTGACCCTGATAATTCACTTTTACATTCTCTTTTCCTAAAAGGTGGATCACTGCAAGGCTTTCTAACACATTTTTGCCCACTGAAGAATTGGAGAAACCAAGACTTCTAGTGCCCTCATATTTTTGTATGTGCATATGTCCGAAGGATAAAATGTTTTTTAAATTACTCTAAAATCTATATGTTTGATGGAATTCCCTCTGCGTGACACTTTTCTTAAATGGAGGAATCTCCTAGGTGGGCACCCTGAAGCATCAGTCAAGTTTGGATTTTGAGGTGCTCTCCTTCACATCTTGAGAAAACGAGATCTCCCTTAGCAGGGTAAATGTGAATATTTAACTTTCATATATAGTTACACAGTTAAGTTGGCATGAAAAACCTCCAAAGTCCATCAAGTTCAACCATTCCAAGCAAACCCCACACACACAGACCCATACTGACCTATCTATACGCTCACATACATATATATACCAACATCAATACTAATTGTTGATTTGGATCACAATAGCCTTGTTCAAGAAATCATCCAAGGCATTCATAAAAGCATTCCCATCAACCAACTGACCCCTTGTGACAAGAATCCCACCCATTCTTGCTTCATGTTTTTACTATTTACATATTTAAAAGAATATACTGACCTGTATACTTGCTTAGCAATGTTTTAAAGATAATACATTTTCCTTCTGTGTTTAATCATGTGAAAGGCCTTTCCCCAGTTGATACATTTCAGAGATTCCCTTGTACTGGCTAAGTTTGCACATCTAAAGTTTAGTGTTTTAGTTAATACCTCAAAGGCTGTGACAGACTCGCGGCAACTAATCTCCCGAAATGCCATCCCGCCGGCTAGAATGTAAATCACCGGTGGGATGGCATACGCAGCACCGCGTTTGCCTTGAGAGGAAACTTCTGTGACGTTGCGGCGCCGCATATCCCATCCCACAGCGATTTACATTCTAGCCGGTGGGATGGCATTTCGGGGAGATTAGTTGCCGCGAGTCTGTCACAGCCTTTGAGGTAGTAACTAAAACACTAAACTTTAGATGTGCAAACTTTGCCAGTACAAGGGAATCTCTTGAATGTATCAACTGGGGAAAGTTGATACATAATCTCATGTTATGATCACTTGCTTAAATGCTCATTGTCAGGGAGACGCCACTGCGAGAGACACGCCTGACACCGGGACGGGGTACAAGGGGGTTACACACAGTCACCTTTCACCCAGGTTAGACTAACATCAAGCACCCCCAAATACACCTCTGCCCCAAATAACTATTCGCTGCCACCATCTATCATTAACAGGCGATAGAAACCCAATTACTGAAATATATAGCACACAAACTTTCTTACTGCTGTGAGGTATAGTTCTACTACTTCCACACACACACCAACAGCCACGGTTAATTTGCATATACACTGTCCTACTGACAGTCCACTAACTAATAGCATACACACCACCAAACAATTAGTACACTTCTAGGCCTGAGCAGTCATACAAGGCACATGGGAATTGATATAGAGCCGAACGACATAACTTATTAAATTTTATATTTAATATTACCAGGGTAAACAGTGCAGTTTCAAAAAGATGTTACAAAAGAGAAACATACATGCAAAACAGTCAATAAAATAAATGGGCATAAAAACACAGAGAAATCCTAAGTACGTTACCGAATATCCTGTGCCCTCTGAGGCAAGAGGTTGAAAGTCCTGAGCCCATCCCCCAACATTATATGCATAAGTTGCGGCCTCCAGAATGAGCTAAAGAATACTTGGGCATGCGTGCTTTTATTCTCCACTGGGCCCCTCCCTCATTACCGTATGCATGAGGAGGGAGTGCCCAGGAACTGGTCACATGGCCCCTTTGGGTGGTCCCCACCCACCTCTTTCGAGAGCTGTACTTCTCATGCCAGTTTCTTTTCATATAATATTGGTACTTGCCAGTACTCAATATTATTATGAAAGTAGGGAATTGTTTTAACCTATATATGGGCGATCAAAATGATACCAAACATGAGGGGGGTCTCATGTCCCAGTCCCCCAGAACCCATTCCTGCTCAGAGAGGGGTATAGGCTGCCCCTGTTTCGTATCATTGTGAAGCCTGCGGCTTCCTCATAAATCCTATGTGATTTATGAGGATGTGGACCCTAAAGCAGCGGAGATATGGATCCATTTCTATAATCCATATTTTCTGATAGCTGCACCCCCCTGCTGTTCTTGGGTCCACACTTTGCCTCTCTTTGATCAACAGATCAAAGACCCCAGCTTCCTGCCCCAGCGGGCTGGTCCCGCATTGTCTGATGAAGTTGTTTATGTTGTCACCTTCCACAGTCCTGGTTGTGTCTTTAGGGGATATTTGTGAATTACCCCCTACTGGGAAGGGTTTCCCTCCAATGTGGATTTTAACCAGACTGAAATTGAAAATTTAAAATCTATGGAGCCTTACTGCTCCAACATGACACTCACCCAAGCAATTGAATTATTAGTTAAAACCAAGTCCACAAGAGAATCATTCCTAGCAGGTTCTTGGACTGCCTGAAATTAAAAGTTGTCAATTTGAATATTTACAAACCTGCTAGATTTTTCTGAATTGGCCATCCCATTAGTCCAATCAATTTCTGGATAATTGAAGTCCCTCATAATAACTTAACCTAGTTGTGAGGCATCCTCCATTCGTAATAGTTTCATTAGCAAAAATGCTTAAAGAGGTCTACACCTGGCCCATCTGGATCATAAATAACATTAATCTATGAATTTTTAGGCACTGATGACACTACCTACCTTTCATAAAATCTGAAATTGCTTGAATCACTTTCATTTGTTTGTCTGCCAATATATATTTACTTGATTTAAGTCTGTCTGGATCATAGCCCTTAGGGCTCTGGCACACGGGGAGATTAGTCGCCTGCAACAAATCTCCTGTGTCTCGGGCGACTGATCTCCCCGAAATGCCATCCCACCAGTGAAAATTTAAATCGCCGGTGGGATGGCATACGCGGCGGCGCGATTTCAGTGAAATCGCGTAAGTTTTGTCTCGAGGCAACTTGCGCGATTTTACTGAAATCGCGCCGCCGCGTATGCCATCCCAACGGCAATTTACATTTTCGCCGGTGGGATGGCAATCCGGGGAGATTAGTCGCCCGCGACCAGGGAGTTTTGTCGCGGGCAACTAATCTCCGCGGTGCCAGAGCCCTTAAGGAGTTTTTGTTGATGACAGATTGCTTTTTTCCTCTGTTTATAATTTCTTCATGAGTCTGGAGGACACTGATAACCTTGTTTGCCTCTTCCTCTGTTTTTGTTGTGATCAGGATGTTGTGTAAGTAGTGATTGCAATCCTTTCATTACTTAGTCTCCAAAGGTGACTGTCATTGCAAAACTGAGAAATACTGAATGGAAGGTATGAATTTAATATGTACTTGTCCTACTGCAAACTTTAGAAACTTTTTGTGACTGCAAGATTGGGACATGAAATTAGGCATCCTTTAAGTCTATGTGTAACTGATATAAGAGGTAAAGAGGGCACTGCCCAAAAGAACTTGTCTTCGGCTGGTGGGATATAAATGAGGTTTTGTATTAAGCCATATTAAATATTTTTTATTTTACTTAAAATGCCCCTAAATAGTTATTTAAAATTATAATAGCCACCTCACCTGCAGAAAGCTGACAGCCATTAAAAAAAGACTGTAGGAGCCAATGCCGCCAGTAAACACTTCATTAAGATCCCTCTGTAACAGGAATTGCTTTAAAACCAACACAAGGTATGGAAGAACTGGATACTTCTAAAAATGTGAAAAAAATACAAAAAATTCTTATTTAAAATGATCAAATTAGCATAATTTACATACATGTGAAATAAAGCTTTTTGCTTCCAAAATTGAGACAATATAAGTGACTTAGTACTCATTTATGAGCTAGGATTTGCCATTCTCTAGTAGCCAGACACTGACAGTAATGGTAACCACACTGGAGACCACAGTCTGAATCTGCTGATGGGTTAAAAACAATATATGTGTAAGATGGGGTTGTTGGGGATTACTGTTCATTTTAATAAGAATATAAGTGCTATGTGTTAATAATGTTGTAGGTTGGGAGAAAGGAAAAAGGTAGAGGAAGTTAGGAGGAGGAGCAATAGTCTGAGAGGTAGGGAAAGAAGCAGAGAAGGGGACAGTGTAGGAGAAATTCAGCTGTAAAATTTGTAACAGTGCAAAAGTTTAGTTGTAGTTATTGCTGCCACATGCAGATTTTGGATATTTTTTTTTTCAATAAATAAATGACCAAATATAATTTTTGATTTATTTGTTTCACTGGGTTTTCTACTTTTAGGACAGATGATGTTTTAGGTCACATTGCTATAAAAATATAGAAAATTTTAAAAGGTTCACAAACTTTTAAGCACTAATTTGCAGCGCTGGGATTTTCTAACTTCCAAAGGCAGCAGCTACAGCTTATCTTTTTTTCTCAAAATGTAAATCATGACAGAGCTACACAGGAATTGGACAGGTTGAAAAATGAACTCTGAACCTCCCTCCTGCCTATACAAAGCCCATGTGGTTGTACTACTACTTACACAATGAAAAAAAAAACCAAAAAGCTGCAGAAAGTTAGAAAATGGCTGTGCTGCAAGTTATGCCTGAATTAGAGACTGAATTAAAATAAGAAAAGGGAGCAAATTAAAATATATAAATGAAAGCAGAGAAAGAGGAAATTGTGAATAATGACAAGATGGGTGGCTAGCAGAATAAAATGATAGAAAAGAGTTAAGAAGTGAAATAAGACAGTTTACAATGAACGGATGTGAAGGTGGATGAATCAGAAAAGGTTATAGAGAGCAGTAAAAAAATCAGAAAATATAGCAAACCCTAGACTAAGGTAGATTGGAGAGGAGATTGAGGAACAGTGAGAGGATGATATATTTAAATAACGTGGGGTAATATAAAATATGCTGGAGTTATGATGTGTTATGACACATAATACACAGGCAGGGTGAACTGCCAGGCAGGAAAATCTGTATGCCTTTTTTTTTTATTTCTGGGTCCCTATATGGCACACACATGGTAAATCTATGCATATTGGGCATAAAACTGTTCAGTAGATAGAAAAAATATAGTAATGGTGTTGCTTTAAAATGGGAGTGGGGAGTGTTGTTGGTGGGGCTTATAATTGTGGGGGTGGGGGTATTTTTGGCAAGCTGCTCTGCACATGGTGCACATAGCATCCTTCTATTTTTTCACCCTAATTTAAGCACTGCACGCATAGAAAAGGTGTATTAATTAGTCAACCTTGATAAAATCCTTGATAAGCTGTGCTGCTTTCACCCCGTTCTGTACATTAAAACTGATGTCCACTTTAACTTCAGTAAAGGAATCTGTCAACTTAATAATTGGTACCTGAAAGAGATACAAGGCAATAAATAGTTAATAAATATGCAGGTACTTTGTAAAGTGTTACTCCTAATAATGGCTATCAGATAATTTATTAAATACAAAATCACATCATAAGAAACAAAGGCTATCGGAGAATTTATTAAATACAAAATAAAATCATAAGAAACAGATGTGTTTCTTATGATGTGATTTTGTATTTAATAAATTCTATTTTTGCATTTACTCTTTCTGTGTGCAGATACATTTTACTCTTTTAATTGCAGTAATAGACCTACCATTTCTTAGTTGTTTATATTAGTATTTAATTTGTCACGGTTTGGCTTAACTTACAGAAATAAAGTTATTACTTTAATTGTGGTTTTAAACGGTCCATGGTCCATTGTCCATTGGTTGCTTTCAACAAAACTGGAACACTAAAAACTAGAAAATTACTTGCCAAAAACATAAATCCTTCCAGAGACCATGAAACAAAACTAGACTAAACAAAACTGGTATAAACAAAACACAGAAAACTAGAAAATGACTTGCCTGCACTTCACAATGCAACTGCATTTAGATATACTTTTCTTTCTCCTGGCTGATCTTGGGTGTTTATTATTGAGTGCTATTTTCATATCTACCACTGGCAGAAATGAGAGCATTTTTAGCAATACAGGTTGCTAAAAGGAAGCAGTTGTCTTTTTAACCTCACATTATTCTGCTGATTGACTACTGGGGGGGGGGGGGGGGGGGAGTCACTTCAACTTGCAATGCAGCAATAAAGAGTGACCAAAGTTTATCAGAGTACAAGTCACATGTACTAAATTCCAACGCACCGTGGCTTTGTCAAGAACTTTCACAGAGTTTTCATCAGCTACTTTGTGTTTCCTTAGTGCTTCCTCCAGAGTCCAGAGGGGCAAATTCTCCCACTTCCCAAACACGACAAGATCAATATCACTAGAAGTAGAAAAGGAGCAATGTAAGTGGTTAAGCCTTTTTCTGCAATTCTGTTTATTTCTGGAAATGGTAAAAGGGTTATTAAAGACTCTGCCAAAAAATGAACACTTAAAGTGGACCTGTCACCCAGACATAAAAAAAGCTGTATAATAAAAGCCCTTTTCAAATGAAATATGTAACTCAGTCATATTTTTATTACCACATCTATACCCATTATATAAGCATTTAAAAGTCCCAGCTGTCAATCATATATTGCCTGACCCGCCTCTATGCCTTAGGCATAGGGGTGGGGCAGACAGTTACTTTCACTTTCAATTCAGAACTTCTTAGATGTCACTGCACTCCTCACATTCCCCCTCCCTCCTCCCCATCTAATTGTTTAACCAGTGCATGGATATGGGTATCAGGTCCCACCATACTGGCACAGAAACAAGATTTTAGCAGGGTGCACAGCTTGCCTTAACAGTGTTATGGAGCCTGCCTGTTTTCTGCAATTGTGAATTCCAAGGCTGAAGGAAATACGTTTAAAATAATTTATATAGTGTAAATGACGTTTATTTTGCTTGACAAACACAATAGAAAACAATTTGTAATTATTTCTTAGGGTGACAGGTCCCCTTTAAAAAGGCATTTTGAGTCGTTTAGTCCAATTCCACAGCTTATGGGCCCATGCATGTAGCATCCCCAATCAATATCTGGCTGAAAATCAGCCAGGTGTTGATTGGGCAATGTTTGCCCACGGCACCTGTGCCCGCCCTTGTAATTTAAAATTAGGCTGATATTGCCCACCTTAGGTGGGCATATTGGGTGAAGATCGCCAAACGAGAGAATATCAACATGTATGGCCACCTTAACTTGCATATTTAAATTAGAGAAAGATTAACTAAATTGCATAACCTGTGATGAAATTGTTTACATTCAGTTATCCAGAGCTTTACAAATTTAGTTCAGCTGAACTCAAGTTCAGCTGTGTTTTTATGGATAAATTATAAGAATTTTAATGCTGAATGATGTAAAGGGGATATCCAGCAAATTATTTTTTTGTTTTGCAAAATGAAAGAAAATCTCAACCTAATCAACTTTTTACTACAGGGGAGGAAAACAGAGTGATTTTGTAACATTTGTAAATTGTATTGCAACTGTCTGTCCTATTACCATTCCAAATTGTCAGACTACATAAACAATGTAATAAAAAAACAACTAAATACTAGCACTTTTGTCTTGGATGGGGGGGCTCTATTAAGAAACTCAAAGAAGGGAGTAGTAAGACACACAATGCTTTCAACTTAACTTACATTTACGAATGACTAACAAACGTACAAGGGATCCCGTACCGCTAAGATTTTTTTTTTTTTTTTAAAGTAATGTTCCTACCTTGTCGGTAAGTAAAGTCCTGTTTTAAAACTTCCAAATATCTGCACCTAAAACAAATATATAAAAGAAGGGATACATGAAATCTATTTTCAAACTAAGAAATACTACTAAATTTTTAACTTCTTGTTTTTATTTTACTAAAATTGTATAAGTTACAAAAGTACTCCATTAAATACACACATCTGCATTAGGCCACAGCTCCTTAATGACATTTTCAATTCGATTTACAACTTCCATTCGCATCTTCTCCTCTTCGGGTCGAGGGGACATGTACTTGTAGAAGTCCATTATTTCTTCATGAAGCCTGTGGAAATATTTCAATACAAAAATCACTTTAAACACATTAAACTAATAAGAACATTTATAAATCCATGGTCAGCACTGTCGAATCAGTAAACATGTGGTAGACTATAAAAGTAACAGGAAACAGTGGCTCAAAAACAAAAACAGTTCAAAACTTTAAAGTTTTAATATGTTTTTGTTTAGATACATAAAGACACAAAATTACAAATATGAAGTGTTGCAATGTTAGAACTCTTAACCATTTTATTAGGACAGCAATTGAAAGTCTCAATCTTACATGTAAGGAGGGAATTCATACTTGAGGTAGTACAGGCATATGCAGTTCCCTTATGGAGAAAGATAAATAAAACAAAAGATCCCCTGAAAGATAGAGACGCTCCCATAAGTGCAAGGGTCTATTTTAAAAACAGTTTCCTACATCAGGAGTACTGCTTGTGACAAGAACCTTTATTGGTAAACATAAGGAAAATACAAAAACTCCAACTCCATAAATTTTTACCTATACAGGTATGGGATCCCTTATCCGGAAACCCATTATCCAAAAAGCTCAGAATTTAAGAAAACCCAGTCTCCCATAGACTCCATTTTAATCAAATAATTCGGAATTTTAAAATGGATTTCCTTTTTCTCTGTAATAATAAAACAGTACCTTGTAATTGATCCCAACTAAGATATAAATAATCCTTACTGGAGGCAAAACAATCCTATTGGGTTAAATTAATGTTTTATTGATTTTTTTAGTAGACTTAAGGTATGTAGATCCAAATTACAGAAAGACCCCTTATCCAGAATACCCTTGGTCCTGAGCATTCTGGATAATGGGTCCTATACCTGTACCCTAAACTTTACTTTGCCTCAACTAAACCTCCTTAAAGCTGGCCTTATACAATGGTGTGCCGTTTCTCCTATTTTCTAGCTTGAATGGCTGCCCCCTGGCTACACAGCAGTTTTTCCTAAAGCACACACACAGCTTTAACTAGTGCAGGACAACAGTACACTATATTTTAATTACCTTAAAACATTTTCATTTTTTGGTAACATAGTAAGTTAGTTAAAAAAACAAAAACACATTTTCTACCTTTTATGCCTATACATAACCTGCCTAACTGCTAAAAAACAAACAAAAAAAAAAAACAAAAAAAACCCTTCTGAAGAATCTCTCTCTCTCTCTCTGTGCCATCTTCCATAAACCTATATTCCCTCACTTGTTAAAAAGCCATCCAACCCCATCTTGAAGCTACCTATTGATTTAAACCAGTACGACTGATTCAGGGAGAGAATTCCACAAGTTCACAGCTCATATCAGATTTTACCTAACAACTGCCCTAACTTTTATTGGAGGTCTTTCAAATTCTTTAATATGAGGTAAATTAGCTTTTTTTTTTTTTTTTTATCCAATATATTTGTCTGTTTTGTAATGATACAATAATGGATACACTCTTTTTGATACACTCCATTGTAAATGTATCTATATCCACTGTAAAGAGGAAGGTGTTCAATTGTTATTAAGTTTGATAAAGGGCCACACATAAGGCCTGAAATGTTTCTGTAATGGCCTGAAAGCATGCAATAACAGCATTTTATTTTAAAAGAATAAGGGTGCTGTTCTAGGTTGTATCCAGGTTCTCACTTCTTACACAAATGACTATTTATTGTTCTATAATCTGGAAAAACCAATATAGAAATATGATCCAATTGCCCAATATAAGAAAATGGTACTGCCTTATGGGCATGCTGAATGTTTGTGAATACAAGATCTAACATATCTTCTTGTGTAGCTAATTCAGCATTCTAATAAAACCTAGGTAAAACTGGGTTTAGTGATACATTTTGATGCACCATTGAGACCCATCCCAATTGGTGCATCAAAATGTATCCTCAGATGTGATCATCTGAATGGGAAAAATATGGGGAGACATAAAGGAGAAGGAAAGGCTAGTAAAGAGTTAATCTCAAGCTGCAGGCATACCTTCAGTTGTCTCAATAGTGCCCTTAAACCTCCCCAAATTGCCACTGTTCAGATGATCAGAAGCCAAACAGGAAAAAAAAAACGCTGAGCTGGGTAAAGAGGATTCCCATAATGCCTCGCTCCTGCACGGACTTGGTGACCAGGACTATTGGCGGCACATGCGCACACGTCCCTCTTCAGCAGCACAAGCAGGTGTGCTCTCCTTCCCAGATAGACCGGCAAGTGTCCGCACTATATAAATAGCGCGTACAGCGGCGAGCCGGCCCATTTGAAGTGGAAGCAGCAGGAAGGACAGGAGAGGAGAGTGCTGATGGGGGGAGGGGGGAGCGCAAACCGTTCAGACGGGGGGGTGCTGGTGGCTCTGCACACTGGTGGGTGGGTGCGGGGGGGCAGTTGGTGGCGTGGGTGCCGGCAGGTGCGGGGAGTGGGGGGGATGGGGCAGTTGGTGGCAGCTCTGCAGCAGGACAGGCAAGTGATGGTGGGGGAAGGGGGAGCGGGCAGCGCAAACAGTTCGGACAGGGTGGCTCTGCACACTGGTGGGTGGGTGCCTGCAGGTGCGGGCAGTTGGTTTGTGAGCTGGTCAAAGTCGCACGATGTTGGGGACGAATGCGCAGTAGAGACGGTGAGGGAAAGGGTATGGCATCCTTTTTTAAAGATGGCGGCGCCGTTCACTGAAACAAGTATGTAGTTTGTAGTAAGTGTATCTCTGTTAATCTTAATCTTAGGCAAGCCAGAAATATAGTGTTTTTACACAGCAATAGTAGTACTATTTAAAAGTGTGCTTAATAGATTTTGACTTTATTGTCCTTTAAGGGCTATACTGAGAGAACTGAAAATATGCTTGCAGCTTGCAATTTGCAACGAAAATGTAAGTCGCCGGTGGGATGGCACACGCTGCGCAGACGATTTGCCGTAATCGCCTGCGCAGAGTGTGCCATCCCACCGGCGACATACATTTTCGCCGGTGGGATGGTAGTTCGGGGAGATTAGTCGCCCGGGACAAGGGAGATTTGTCGCGGGCGACTAATCTGCCCTTGTGTCAGAGCCCTAAAAACCAGGGTCCTCATACTTTGCCAGTGGTTTTTACTATATAATTGTGATCCAAGGTTAGAAAAACTGGGTGGAACAACAGTTTCAAACCAACATGAAGTTTGTTCTCAAGCTTCCCTTTCTAGTTTTTTCCTGAAATTTGTAAGTTATTATGTCAGTGTAATCTGTTTTAAAGCAGACGTGTGCATGTGCAGGGCTCCACAGAAAAGAAATGCGCATGCCCTAAATAGTAGATTTTTTGGACTGCAGCAGAGGTACACTTAGCAGAACATGTCTAAACTTACTATTTAGGGCACGCGCATTTCTTTTCTGTGGAGTCCTGCACATGCACACGTCTGCCTTAGCTTTCCCTACTCTAGAAATGATGTTCAGGTCACATGACATAGCCGACCTGATCTCTGACCTCTCTGCCCCCGCCTGCTTTAACTGAAGCTGTTCCATTGCCATGGAAACATGTGAGGACCATAAGGAGAAGGGAAGCTTTGAAGCTCCTGCTCTTGCTCGCTGTATTCTCAGTGTATGAGTCAGTGGAGGAGCAGTGCATATAAATATATCACCAGCGTTTCGGTCTGTCTGACTGATGTCAAAGGTCTGAGATCTGCTGTATGTACTGCCTATTAACTTCTTTACTTCTGAATGAAGCCACGAGGTGGTTCTTAAGGCTTCTACATTGAGAACAGTAATGATGTAATATTATTTTGAACAACCACTGGTGTTCATGTTTCGTTAAGGCTCTCGTTACACATACACAAAGAAAAACTCAAGCAAAGTACATACTGGTTTGGCCAGCTTCTACCCAATGTCTCTCCAGACCAAGCTGGCAGTTTATTGGCCCATGTACTTAGGCCCCTGCTAGGCCTGCAAAAAAAGCAACAAACACTGTGCTAGCCAGAAAGATGTCGGCTCATACTTTTAAAGGAACAGTAACACCAAAAAATGAAAGAGCTTTAAAGTAATAAAAATATAATGCACTGTTGCTCTGCACTGGTAAAACTGGTGTGTTTGCTACAGTAACAATACTGTAATTTATATAATAAGCTGCTGTGTAGCCACGGGGGCAGCCATTCAAGCTTGGAAAAAGGAGAAAAGGCACAGGTTACATAGCAGATAACAGATAAGTTATGTAGAATACAATAGTGTTTTATCTGTTATCTGCTATGTGCCTGTGCCTTTTCTCCTTTGAATGGCTGCCCCCATGGCTACACAGCAGCTTATTATATAAATTATAGTATTGTTACTGTAGCAAACACACCAGTTTTACCAGTGCAGAGCAACAGCACATTATATTTTAGTTACCTTTATACACTTTCATTTTTTGGTGTTACTGTTCCTTTAACGTATACAGCAAGATAACTGCAAATCCCAAGATGGCTTTATCTAAGGACCCTGGCGCAAAGCTGCAGGAAACACATCAAGCCTTACTAAAGGTGATTTCGCTGCAAGTCTTGATCTATTTCATAAACAACCAGCTTGTTTCAAGCAGATATAAAAGCTGCAATAGCAGACCTATCTAAAGATATCACTAGGGACCCGTACAGACACCCTAGAGTCGAAATACGACAACTTGCTTAACACCCAGAACAAATTATAGCAACAGGTAGAATCGTGAGAAAGAACAGTTAGCTCTCAAGCTGCATACAGAAGACTTGGAGAACAGATAACGTAGGAATAATTTCTGGATACTGAACGTTACGGAATCATATACAGATCTCAATGAATTTACTGGAACCGCTTTTCTCCAAGCTATTACCAGAATACAGTCCCGAGTTTTTCATTATAGACAGGGTCCACAGAGCCCTCCAGTCAAAACCAGGCGACAACTGAATTATTACAAAACTGAGGAAGACCTGTTATGGTCTGTCAGAACCCACAGAGCAATGGAATTAGATGACAACCCCATACAACTTTTTCCAGATATTGCACCATCAACTCTGCAGAAACGCAGAGAATTGTGCCAGTCATTCAACGCTTACAAGCGGGACTCAAATATTGCTGGGGTTTCTCGAAAAATGGAGTCCTCTACACAATTACAGATCCAATGTAAGGCCAGTCACTCCACTTTCTGGGCATTGACGATGATGACAAACTTTCCACCGAAACTGCCACACACTAAAGAACAACCATTACAGTCCCTGTGAGAAAAGAAAGCCAACAAGCGTAAACAATCATCTAAGAAATGTCCCGACCCCATGGTCACTACCTGATCTTTCTAATCGGACACTTGCTTCATTACATCATCAGGAGGTCAACTTACAAAATGAACCACTCACATTTGCAATATTTATTTATTTTAAATCCACTGGATTATAAAACTCTACCGGCGCACTCGGATGCCACACCACTGAGCCTGTCCTTTACTCACACCTGATTCTTCCCGGTCCCGACCACAGGTTCGACACTACAAAAGGATTGATATTTCCTGCAACTTCAACCTACCTGAGACTTATTTTCCCTAAGGCACTGCTAAAGTTTTTGTTATGTTTATAAATTTGAATGTTTTAATGATTTGATGGCAGCAACAAACACAGATGGTTCCATTAACCTTGCAAAATGCCATAAATAATTTAAACATAGTACATCAGCAACAACCATACTCATTATTGCATATGATAGTTACTATAGTGACAGATAATGTGAATGGTCTTAATAGCCCAATAAAATGTAAGATTTAAAACTGAAAGCAGATATTGTACCATTGCAGGAAACCCACTGGGCCGCATCATTTTTTTCACATTTGATTGTGGCTCATGAAAAAGAAAGTTTGGGGACCCCTTGTCTAAGGAAAGACTCTTTAAATTAAAGGACAAACCAGACTGTCTGCTTGCAAAAAAACTCTGACAAGACACAGGCTATCACTCTATTACATGCAATATATCAATATATAAGTCAAGGAATACTCTTGCCAATTCCCTAGATATGAATCTGACCTGCGTGCTCACAAACTAACTTTAATTGTTATGTTCCATGTGGACCCCCCTAAAGTCACTGACTAAGAGGTTAGAGAGCTGAAAGGGGGAAGTAGAGTTCTGGCTATTATGTTAGACATCTATTCACTCCTGTTCATTTATAGATTACATTTTTGACTAACTATATTACATTTTTTTATTTTGCGTAGTCTATCCATGTTACCAGTTTAATTTTTACACTGAACTGTTCCTTTAATGTGGACATTAAATTATTCTCCAAGATTTTAGCTACCCACTTGTCAAAACATCTCAGCCATTTGGTACAACCTGACGAATGCGGCTTTATTCCGGGCCGCCAGACCACCGACTGTACACACAGAAATATCAGTATTATCTCTGATGCAAATACCTCCAGGTCTACATTGCTGACATTAATGTTAGATATTCACAAGGTGTTTGACACGGTGTCCTGGAAATACCTATTTTCTGTATTACCTAGATACAATATAGATGGTGCATTGCTCGATGCTTTAACCCTTTAAATGCCAACGACGTAAACATACTCTCTGCAGAAGCGGCATGTGTCGCTTCCACAGAGAGCTTTAAAGCATGACAGCCCCCTGGGCAACGAGCCAGGGGGGCTGTCAGGCCGGCCCCGAAACGCGATCGTCGCAGGGCCTCCCCCCCAAGCAGCAGACGCATCGCGTCTGCTGCTTACTGCCGGCTTCCTGCTTCCTCTCCAGCGCCGCCCACGCGAGATGGAGGGCAGAACTGCAGCACCAGGACCAGGGAAACTTGAAGACAGGTAAGGGTTGTAGATTGTAAGCTCTTTTGGGCAGGGCCCTCTTCACCTCTTGTATCGGTTATTGATTGCTTTATATGTTACTCTGTATGTCCAATGTATGTAACCCACTTATTGTACAGCGCTGCGGAATATGTTGGCGCTTTATAAATAAATGTTAATGTAATGTAATAAAGGGTGATTTTTTTTGCATTTATACACACTTACATACACTTACATACATGTACACACACATACAGCACACAATTTTACTGTTTTTTGCGGGGTTTTTTTGTTTTTGTTTTTTGCACACTTATATACACCTATATACACCTATATGCACTCATATACACTCATATACACACTTACACACTGTCACACAACTTTTACACATGCACACACATGTATACTTTTTTTTTTTAATTTTTTATTTTTTTTTACCACTTTGTTTTTAGTTTCTTTTCCTTAAAAACTGTTTATTATGACAGAGTGTCTATTGGATAAGATATTCTGACCACTAATTACGCTGTTGTGTAACTTATTTTGTTGTTTCACTAATTTGCACAATTTTTGTGGTTTTATTGCATTTTTATCCCTGTATTAGTATTCCTGATCTGTTTTTAGCATAGCTTTGCCATGTGTAACTTTGGTGTAGAAAAATAACTATCTATTTTGAATTCCTCAGAATGTGTACGTTCTAAAAATATATGGTTTCTGGGTTTTTCTGTATAGTTAGGGGGGTTACAGCACATAATACGCTGACAGGGGGCTCTGTGTGCAAAAGCTGAGTTGGCAGGCGAGAATTCCATATGCGCTATTTTCATTTTGGGGTCAGTACATACCGCAGACTTTGGTATATCTATGCGTATTGGGCATCAAACTGTTCAGTAGGCCTCTGGTGTTTCTATTTGGGGTGATTTGCCTTTGTACGCAAGAAATTGTGTGAGATAAATGTGGCAAATCACAACATTTTTAGGCGATTTTCTGAAATGTCATAAAAACCACTAACTTTAGGAAAGCTTTGCGGCTTGGTACTTTGGTGTAGCAAGGACTCTTTACCCATGTTGGATTTGTCAGAATGTGTACTTTCCAAAAATATATGGTTTTCCGGGTTTTTCTGTATAGTTTGGGGGTGTTACAGCACATAATACGCTGACAGGGGGCTCTGTATGCAAAAGCTGAGTTGGCAGGCTAGAAATCCATATACGCTATTTTCATTTTGGGGTCAGTACACACCACAGACTTTGGTATATCTATGCATATTAGGCATCAAACTGTTCAGTAGACCTCTGGTGTTCCTATTGGGGGTGATTTGCCATTGTACGCAAGATATTGTGTGAGATAAATGCAGCAAACTGCAACATTTTTAGGCGATTTTCTGAAATATCATAAAAATCGGCAAACTTAGGAAAGCTTTGCGGCTTGGTACTTTGGAGTAAAAGGAAATGTGTACCCATTATAGATTCGAGGGAATGTGTACTTTCCAAAAATATATGGCTTTCTGGGGTGAGCGTACTTTTTTGTAGCATTATCCCACATAAATGATGTAAATGTGTTGATTTTGCAGGAGCTGAAATGATACATCATATGGGGGTATGTTCCCATTGGGGCCCCTACATGCCACATATTTAGGTAAACCTATACATATTGGTCATCAAACTGTTCAGTGGACCCCTGGCGTGCAAATTTAGGGTGTTTTATCTTGGTACCTAATGCTATGTGGGAGATAAGATGCTGCAAAGTGGAAGCTTTGAGCGGATTTTTGGAAATGTCATCAAAATTGCTAACTTTCTAAATGCTTTGCGGCTTGGTACTTTGGAGTAGAAAGACACGGGTACCCATTTTAGATTCGGGGGAATGTGTACTTTCCAAAAATATATGACTTTCTGGAGTGAGTGTACTTTTTACTAGCTTTATCCCACATATAATGATGTAAATGTGTTGATTTTGCAGGAGCTAAAATGACAGAAATTATAGATCATAGGGGGGCCTACATGCCACATACTTAGGTAAACCTATACATATTGGGCATCAAACTGTTCAGTGGACCCCTGGCGTTCATATTTAGGGTGTTTTATTTGGTTACTTTATGACCTGTAGGAGATAAGATACTATAGACTCGAAGCTTTGAAGCAATTTTTTTAAAACTTCACAAATTTTGATAAAAACCTATAACTTTAGGAAAGCATTGTGACTTGGTAGTTTGGAGTAGACAGACAATTGTGCCTACTCTGGATTCCCCAGAATCAGTTCTTTCCAGAAATGTGTAATTTTCTGGTATAAACCTTCTGTTAGTGGAAGTTTTGGCCTTGAAATCTTAAGTATGCAGCTTTGTGAAGCAGTGCTTTGGAAATTTGGTAGTGTACTGCTGGGAGTTTTTGACCTATACAAGTGAGAATTCTCCATAAAACTATATATATTTGGTATTGGCACATTCAGGAGACATGGGACTTTCCAAATCAGTTGTATTTTTGTGCACAAAATCATTTTTGTTTCTGGTATGTGTGTTTATATTATGAAAAATATGATTTTTTTTAAATTTTTAGACATTTGGAAGCCTATATCTTGTTACAGAATTGGAATTACACCAAAATTCTACCATATTTTGAAAGCTTAGTTTGTCCTGAAAAAAACAATATATTGTTTTCCTGGGTAAACTAAAAGTCCCCCCGAGGAAAGGCCCCTAAAGTGAAACAGTGCAAAATGTTCAAATACTGTCTGGCAATACAAAATACGCTTTAACCAAAACGGCTGGCAGTGAAAGGGTTAAACGAAAACTATACCCTAATCCCACCAAACTGGAATATATATATCAGTAAATATTTACATCCTTTCCCTTGATCCTCCATTTTGTGATGGGCTGTGTGCTGCCTCAGAGATCACCTGACAGGAAGTGATGCAGCTCTAACTATAACAGGAAGTATTGTGGGAACAAAAGGCAGAACTCCGTCCATTCATTGGCTGATGGGGCCTAGCAGTTTGTGTGCATTGGCTTGTTTGTGTGCACTGTGAATCCTATGATCCCAGAAGGCGGCGCTTAATTCTTAAATTGTCAATTTTCTATTTATGATCACCCAATAGCACATACTATTAAAAATGTACATTTTTATGAAAATGGTTTTTTTTTTTAAATGAAGCAGTGCTTTACATATGAGCTTGTTTATGCAATATCTTTTTATAGAGACCTACATTGTTTGGGGGTATAGTTTTCCTTTAAGAACTTTATATGCTAACCCTATGGCCTATATTACACTAACTGGTATGCGTTCCTTGGGTATCAAAATTCATAGAGGGACTCATCAGGGGTGTCCACTCTCCCCATTACTATGTGTTAGCGATAGAACCACTTGCTCACTTGATAAGAAATTCCCTAGCTGTATCAGGTTATAAAAAAGGAAATCCAGAACATAAGATCCTTTTATATGCAGACGACCTTTGCCTTACCATTACAAAAACCGTGACAAGCCTCCCTAATTTGTTTGAAATACTAGATAAATTTCGCAGAATCTCTGTATATTGAAATAAATCTGAAGCTCTTCCTTTAAACCTCCCACAGCTGCAAAGGAATCCGCAAAAACTGAATTTTCCCCTTCAATGGAGAGACAAGAGAGTTGATTATCTCAGAATGAAGCTTTCTAAATCATAAACTATCTTATATATACATAAATACAAATCAAAATATCAACAAGTTGTCCGTCTCCTTACAGATTGGGACAAACTACGGATATCTTGGTCTGGCCTTATTGCTATAGCTATACATACGGTAGTACTTCCCAAAATATTATATTTGTTCCGCACCTTACCTATTGCAATACGAAACTAGAAAGAGAAGTTTGAGAACAAATTTCATGTTGGGTTGAAAAATGTGAAGTCACTGAATGAAATCTGATCTGTTGTTGGCTCTGCGCACTTTTTCTAACCTTGGACCAAAGTTATATAGTATAAACTACTGTGCAAAGTTTGGGGACCCTGGTTTTAATAGTGTCTGAATGGCAGCAATTTAAATTTCCCCACTGAAAGTCAACAAGTGACATCTGATTGGCGGTTGGTGGCCCGCCCACTTTTCAAAACTGCAGCCTCTAGTGACCAACATTGAAAAGTTGGGGACCCTGGTGTCAATACTGTGAGAATGGCAGCAGGTTGAATTTCCCCATTGAAAGTAAATAGGTAAAATCAGATTGGCTGTTGGTGGCTCCACCCACATTTTCTAACCTTGAACCGCAGTTACCTGGTGCCTAACTCTGTTAAGTTTGGGGACCCTGGTGTTATTACTGCGAGAATGGCAGCAGGTTAAATTTCCGCAAAATCTCATTGGCTCTTCACAGCTCCACCCACTTTTGGGCATCCAACAATCATATTTTCATTCAGGCTGACCCCACGACTATGTGATTCAAGTTTGGGCAGTGTAGCCTCAAAGCTGTAAGATTGGCAGCAGTTTCAATTTCCCCATAAAGGTCAAGGGGTTAAATTTGATTGGCTGTTGATGGCCCTTCCCACTTTGGGGTCATCCAACAAAATTTCAGTTTCGTTCGGGATGACCCCATTATTATGTTATTCAAGGTTGAGGGGTGTATGGGAATGGAAAAATTGGGTGTTCAGAGCGGCGAAGAAGTGTGGAGAGTTTGGGTGTTGTACCCCTAAAACTGTAAAAAGCAGTAGCGTTTAGAAAATGGGAGGCGCTGTGTGTGTGTGTTTATATAGTTTTTTTTTTTTTTTGGTATGCATTAAAATCTCAATTGTTTCAACAGAAACCAAATAGTAACAGGCAAGCCATTGTGGGCAACCCAGACTTCATTCCCGGACTCACCCCATCTCAATTTACTTGATGGACAGCAAAATGGCTATCATATACTCCATAAACTCTTAACTCATGGCGGCCTCAAATCTTTCCAGAATCTACCAGACGAGGCACAAATTCCAGAAACTGAAAGATTCCACTATAAACCTCACATTTTTTCTATTCACAAGCTCCTTAAGTGGCTACACTTCAAAACTCACCAATGGAAATGGCATGCCAACATTCTTTACATACGCTTGGTTCCATTTCATAGATCTGTAATCAACTGATAGATCCACCACCTAACTCTGAATGCTAATATATGACTCAATGGTCAACAAATCTACAACTTGGAGACACACACAAGAAATGTAGCCTAAGGTCAGGACAGCTATACGCAAACTGTCTCCTAATGTAAGTATTAAAGAGACAGCTTACAAAAGGTATATTACCTAAACTGCTTCACTTTTATGCTTAAGAGCAGTACTGTTCAACTGATAGGGTGCCAAACAGAGGGGGGGTCGCAGGCCATCTGTCTGGCTGCTTTGATGGCTTACCTTTGAGTAGTCTTTAAATGGTATCAGTACCGAGATTAACTGGCCCCCTGCATGGTTCTCACCTGAGATTTAAAAAAATGTGCATTTGCAGCAAATCTAAAGGTATTAATGGCCAGCTAGATCTGAAATTGATCACAGAACTCCTGCCATGTGAGGTAATATAATCCCATTGTATTTTGATACAGGAGTTAATAGTTAAATTGCTGGCAACCTACTAATCAGTTATACTTTCATGCATGGTACATGGCATGAATTGCTATTTAAAGGGGACCTGTCACTCTAAGAAATAATTCCAATTTCTTTTCTATTGTGTTTGTTAAGCAAAATTAACTTCACATACTATATAAATCTTGTTTCCTTCAGTCTTGGAAATATACAATCACAGCAAGCAGGCAGCTGCCATTTTGTGGGCACTGTTAGTAAGGCAAGCTTTGTATCACCCCAAAATCTTGTGTATGTGCCAGAATGGGGGACCTGATGCCCAGGCCCATGCACTGGCTACACAATTAGATGGTGAGAAGGTAGGGAAAATGTGAGTGCTGAATGGAAAGTTTAAGTAATTGTCTGCCCCGCCTCTATGCCTAAGGCAGTATATGATTGACAGCTGGGATTTTTAAATGCATTTATAATAGGTTTAAATGTGTTAATATAAAAATGAATTTTGGTTTCATGTTTAATTTGAAAAGGACTTTAATTATACAGCTTTTCATGTCTGGGTGACAGGTCCACTTTAAATAATGCTGCATGTTTGTGCATCCCTAGGTAGGCCCTGTTGGCAGTACCTTTGTTCTCTGAAATGTTTTGCTAATAACAATATCAGAGGATAGGCTTGGTTTTATGCAGTATCCCTGATTAATCTTGTATCCGATTTGTTATTTATGAATGGATTATAGCAGATTTACAAAAGGACACTAATGGACACTAACAGTCACTTTAAGAAGGAAGGCTGGGGAAAGGCTGTTGTTTCACAAGAAAGTATTCTGATAATGGTCAAACTCACCAATAGATTACAATGAACTCACTAAGGACACTGACCGTCACTTTAAGAAGAAGGGTTGGGGAAATGCTTGTTTGTTTCACATGAAGGTATTTAATCCCACAATGCTTTGTACTTGTACACTTGAGAAAGGGCTCTGCCCGAAACATGTAGTGTGCTGACACTGCCATTAAAATTCACTGCAGTTTTCAAATGCTGCCTGGAGCTGCTTGATTCCTTTTTGCTTTTTTGATTTTATGTCTCACCTGAGATTTACGCTGTAATCCCCCTGTATTGTTTAAAAATGTAATCCCGTGTTGTTCACACTTTATAATCCCTGCATTGTTCACCCCTGCAGTGTTCACACCCTAGGCTCAGGCTGCAATCAACCACATTGTTCTCCTGTTCACACCTCAGACATTGTATGTACTGCCTGTCCTATGCTGCCTAGGGTAGGCAGAGTATGGCACATAGGCAGCATAGGGCAGGCAGAGAATGGCACACGCAGCATAAGGCAGGCAGAGTGCTGTCTATGTGTGCCATACTCTGCCTGCCCTATGCTGCCCGTGTGAGGTGAACCTGGCAGGGGTTTGTTCTGGGAGGTTGTTCACACCTCAGACATTGTATGTACTGCCTGAGCAATGCTGCCTGTGTTTATGGCACACAGAGTCAGCATTGGGTAGGCAGAGTATGGCACATAGGCAGCATAGGGCAGGGAGGGCATGGCACACAGGCAGGGTAGGGCAGGCAGAGCATGGTACGCACAGGCAGCATAGGGTAGGCAGAGTATGGCACATAGGCAGCATAGGAAAAACAAAAAGCAAGATGGCACTCAGGGCTAGAGGAAAATAATTCCTTATTAAAGAATCTTTATTTGCGAAAAAGATGCGGCAGTGTGCACCGGGCGGTCAAACTTGGAGAGCTAGGGTGTGCGGTAAGGCCTCTGTTGTAACATAGGCAGCATAGGGCAGGGAGGGTATGGCACACACAGGCAGCATAGGGCAGGCAGAGTATGGCACACGCAGCATAAGGCAGGCAGAGTGCTGCCTATGTGTGCCATACTCTGCCTGCCCTATGCTGCCCGTGTGAGGTGAACCTGGCAGGGGTTTGTTCTGGGAGTTTGTTAGCAGTTGGAAATAGCCATTAATAGGCCCCTAAGGTGTGTAATTATGTGCTGGGGGTTGCTGTGCTATCCACAGGGGAGGTGGAGGAGGCATATGGATTTAAGGCATATGTCTTAATATGACATATATAATTGATATCCCCGCAGTGAGGACCAAGCATTTGGGTTTTTGCTGCACTACCACCATTGTGATAAAATGGGTGTGGTTTGAAATGGATGTGGTTAAAAGGGGAGTGGTCAAAACTGGCTTCCATTAGCGGCCCTCCACCATGTAGGCTAGAGAAATTCTGGCCCTCTGCACCACAGAAGTTGGACAGCACTGCTCAAGAGGATGTGGAAATTTAGGAACTTATTTACATACATGGTGGCAATCCCCCATCATGGAAAACTTCTGGTCTCAAGTATTTCAATTAGCCACAAATATCTTTAATACTCAAGTGGAACTTAACCTTGAATCAGCTCTCTTTTGCCTACTTCATAAGAAAATGCAGCTGCTAGATGGGCGATTGCCCTCAATTGGCTTGCCTCTGTTCTTCCCCTTGTATCAAAGACTTATTTACATACAAAATATGGTCTTACCTATCCGTTTGGTTTAGATGACACACTAGATGTCCAAAAAAACATTTCGACAAATTTGGTCCAAAGTACAAAGTACAAAAAAAGACAATATTGTGCCTACAGACTGAAGTGAAATACAAATTAGGGAAAGTCTTGCTTACATTTTTTCATTTACTTCTGCACATATCAAGCTACCGTCTCTAATGGATGTAATATTTAGAACTGATGTTAAACATAAAATTACATTCAAATCACATAACAGTTTTACTGTAATGCTACCTACTATGTTCCCTTTTTCTTTTATATTATTTTTTCTTTTCTTGTTGTCTTTTAGCTTTCTATTACCTTTATTGTTGAAAAATGTATAAATAAAAAGATTAAAAACTGGGCATGTTTAAAAATCCCCAATCAATTACTCAATGCACACCTACTAACCACAAAAGGCAGCAAATGGTATGTTTAACATATAATGCTCTTTATATGGAAAATATTCACAGAATTCCCTTGACAAAGGACAGTGTTCCGAAGCGTTGGGTTCTCTCAATCCACACGTGTCAGCTTTTTCTGTATTCTGCATTTTGTCCAACTGGTGGTATGTATATTATGCATTGTAATTGTATTTACGGTTCTGTGAATATTTTCCATATAAAGACCATTATATGTTAAACATACCATTTGGTGCTTTTTGTGGTTAGTAGGTGTGCATTGAGTAATTGATTGATTTGTATTAATATTCTGTTTGCCCCTGTGTGGGCTTGGGGAACAGATTCTCATTTGCACACTATTTCTCCTTTTTGCTGTCTTTGTTTTAAAGGAACAGTAACACCAAAAAATGAAAGTGTATAAAAGTAACTAAAATATAATGTGCTGCTGCCCTGCACTGGTAAAAGTTGTGTGTTTACTTCAGAAAGTCTACTATAATTTATATAAATAAGCTGCTATGTAGCCATGGGGGCAGCCATTCAAAGGAGAAAAGGCACAGGCACATAGCAGATAAAACACAATTGTATTCTACAGAACTTATCTGTCATCTGCTATGTAACCTGTGCCTTTTCTCCAGCTGGAATGGCTGCCCCCGGGGCTACACAGCAGCTTATTATATAAATTATAGTAGTGTTACTGTAGCAAACACACCAGTTTTACCAGTGCATTATATTTTTATTACTTTAAAGCTCTTTCATTTTTTGGTGTTACTGTTCCTTTAAAGTAGAGCTGGGCGGTATGACCAAAAATTTATATCACGGTATTTTTCAAAATTATATCGGTGTCACGGTATTTGACGGTATTTTTTTTTTGGTATGCAGCTGTTCACAAAGATGTTCTCCACCCTGCCCAGGTTTACTAACCCATATTATTTTTAAACATATCCCCAGCAACGTTGGCCCCCCTTTGGGATGCTAAGGGTTACTACGCCAGCGGCAAACTGCATCTTTTAATACATTCCCCCATGTTAGAGTGTGGGGCCAGGCCAGTAAGGACAGTATATTCTTAACACCAATGATGCTCAGGCTGCTTCATTACAAGTCTGGGAACTATAGAAGCCACAGGTTGCACTCTCCTGCCTTATACTGTACAGCGATACTGCCATCACTACTTACTTTAGCGGACAAAGCCCTGATAGAACTATAGCCACTTACAATGGAAATATTCAAAATCTCGTGCTTTGGTTTAGGATTCTATTCACACTGCGCCGCTACTTCTGGGTGTGGGAGGAGCGGTCCCTCAGCAATACTGCTCCTCGCAGCCAGCGCTCAAGCATTCCTGTTCGTAACGGAACAGTAAAAGATTTTCTTTCTGGCTGTGTCCGGGAGCCACTCTCCGTTGCACTTTGGGTTTTCTCTTGAGAGAACAGCAGGATAAAGGTACCCGGTGTGGGGGGTTGCACAGTTGCTAAGGGTCCTTCCCTAGGTCACGGGGCGCAACCCCGATCTACACCGGTATGGGGGTATTTAAAAAATTAATATCAGTTTTTTTTTTTTTTTAAAAACGGTATTCGGTATATGGCGGTATACCGCCCAGCACTACTTTAAAGCCATTTTTGCTTTAGCAATTGTGGTGTGCCCTCCTAAACTATTTGTTTGAATCATGTTTAGAAATCCCATCAGATGAGGAGTATATCAGTGCTTCGTTGTGGGCCTCATCTTCCGCGTCTCCATAGGCCACAGTTTATAATCCAGTCGTTAGCCCTAGGATTCACCCCAGTTTAGCTTGGCAAAAGTTGTAGGTTTACTTAACAAAAACTACTACAGTTTATACAAACAAAGCTGCTGTGTAGCTATTTAAATTCAAATAAGACTAAATAACAGGTTACAAAGCAGATAATAAATAAGCTCCGTAGAGCACCATTGTACAACATAGCATATATAGTGTTTCTTAAGAAAATACACAACTTTTACAAATACAGGGCAAGAGTACATAATATTTTAATTACTTTAAAACACTTGCATTTTTTGTGGTTACTGTTCCTTTAAGTTGTGGATTTGTGTGGCATCTCCTGATAAACTGAAATTATGTATTTCTTTACTCCTTAAATAATAACCAACGGAAATGTGATGAAGCTTCAATACTGGGCAAAAAGACTGAGGAGGTTCTTGAAATGCAAGTGATATACTCATAGGTGCCAGACCCATTGTAAAAGGCTGAATAGAACAGCAAAAGTGGCTTAGCCACATAAAGCCATGTAAATGAACATGTTGTGCCCCAGGGAAAGTAAAGATGCCAAGAATTCCATAAAAGGTGGTGATAATATTTTAACCAAAAGAACGAAAGTTACATGAATTAGTTGAAACTGATACCAGTGAGAATTAGACCATTAAAATCCAGGAACTTCCACAAGTTGGCTTTCCACTGACAACACAAAAAAAAACAAAAAGACCAGGAATGTATAGAATCTAGGATTCAGCTGACTTTCAACCCTTCATTGGATTTTATGAATCCTTAGTATTTAGCAGAAGCAAATTTAAACCACTGCTGACATGTGTCTACACAGTGATATCTAAGGATAACTTTTAATCGTAACTGATCGTTTTTGTTGACCGTGTTTACAATTTTTCTATGGAAATTGGGGTCTGGTTGGGTCCTATATTGTGTTGTATGTTAGATATTGAGCACTTTAGAGCCAGAGCCACATTACCACTTGTATCAGTTGTTTTTTTTGTATGTAATCTGTATGTTAAATTTATTGTGCAGTGCTGTGGAAAATGTTGGTACTTTTTACATTTTACTAATAATAACAATGTCTATGTAACACATACTCCTCCAGGCATATCATGGGCTTCTAACTATAAGTTGGTAATGTGCACCTATCTACTATTGAACATCTAATAATTACTTTTCCAACCATGAATGTAAACTCTAAGGGCTCTGGCACACGGGGAGATTAGTCGCCCGCAACAAATCTACCTGTTCGCGGGCGACTAATCTCCCCGGATTGCCATCCCACCGGCGAAATTGTAAATCGCCGGTGGGATGGCATACGCGGCGGTGCGATTATACAAATGATGCATAAAACATAGCAAGCAATGCAGGATGCCTAAAATTATTATAGATAAAAAATGGTGAATACCTAGAAGCAATGTCATATCCCTATGTTTCTCATTTAAGATAAGTATCCTTTATTTTTGATTAAATTGTTTCTTTTCAGGAATTTGTAATCTTAAATAGATTATACTTAGAAGGTATCATTTTCATGAGACTGAGCTTATATTTTTATTTGTTCTCTTTAACTGCATAACAATCTTCTTGTGTTTTGTAACATTTTTTTTTAATCAGTCACAAAGGTACAGTGCTTCATAAAAAAAAAACCCTTATCTCATACCTATATGTGAATGTGTGCACATACATGTGTGAGTTTTAATGTAGTTCATGTATTCATGTGCAGCAATTGGATTAAATTTATTATAACATTCACAAAGTGAACTATGCAGTCACCATAATACTAAAAGCCTGAGTCACACTGTTTTTTCAAGTGACCGTTTCTTTTCTGCAGAAATCGAAACACTATTTCTACTCTCAGAATGGGCAGGTGCCAATTTGTGGACACTGTTGTTAAGGACCAGATGTCCATACCCATGCACAGGCTACACAATTATAAACTGTAAGGAGTAAGGGGGAATGTGAGGAATGCAGTGACATCTAGGAAGTGCTAAACAGAAAGTAAAAATAACCAACTGCCTCACCTCTATGCCTGAGGTATAGAGTTTGGGAGGGCAAAATATGATTGACAGCTCAGATTTCTAAATCAGTTTACAGGTATGGGTGTTGTAAATAAATAGAATTTGGGTTTCATGTTTAATATAAAAAGGACTTTTATTGTAAAGCTTTTTTATGTCTGGGTGACATCTTGCAATAGGGGGATACTGAAAACAGTATAAATGGAGAAATGCAAACAAAGCAATTTTTAAAAGATCATTTGATCTGAGTGGCAGCAGAAGATGTATGCAATTATCAGAAAGGTGTGGTTTTACTTAAATGCAAGATAAATAAATGTATTAATGGCATAATAAAGAAGTGCTACTTTGAAAAAAGCAAACATCTGTGCTAAAAGACATGGGTTGAAAAAGGATGAATAAAATGGAATCAGTCGCCAATGTTTAGATAATAAATAACCTTCATAGCAAACACATCAAATGAATTTGGAAAGGCCCATTATTTAAGATATTAGAAATTTTAAAGGACAAGGAAAGTTATAACCTATTTAACTGGAAATATCAAATTTCCAATAGTATAGGGCATACCATTTTATTCTATCCTCTCTCACATTTAGCTTCCTCTATAGAAAAGTTCTTCTGATCGAGCAGCAGGGTGAGATCACCATTCACTCCATGGTTAATCCCCCAGGAGATCAGCAAAAGGTATCAAATGATATTTTTAAAAGTATAGATCTCAAGAAGAAACACAAGCGGTTTGAGTTGGATTCACTAATACCTTTTGCTGATGGGAAAATAAAGATTAAAAAAATATTGCTTTTTTGATAAATTTGTGTGAGACCTGTACAACTTTTGTTTACTTAAAATCTCTGTATAGCGGACAAGTAAGAATGGGATTAAAACTTAAAAAAAAAAAGTTATTTTGTTCAGTATTATGCTAAAAGAGGCTTTACTGTCTTTGAAAAAAATTAAAGTAAAAGGAAAGGTACAATCGCTGGGGGATGTTAGGCACTACTCCCCCCCCCCCCCCCCCCCCATCATGCAGGCTCAGGCCAGGATTCAAAGTAGGCCGTGGCATATAAAATGCAAAGAAGCCAATACAGCCAACCCAGCAGCTCACTAAATAGTGACTGTCTATGGCATCTTACAGCAGCCCCTCTGGCATTTGCCAGAACCCACAAATTGCCAGGCCTGCCCCAGTGATTAGAATCATTTACCTGATAACCCAGGTTGGTGTTCTGCACTGGTCCAGAGTACCTGTGAGTAAGCAATCCACATACTTCTTCTTTTGCCCTGCTTGTGCATGCGCAGTAGAATGAAAAGTAGAACTTAAAAAAAAAAAAAAAAAAGCCTTTTCACGCCACTGCACGTACATTGGCCCCAGGACCACGAAGATGGAGGCAAAACTTGCTTGCAGGTACCTGGGCCAATGCAGTTTAATAATAACAGGAGTACCGGCCAAGAGCACCAGGTTTGGCATCACACGGATTCTAGGGGTACGTACAAAACTTTTTTTTCTTCAAAAATAGGTATGCTTTACATGGTTAAAAAGTTTAATTCGATTATGTCCTTTATTTCACGACAGATAAAAAATTAATAGTACAACAACTGAAATAACTCAAACTTAACATTATTTCAACAGTGACTATGGCCAGCAGATTTCCACTTAAACAGTTATGTCATTAATGGACATTAAAAAGCTTTCTATGATAAGCCCTCCCCCATATTTAGAGGCCACAACTTGCATAACCAGTGTCCACCACAAGGGGAGGCTACCTATAGAAAGTTTATTATCTGTAAACATACATATGTATGCTATATATACACACATATCACTTTAGGTTCATCCTGTACAGGACATTGCTATAATTTAAATATCTCGTTTGGATTATACACTAACTACTCTGATAGCATTAGTATCCTATAGGTAGCAGTGTTGGCTAAGCTAGAGATAAGTGGAAGAGAAGAGAAATTAGTGCCTTTACAGAGATCAAGGCAGTTATGATAGATACACTATGTATACCAGGACAGGAGTTTAAATGATTTGTTCAGGGTCACAATGTGTTTGTGTCACTAGCATCAGAACCAACATTAAAGGCAGATTATGTAACACAATTCCTCTTTTTCATTTCCCTAATCCAAAAGTACAAAATTAAACAACCGTATAAGTCTGAGAACAACATTAAATGTACAGAGGGGCACACATTTTGATACTCACCCTATGACCTCTTCACTATATGTTCGTGTTTTCCATGGAGTCCCGTTGTACAGCCCCACCACACTGCTCCCAGCTGAACATTGGAGAAGGCAGTTGAGTCCGAAAGTACTTGCCTTGTTATCCCGTTTTCTCTTATTCCTGTTTATATGGTCATGTCCTTTCCCCCACGCCCCAGGGCTCTGGCTCAGCAGTTGGTTGTTGTTATTATTGGTGGTCTCTATTGGGATGTAATCTCTTTGCTCCCCCAAGGACTGGTTGTTCTGAGCTGTTCCGCTGTCCCTGTACATTGTGTTGGTCTCACAGATCGAGGAGCTGCTGGAAGATGCGCTATGTGTGGGGGAGGCCGGACTATTATGGTTAAAGTAGAGGTTCCTCAATCCTTGCGTGGTCTCCCAGATCTGCATCCACAGGCTGTTGGAGGGGCCTAGCTGCTCTGGCTGAAACCAGGCGATCCGAGGATCCATCAAATGGAACCTGCCCCCCCCCCCCCCAAACTACCACCCCTGGGGCAGTTACCCTCTCTGTAATGCCTCTTACCCCAGCCCTAACAAACGTGAGTCCCTTCTACTCCCGAAATACAGCTACTCTGTGCAAAGTCCAAAATCACCAAACACTTCAACCCGATGGCTTCCTGCCTTTCCGGTCTTGGTACAAATGCCCTGCTTTAACACGCCCCTCCTGGTCCCCTATAGGGTTACCTAACCGCAAAGTTCTCCTTTATGGGCACTTCTCTCAATTAAAGGCCGTGGTGTACACTCTCACAACCGTTTTTCTCCAAACTGTTCGAAACCGCTTCGCATTCAGACAGCACCCTCCTCTCCAACTAATGCCTACGACTACAGGTTACCCCAGACCTGTACTCTTTTAATACTATCTCCCCATTCACCGTGCGTCGTGGGCTTTAAGATCCGTCTTCATACGGTAGTCCCCATGCCAAGCCTGATCTCTGCCACTGTCACACCGGGCACAACAATGGCGGCTCTTCCCTCTAACTACTTACTGCACATGCTCCAATCTTCAATTTCGGCCCAACCCACAAAAGGCGGGCCAATCTAAAGGTAGCTGAGCGCTACATTGTTCCGCCTCCTAATCAATAAGCCCCACATAGAAGCTTAACCAACAGGCGGGGCAAAAGAAAAGGCAACCGTAATCAGATTCTTCTAGGCTTTGATCTGATACTTATAGGCTAAGGATAAAGTTTGTTTCATTTTTCACATTAACTGTACTCATAGTTAACAATATCCAACCGAACAACGGGATTGCATACACCGTATAAATAGTACTATGCAATGCCGTGGATTTTTAGTTGCTGACTAAAAAGACCGGCAACTGAGCTGAAATGTTACGGTAAAACTGTAACCAATGCTGGAATGTAGATATTTATCGGCATTGTTTTCTCATAATGTTAACATTTCTCCTTTGCATCTTTGTTTCTCTAAATAAATGGTTGCCATTGTACTTGACTTGGGAAACATGCTGCAATAAATGTACAGTCTTACTATGTGCAAATATTGTTGGGTCCAAAGGACCAAGCTGTGTTTACAAGTGGTAGCTATATACATGGCCTGACCTCAGGGCCACCATCAGAAATCACGGGGCCCCTCCCTCAGGGCTACTCCCACAATGGCCCCTCCCATCAGTGTGCCCCCAATACATTTGTGCCCAGGGCCCGCCCTTACAATGCTGGCCAGTGTGCCCCCCAAAGACAGGGGCCCCAATTGCCCCCATACACAGGGCCCCCCTAAATCTATGCTGGCCAATTCCCCCCAAAGACAGGGCCTCCAATCGCCCCCATACACAGGGCCCCCCTAACTCTATGCTGGCCAATTCTCCCCAAAGACAGGGCCCCCAATTGCCCCCATATACAGGGCCCCCCCTAACTCTATGCCCCCAAAAGACAGTGCCCCCCGTTAGACAGTGCCTCCTCCAGGGTCTTTCTCCTCTGGCGGCGGCTCCAGCGATACTTCCCGAACAACTCCTTCTCACTTGTGTCTCCACGGGAAAGAAGACAGGCCCTTTTATAAAGTTGCGCCCCATGTGTACTGACGTCACACGTACGCACGGGACGCGACCAATCGGATTCAAGTATTGATGACAGGGCCCGTAATAGATTAAAGGGGGCCGAGCTAGTCAAAAAACTGTAGCACAGCCGGGCCCCCTTTAAAAGTAAAGAACGCCCAGGCCCGGGATGACTATCCCCCCTGTGCCCCCCTGATGGCAGCCCTGCCTGACCTACACAGTATTTAACTGTGAGCTATAGTTAACATAGGAGCAGCTGTAAATGCAGGGGTGCTCCTGCAATGAGGCAAGCTGAGAAACTTGCCTCAGAGGTCATGCCCACAGGTTACCAGAGGCAGTAAAAAGCCGCTCTTTTGTTAACTTTAAAAACTGTAATTTCCGCACTAGCAATGTGGTCCCTGGGGAATGGGATGGCATTGGTTAGGCCAGATTCAAGAAGCCACGGATTACTTTATATCCAAATACATACCGCATTCCAAAAAAGTTGGGACACTAAACAAATTGTGAATAAAAACTGAATGCAATGATGTGGAGGTGCCAACGTCTAATATTTTATTCAGAATAGAACATAAATCACGAAACAAAAGTTTAAACTGAGAAAATGTACCATTTTAAGGGAAAAATATGTTGATTCAGAATTTCATGGTGTCAACAAATCCCAAAAAAGTTGGGACAAGGCCATTTTCACCACTGTGTGGCATCTCCCCTTCTTCTTACAACACTCAACAGACGTCTGGGGACCGAGGAGACCAGTTTCTCAAGTTTAGGAATAGGAATGCTCTCCCATTCTTGTCTAATACAGGCCTCTAACTGTTCAATCGTCTTGGGCCTTCTTTGTCGCACCTTCCTCTTTATGATGCACCAAATGTTCTCTATAGGTGAAAGATCTGGACTGCAGACTGGCCATTTCAGTACCCGGATCCTTCTCCTACGCAGCCATGATGTTGTGATTGATGCAGAATGTGGTCTGGAAAAATGTCATTATCTTGTTGAAAAATGCAGGGTCTTCCCTGAAAGAGATGACGTCAGGATGGGAGCATATGTTGTTCTAGAACCTGAATATATTTTTCTGCATTGATGCTGCCTTTCCAGACATGCAAGTTGCCCATGCCACACACACTCATGCAACCCCATACCATCAGAGATGCAGGCTTCTGAACTGAGCGTTGATAACAACTTGGGTTGTCCTTGTCCTCTTTGGTCCGGATGACATGGTGTCCCAGATTTCCAAAAAGAACTTCGAATCGTGACTCGTCTGACCACAGAACAGTCTTCCATTTTGCCACACTCCATTTTAAATGATCCCTGGCCCAGTGAAAACGCCTGAGCTTGTGGATCTTGCTTATAAATAGGTTCCTCTTTGCACTGTAGAGTTTCAGTTGGCAACGGCGGATGGCACGGTGGATTGTGTTCACTGACAATGGTTTCTGGAAGTATTCCTGAGCCCATTTTGTGATTTCCTTTACAGTAGCATTTCTGTTTGTGGTGCAGTGTCGTTTAAGGGCCCGGAGATCACGGGCATCCAGTATGGTTTTTACGGCCTTGACCCTTACGCACAGAGATTGTTCCAGATTCTCTGAATCTTCGGATGATGTTATGCACAGTTGATGATGATAGATGCAAAATCTTTGCAATTTTTCGCTGGGTAACACCTTTCTGATATTGCTCCACTATCTTTCTGCGCAACATTGTGGGAATTGGTGATCCTCTACCCATCTTGGCTTCTGAGAGACACTGCAACTCTGAGAAGCTCTTTTTATACCCAACCATGTTGCCAATTGACCTAATTAGTGTTATTTGGTCTTCCAGCTCTTCGTTATGCTCAAATTTACTTTTTCCAGCCTCTTATTGCTACTTGTCCCAACTTTTTTGGGATTTGTTGACACCATGAAATTCTGAATCAACATATTTTTCTCTTAAAATGGTACATTTTCTCAGTTTAAAC
The DNA here is from genome assembly GCF_000004195.4 of Xenopus tropicalis. NCBI lineage: Eukaryota > Metazoa > Chordata > Amphibia > Anura > Pipidae > Xenopus > Xenopus tropicalis. Next base: position 43,950,541 of record NC_030680.2, read on the forward strand.
TTTTGTTCCGTGATTTATGTTGTATTCTGAATAAAATATTAGATGTTGGCACCTCCACATCATTGTGTTCAGTTTTTATTCACAATTTGTTTAGTGTCCCAACTTTTTTGGAATCCGGTTTGTAAAATTAATACTATGTAATTTTGTTAATAACATGTGTTATAATTAGGCACATTTTGTCAGTACTTCTTTTGGTTTGTAAAGTGGCAAAAAGAGTCAAAAATTTAAGAGCCAAAATTCCAGTTTTTAAAGCAGACCTGCAGGTTTTAACTAATGCTAGTTTTTACCCAAATTATATTTTTATATACTAAAAAGCACCAACATATTCAAGAGTACTTAGAGGCCCATATTTGTGGGAAGGCCACAAAGGCCCGGGCCTAGGGCCACATCTGTAATTTTTTGCTCCTACATACACATGGAGCACTGGCGAGATTTTGACAGTTGAATCTCCAAGCTCAGTCCTCAGTGCTGCGGGTGTCTGTCCTAGTAACAAGTGAGCAAGCACACATAACATGTCTAAAGTGGATGAAAAATAGTGAAAAGGCTGACTATTTGTTAAACTTCAGCTGCGCCTAACAAATTCTCCTGACATTGCTTCAAGGTAATGTTTGGTTGTTCTATTGAGGACATGCAATTTTAGAATGTGTGTGTCCTTGTACTATAATTTCGCCCATATTTTGTAAAATTAATCTTCTTCTATACAGTCTTTTCTACTATGCTCTCTGGTTGAAACCTCTATGGCAGGGACACATGAAGCAAATCTCTGCTTTCCTCTGCCTGTGTTTTTCACCCAGACAGAGAAAAGCAGATCCCAGGGTCATGTGCTCCTTTTCTTGACTCCATTCACAGGCATGGCATCAGCCTGTGTAAAGCTACACAGAGCAGATGTTGAAGTGCAAATTATGCAAATTACCGTATATACTCGAGTATAAGCCGAGTTTTTCAGCCCCAAAAATGGTCTGAAAAAGCCACCCTCGGCTTATACTCGAGTATTCCTCAGGTGTTGCTGACATGTACCTTAACTGTCCGGCATCCGTTGCGCTCGCACATCCCCCAACCCCCTGTGTCCAGCATCCGTTGCGCTAGCACAACTTCCCCCGTGTCCGGCATCCGTTGCGCTTGCACCTCCGTGTCCAGCATCCGTTGCGCTTGCACCCCCGTGTCCAGCATCCGTTGCGCTTGCACCCCCGTGTCCAGCATCCGTTGCGCTTGCACCCCCGTGTCCAGCATCCGTTGCGCTTGCACCCCCGTGTCCAGCATCCGTTGCGCTTGCACCCCCGTGTCCAGCATCCGTTGCGCTTGCACCCCCGTGTCCAGCATCCGTTGCGCTTGCACCCCCATGTCCAGCATCCGTTGCGCTTGCACCCCCGTGTCCAGCATCCGTTGCGCTTGCACCCCCGTGTCCAGCATCCGTTGCGCTTGCACCCCTGTGTCCAGCATCCGTTGCGCTTGCACCCCTGTGTCCAGCATCCGTTGCGCTTGCACCCCCGTGTCCAGCATCCGTTGCGCTTGCACCCCTGTGTCCAGCATCCGTTGCGCTTGCACCCCTGTGTCTAACCCATGTGTGTTTTCCTTACTCTCTTCTCAGGCTCATTTCTCTAATTCTACCCACCCCTCAGGCTCACTTCCCTAACTCTAGTCTAACTTATGAAAATGAACAAATTTAACTGAAAAGTAAACCCAGAACAATGTCACAAGTCATGTCACACAGCAGGATGGGAGCACACACAGCAGGATGGGAGCACACACAGCAGAATGGGAGCACACACAGCAGGATGGGAGCGCACACAGCAGGATGGCAAGTACTTGATATTTAGTATGGCAGCTTCCTGCATTTCCCACCGTAGGCTTATACTCGAGTCAATACGTTTTTCCAGTTTTATTAGGTAAAATTAGGTACCTCGGCTTATATTCGGATCGGCTTATACTCGAGTATATACGGTAACCAGTCTGTGTAGCTCCACACAGGAGGACGCCATGCCTGTGAAAGTGGCCCTTCCTGTGACTCCATTCACAGGCATGGTATCAGCCTCTGTAAAACTACACAGAGCAAATGTTGAAGTGCAAATTATACAAATTAACCGCTCCGTGTAGCTCCACACAGGTCCACGCCTTGCCTGTAAAAGTGGCCCTGCCCTTAACATCAAATTTTGATTCACTCATTAGCAAGAAACACCCCACCTTTATCAGGCAAAATTGCTGTATTGTTTGGATTTCATATACCTTTACACTTGTTTTGTTGATTTGAATGTAACAAATTAAAGGAAGAGTAACACCAAAACATTTATATATTTCAAAGAAATTAAACTATAATGTACTGCTGCCCTGCACTGGTAAACGTTTTGTATTTGCTTCAGAAACATTACTAGAGTTTATATAAACCCTGCTGTGTAGCCATGGGGGCAGCCATTCAAAAGAAGAAAAGGCACAGGTTATATACAGTAGCTGCTAACAGATAAACCCTGTAGAATACAATGGTGTCTTATCTGTTATCTGCTATGTAACCTGTGCCTTTTCTCCTTTTTTCCAGCTTGAATGGCTCCCCCCATGGCTACAAAGCAGCTTATTTATATAAACTATAGTAGTGTTTCTGAAGCAAACCCCCCAGTTTTAACAGTGCAGGGCCATAGTGCATTATATTTCAATTACTTTAAAACACTTTCATTTTTTGGTGTTACTGTTCCTTTAATTGAACTGAAAAAAGGTACATCATGGTAAGCTTTTTGTCCAAGTGTAACCGCTAATCCAGGGGAACGTGAAAAATATACATCTGAAGCCGCTCCAATTTGCCTCAAAAGGGGGAAAACCTTTTCTGACTTTAAGAGGGCAACGAAACAAATAACCATTAAGATTTGGGTGAGAAAGGATAAAAGAAGTCATAAAGCTTCTTTCGATGTAAGAAAGCTGATAATATCCCTTCTGTAAACCAGAAATCAGAGGTCATTACCATTACTTAAGGGACATGTAAACCCCACACACAAAAATTTAATCAGTGAACAGCCTCTTTGAAATCATTAAATACCTGCCACACTGGTTGTCCAGAGGATAATATTAAGGCTGCAGTGTCCCCTTAAAGGAGAAGGAAAGGCTAAAATGTTAGGCACCCCCAAGTGACTTGAATCGCATACCTTTTACTCCGGGCTGGTGCCCCTGTTCAGAGAAAACAGCACCAGCCTGGGGTAGCTGCAGCGCTTCCTCCTTCCTGTATCGCTCGCGCATGCATGCGCAGTAGAGTGAAAAGCCGAACTTTAACTGCGCATGCGCCTATGTGTAAGTTTTAGCGAAACAAAGCCAGAAGGAGGAAACGCATCGCTCCAGGTACCCTGGGCTGGTGCTGTTCTCTCTGAACAGGGGCACCAGCCCGGAGTAAAAGGTATGCGATTCAAGTCACTTGGGGGTGCCTAACATTTTGGCACCCCCAAGTGACTTTGCCTTTCCTTCTCCTTTAATTAGGGCTCTGGCACACGGGGAAACTAGTCGCCCGCGACAAAACTCCATGTTCGTGGGCGACTAATCTCCCCGAGTTGTCATGACCCGCCATCCCACTGGCGAACATGTAAGTCGCCGGCGGGATGGCACACGCGAGTCTTTTTCTGCGATTTCGGGCGACTAATCTCCCCGTGTGCCAGAGCCCTTACTTAGATTTCCTTCTTCTCCTGTAACCCACTCAGCCCCCTCTCAGGAATTTGCTTTGGCTGTTGGCTTGTGGGCATGCTCAGATTACTAAACACACCCTCCAGCCTAGCAGCCAGTGAAAAGATGGCATTGCTGTTTCCCATAGAAACTCAGCTACAACTGGCTGGTTCAATTTTTTTCTCTTAACCTCCTCTCCTGAACTCAGCTCAAACAAAGCAGAACTTTTATCAAAGACAGTTTGCATGTGTGAGCCTGTATTATTGATGAAATGTATGCTGAATAAGGGTCTTTGTTTGTGTATGCTGTTTGCAGATTTAAAGTGGACCTGTCACCCAGACGTAAAAATCTGTTTAATAAAAGCCCTGCTCAAATTAAACAAGAAACCCCAAATCATTTTTTTATTAACACATCCATACCCATAATAAAACCATTTAAAAGTCCCACCTGTCAATCATATCTTACCTGCCCCGCCTCAGAGAGCAGAGAGTTACTTTCACTTTCAATTCAGAACTTTTTAGATGTCGCTGCACTACTCACATTCCCCCTCCCTCCTCACCATGTAACTGTGTAACCAGTGCATGGATATGGGCACCAGGTCCCCCATACAGGCACAGAAACAAGATTTTGGCAGGTTGCAATGCCTGCTTTGATAACAGTGTCCACAAAATGGAGCCTGCCTGCTTGCTGCAATTGTGAATTCCAAGGCTGAAGAAAATAAAATTAAAATAATTTATACAGTGTAAGTAAAGTTTATTTTGCTTGACAAACACAATAGAAAACAATTTGGAATTATTTCTTAAGGTGACAGGTCCCCTTTAAATGTATCTGATTATGTATCAGAGGAAAAATGGCCACCGGATGAAAGCTGCTATTTGCTTTAGTAAATGTGATGGTGCTGGCAAGCAGAGGGGATATATGCAGTATAAATTATGCCATTTGGGTGGGGGAGAGGTGCCCAACTGATATACATTGTAGGCAAATATAGGCTTTACATGTCCTTTAAGACAGTGCTGTCCAACTTTTGTGGTAGCAAGGTTCAGAATTTTTCTGGCCTGTGTGGTGGACAGCCAATAATGGAAGCCAGTTTTGACCACTCCCCTTTTTTAAAATGCACCCACTTCAAACCACCCACCCATCCCCACATTAATGGTGGTAGTGCAGCAAAAACCCAAATGGTTGAACAGTGAACAGTGCAGGGGATTAAATGTTTAAACAATACAGGGGTTTACAGCCTGAATCTGATGTGTTAACAATGCAGTTAATCTCAGTACTGATACCATTTAAAATTTACACAAAGGTAAGCAGTCACAGCAATCAGACAGGTGGGGGCCACACAGAGGAGGGCTGCGGGCCGCCAGTTGGACAGCATTGACTTAAGGAATTGAAGGAATTAATCCTTTATGTCCTTCCCACCAACTTTGCATCCACAAATGCTGGTTTAATAGCACTCATGCATCCTAATAATTCAGAGCCATAAATCCAACTTGCTGACAGCCTGTTTTGAACTTTTTAGATTGCATCAGTGCAAAAGGAGAAGCAGACAAGTCCCTTAAGTCACCTTTGTACTAAGAGTTAAAATTCAGTAAATCTGTATTTTCTCACTCGCTCAAAAGGCAATCTTAAAGCAATCTAGTGAATCTGCTAGTACCTGTACAATCATTTTAGGGAGATAATTCAACAACTCTAAATGTAAAACACCTCTTTTTTTTTTTTTGGAACTATATTTTTATTTATTTTCAGAGAAAAACAAGTTAAGACATTATACAGTCATTATAGAGGTACAATATCAATTTTTAAAGTTAAGTAAGTACATTTGTTCATAGAGGTTATAGGAAATGCGTATGTTAAATGGCAAAGAGTAATACGTGAGGTATACATATTTACTTTCGTTATTTGTAGCTAGTGTTGGCAAGGGTTCCACATAGTCGTTTAGCCTGCATTCAATGGGTAAGAGTGATTAACTTTAGGGTCTACAGTCTTATTGGTGGTTGCCCCATGCTCATGCCACAAGTTAAGTTATATCCACATGGTTGTGTAGTTGACCATAGTACGAGTCCCATAGAAACCAGTTCTCTGAAAAAGGCAATGCTTTATCATGTAGTATGGCCGTTAGGTAGTCCATGTTCCATATATGCTGTATCTTGTTAATCAGTTCAGGTATAGTTGGCATTGTGGGAGATTTCCAGTGAGCTGCTATTAGGCAGCGTGTCCCTAGTAATGTACTTTGTACCAGAGCCGGAACTAGGGGTAGGCAGAAGAGGTAGCTGCCTAGGGCGCAACGATTGAGGGGCGCCAGGCAGGAGCCTCTCCTGCCTACCCCTAGTGCTACTTTGTCATTGCCTCCGCCACTTGTCATTAGCGGCAGAGGCAATGACCGATCTAATCGCCCCGCCCCCCCTGCACCACCTCCTGTGCTGTGGCGCGCATGCACCGTTCGGGGGGGCGGGGAGGTGGGCGGAGTTGGCCGACCGGGTTGCCTAGGGCGCCCGGTCGGCTTGGCCCGCCCCTGCTTTGTACCTCCTTTTGTGTCCGTTTGCCTATTCCTTGCAATGGTAGTCCTAGGAGGTATGATAGTGGGTCTTTCTGCAAGGAGAGGCAGGTGACTTTTGAGAGGATTTCTGTGGTTTTGTCCCATAGGGTTGATATTACCGGACAAGTCCAGAATATATGGTATATCGTGGCTGAGTCATGGTTGCAGCGCCAACATGTGGACGTTGTTCCTGGGAAGAGCTTTTGGAGAAGGAACCGTGTATGGTACCATTCAAACATTATTTTATATAAGTTCTCCTTTAGGGTGGTGCATATAGAGGTTTTAGAAGCCACTGTCCAGATCTTTTCCCATTGTTCTAATGTTATGTGGATGCCAAGCTCTGTGTCCCAGTGCACCATATAGGGATGCAATGAGTTTTCTATATCCTGGTGTATAAGGATGTTATATAATGTGGAGATTATACCTTTTTGTGGTGTTGACTGTAGGCAGATATATTCAAAGTTTGTCGGTCCTCGTTTTTGCAGCTTTGGGCACAGGGAACCAACATAGTGTCGTAATTGGTAGTACATATATGCTGTTAGACCCTGGAGGTGGTGATATTGTGTTAGTTCTGTCTTATCCATAAATTTGTGTGTTTTCCAGTCAAATAGTTGTTGAATCTGGAATGTTTTGGTATGTTCCCAGATTTTAATAAAATGTTTTTCCATTCTTAGGCTAAACCTTGGGTTATATAGAAAAGGTGTCTATGGGGATGTCGTAAGCTTAAGTCTTAATAGGTTATCTTTTGAAAACCATAGCTTAAGGTTAAACTGAGCTGGTTTAGATAGTGGTCCTATGTCCCCTTTCATATCTCCAGACCATAATATGGCTGCTAGGTGTATTGGGCTTATCTGTAATATTTCGATTTCTGCTCATTTGGTGTGTGCCGTTTTTTGGTTCCAGTAGGTTATTTGTCTGAGGTGTGAAGCTAGATAATATTTATAGAAGTTGGGGAATCCTATACCTCCCTGTGTGCGTTTTGCTTGTAATACTTGTATCCGTATCCTATGTCTTTTCCTTCCCCACTTAAATCTAAGGCATTTGCTTTGAAAGTGTTTAAGTGCAGTTTTTGCTACTGGTATTGGCAAGGTTTCAAAGAGGTATAGTAGCCGAGGTAGCAAGTTCATTTTTATTGTTGCTACTTTACCAAACCACGAGAGGTTGTAGCTATGCCAGGTGTTAAGTTCTGTTGTCAGACGTTTCCACATTGGGGTAAAATTGTGTTTGTATAGGGTGTCGGAGCAGGTCGTGAGGTGGATGCCCAAGTATTTCAAAGTGTCTTTCTGCCAGTTGTAGTTAAAGTTAATCTGGAGCAGTTTCAATCTTGGGGCTGAAATATGTAGTGGGAAGGCTTCTGTCTTGGTATTGTTAATTTTGTACCCTGATAGTTGTCCATATGTAGTTATTGATTGATGCAGATTTGGAAGAGATAATAGCGGTCTTGTTATTGTTAGAAGGATATCATCCGCATATAGACATATTTTGTACTCTTTTTGTTTAATTGTCACTCCTTTGATATTTGGGTTATATCGTATTTGAGTGGCTAGGGGTTCTATACATAAAACAAAAAGGAGACAGTGGGCAACCTTGTCGTGTTCCATTTGTTATGGGGAGTGGTTGTTAGAGAAGTCCTGCTGTCTTAACTATTGCTGTAGGATGGGAGTACAGAGCTCTGAGTGCCTGGAGAAATGGGCCTTGGAATTTTATGGTCTCCAGAGTGGCAAACATAAAACCCCATTCCAGACGGTCAAATGCCTTTTCGGCGTCTAAGCTTAATATTAAGGCCTTCTCCCTTCCTCTATTCAGACTGTCAATAAGATCTATCACCTGTCGGGTGTTATCTCCGGGTTGTATATATTTCACAAATCCCACTTGGTCTAAGTGGATTAGTCGTGGTAAAATTAGATTTAGTCTATTTGCCAAGATTTTAGTAAATATTTTTAAATCTGAATTCAGAAGGGAGATAGGCCTATAATTTGTGCAGGAAGTGGGATCTTTTCCTTCCTTTGGGATTACTGTGATGTAGGATTTCAGTGTTTCTTTAAGGATTGGTGTTCCTTGCAAATATCCATTAAAGAGGTCTAACATAGTAGGAAGTAATTCTTTTAGGAATAGTTTGTAGTATTTGTAGGTTAGACCGTCTGGACCAGGCACCTCTTTTTTTTAAGATGGAAGACCTTTTCTTCTAATCTCACTCTCTTGTGTATTTTGTAAGAATTTACTGATTATTAAAGCATCAAAGAGTTTAGTGTTTGGTCTGTTATATATTTGTAACATAGTTATCAAAAGTGTCTCTTCTCTGGTGGAAACAATTCCACCTTGGAAATCCTTTTTCAGATGATTCTCTATTTCACATGAACAATACTAGAAAGTATTCATGGCTCACACAACATTTTAATATGATGCTAAGCACATGGTGTTTGCCACTGTATACATTACAAAAGGCTATAACTATAAGGTTTTGTGCCTATAGCTAAAATTTAACTTTTATTGGAAATCAATTAAAAATCTATATTTACAGAAATGAAATAGGCTAAAGAAAAAAGAAATCAAAACCATTAAAAACAATCTGATTCTTAATTGACTGTATTATACCTGTAGTTTACTTTGGAATACACAATCCTTTTCTTTATACATTAAAATAATTGGTAGAAATATACAGTCAGTAGGTGCACATGTGCTGTACCTGTTTCTCTCCCAGTTTTGACCAGGGACAGTGAATCAACCAATTCGTTAGACACTAAATTAATTGGTTTAATGATAGGTGTGCTTCTGTCCCTAACCCCAATTTGCTGCCCAAACAGCTTTTTATCCCCCCCCCCCAGCTGCATACGCCATCAACCCATACTTACTCCAAGTTTTCACGCTATTGCTCGTAGCACTCAGTCATTTATTTCATGTGCTCAAGCTAGCTGAATCTTAAAGAAGTACTACACCACCCCAACTATAAAAGCCCCCTTAAATGGCCTGCCTCGACCCCCCTCACCTCTCCCTTATCGCATACTCTGCAACTTAAAAAACTGCCCCTGTCACAAACCCCAACCTAAAAATGCAGAGCAGCGCAGCTGTGTACCTAGGCGCCATCTTCTGTTCAATCGTAGAAGCTTCGGGTCTCACCGCTGACACAGACCCTGCTTGAGCATGCGCAGTTGGGGCTATCAGGATATCAGCTTCAACTGCGCATGCTCAAGCAGGGTTCATGTCAGCAGTGAGTCCCCAAGCTTCTATTTAGGTGATTGGCAAAAGAAGGCAGATGATGCATTTAAGGGTAATTTTGTACCCTCTAGTAATTCTACCTTTGATATCAAAGGAATTTTTTGAAAGATTACCAAGACTTATAGGCAATAGGGATGGGCAAAATGATTTACAGTAAAATTTGCCGCATGTCACTTCCTTAGACGTGGGCATTGCTTTCTATGATGCGTGTGTCAGCTTTTGACACATGCACAGGTTTTTTTTAACACATGCTTCATTCTGTTGACACACACGTTAAATGCAGACACACGCATCATAGAAAGCAAAGTTAACTGTCACGCTGCAATTTTTTCCGCTGCACAAATCATTTCGCCTATCCCTAATAGGCAACAAATTAAGAATTGCTGGGAGGTGGCCAGCCTTAAGAAATACATACAGCATGGAATTGTTTCTAGAGACACTTATTCCCCATCCCACACATTGGTTGTAATAAGTGGGAAAAAGTATTGACTAAGGGGCACTTTAACTAATCCACGAACGTCCGAAAAGCGGCCGAATGTGGTTTTTTCGTAATGATCGGTATTTTGCGATTTTTTCATAAATTGTCGCGACTTTTTCGTAGCCGTTACGACTTTTTCGTAAATTGTTGTGACTTTTTCGTAGCGTTACGACTTGCGCGAATTGTCGCGACTTTTTCGTAGCCGTTGCGCCGAGTACGCAAGTTTTGGATTCATTCAAGCTTCAGTATCGTGACTTTCTTTGGGCCAGGTTGGAGCTGTAGAGTGCCATTGAGTCCTATGGGAGGCTTCCAAAATCATGCAAAGTCTGAAAGGTTTGCCCGCCATTTCCGAACGCTCAATACGAAAAAGTCGTGACAATATACGAGCAAATCGTAACGGCTACGAAAAAGTTGTGACAATTCACGCAAGTCGTAACGGCTACGAAAAAGTCGTAACAACGACGAAAAAATCGAAAAAAATACGAAAAAGTCGCAAAATGTTCATTTCCAATCCAAATTTTTCCCATTCGGTTTCGTGGATTAGTAAATGTGCCCCTAATTGTTCCCTTGATTGATGAAATCTTATTAGAATATGAACAAGGGTCTTTGGGAAATACCAATGAGAATTTAGATATAGAAATCAAGAAGGCACTGTTCTGTCCTCTGAGGTAGTGTGTAGCTTGACATACAGCTAAACCTTCCCACACTCCAATAAAGAGACCAAGGGTGAAATCTGTTGAACTTTACTGGATGATTATGGAAAATGAGTGTGGTGAATCAGCGATGCTACCATGGGGGAGAAGGTGGATGTAGTGTGCTTCTTCCACAGCATGGGCTACAAAATGGAGTCTGGACTCCCACAATGAACTGTAATAGGTCATATGTCGGGAGTATGGTGGTTCCAAAGGGTCAAAGGCCCCACAAAAAATGTTTCACTGCATTTACAGCAAACAGCCAGCAGAGCTCAATGCTAATGAGCAACAATAAACAACAAAATGATGGAAGCTATGCTGGAGACATGACACTCTCCGTCTGGTATCTATAGATGCCACCACTTCATTCCTCAGGAGATAGCAACAGGGTCAGTTCAGATACTGGTCTGAGGAAGAATTTGGATTCTCCTTGTTTGGAGATTTGAACCTCAACTTTGCGGACTCTTCTGTCCTCACTGGGAAATGTTTTGGCAACAAGACCTAAAGGCCATTCATTTCTTTGTGACTGGCAGTCTTTCACAAGAACAATGTCACCAGGCTTAAGATTGGGTTTGGCAGTTTGCCATTTGTTCCGTGGCTGTAAAAGTAGAAATTAATTGTTTTCTCCATCTGTCCCAAAATAAGTCTTTAAAAGAATAAGGAAAGCCTAAGTCACTTGGGGGTGCCAAAATTTTAGGCTCCTCCAAGTGACTTAACCCTTTAAGTGCCAGCAGAATTTGACATTTCGGTTCCCCTCAGTGCCAGACGTTTTGTAAACATTCTGTGCTCTCTCAATTTAGGGGCTTTTACTGGGGGCAGGGTTTTGTGTATTTCCACTTCTGGAACAAGATTTAGAACTTGAAATACAAAAAAAAAAGAAAAAATGCTATTTTTCATGATATAGGGATTTATACCAGAAACATATTTTATGGACAAAAATTCAACTGATTTGGAAAGCCTCATGTCTCCCGAACATGCCAATACCTGATATGAATAGTTTTATTGAGATTTCTGACTTCTATAGATCAAGAACTCCCAGCAGTAAATTACTAAATTTTCAAAGCATTACAGCAGAATACTGCATACTTTAGATTCCAAAGCCAAAAATCCTGAAACATTAGGTTTACCCCAGGAAACTATATATTTTTGAAAAGTACACATTCTGACAAATCCGAAATGGGTAACTATGTCTTCCAACTCCTAAGTACCAAACAGCAATGCTTTACTGAATTTAGCATTTTCTATAAAAAATTATGAAAATTCTAAAAAATTGCCTCAAATCTTCCACTTTCAAGCATCATATCTCCCACATAATATTAGGTACCAAGAAAACACATCCTAAAGATGAAAGCCAAGGGTCCACTGAACGGTTTGATGCCCATTGTGCATAGGATCACTGATGTATCTGGAATAAAGAAACCCCAAAAGGAAGTTAGTACATACAAATTGCCCCGGAGATCTCTTTAGCTACTGAAAATTCAACACATTTACTGCATTTTCTGTGGGGTAAAAACACAAAAAAATACATTGACCCCTCAAAACCATATATTTTTGGAAAGTACACATTAGGACGAATTCAAAATTGGTACCCATGTTTTTCTACTCCAAACTACAGAGTCGCAGTGCTTTCCCAAAATTGCCAGTTTTGGTGAAATACCTGAAAATCACATCAAATCTTCCACTTTCAAGCACCTTATCTCCCACATAACATTAGGTCCCAAGAAAACACATACTAAATATGAAAGCCAAGGGTCAGCTGAACAGTTCGATGCCCATTGTGCATAGGATCACTAATGTATCTGGCATTTAGAGACCCCATAAGGAAGTTAGTGCATAGAAATTGCCCCAGAGGTCTCTTTAGCTACTGAAAATTCAACACATTTACTGCATTTTCTGTGGGGTAAAAACACAAAAAAATACATTGACCCCCAAAACCATATATTTTTGGAAAGTATACATTCGGACGAGTTCAAAATTGGTACCCATGTCTTTCTACTCCAAACTACAGAGTCGCAATGCTTTCCCAAAATTGTTGGTTTTGATAAAATACCTGAAAATCACAACAAATCTTCCACTTTCAAGCACCTTATCTCCCCCATTAGGTACCAGGAAAACACATCCTAAATATGAAAGCCAAGAGTCCGCTGAACAGATTGATGCTCATTGTGCATAGGATCACTAATGTATCTGGCATTTAGAGACCCCATAAGGAAGTTAGTGCATAGAAATTGCCCCAGAGGTCTCTTTAGCTACTGAAAATTAATCACGTTTACTGCATTTTCTGTGGGGTAAAAACACAAAAAAATACATTGGCCCCCCCAAAACCATATATTTTTGGAAAGTACACATTCGGACAAATTCAAAATTGGTACCCATGTCTTTCTACTCCAAACTACAGAGTTGCAATGCTTTCCCAAAATTGCCAGTTTTGATGAAATACCTGAAAATCACATCAAATCTTCCACTTTCAAGCACCTTATCTCCCACATAACATTAGGTACCAAGAAAACACATCCTAAATATGAAAGCCAAGGGTCCACTGAACAGTTTGATGCCCATTGTGTATAGGATCACCAATGTATCTGGCATTTAGAGACCCCAAAAGGAAGTTAGTGCATACAAAGTGTATACGCTGCAATATAAGCTACCGGCATGTGCATTATGTGCCATGAGACCCCCTAACAGTAAGGAGACCCTAGAAAACTATACATTTTCCGAAAGTACACATTCTGACAAAACAAAAATGGGTAAATACATCTTTCTACAGCAAACTACCAAACTACAAAGCTATGCTAAACAGAACGGTTTTTTTGACATTTCTGAAAATCGTCACAAAACTTGCATTTTACCACATTATGTACCCCACATTTTGTAACGTATCAACATAAAACATTCTAAATGTGAACACCAGGGGTTTACTGAACAGTTTGATGCCCTATATGCATAGATTTACCAAACTACAGGGGCACTCAAATAAAAATAGTGCATATGAATTTTCACATAAGACGCTCCAGCTCGTACAAATTTTGCACCCGGTATGTGTATTATGTGGCATAAGAACTCCTAACAGTACAAAGACCCTAGAAAACCATATATTTTCCGAAATTACACATTCTGCCAAAACAAAAATGGGTAAATACAACCTTCTACTGCAAACTACCAAACTACAAAGCTATGCTAAACAGAACGGTTTTTATGAAATTTCTGAAAATCGTTACAAAGCTTGCATTTTACCTCATTATGTACCCCCACATTTTGTAACGTATCAACATAAAACTTTCTAAATATGAACGCCAGGGGTCTACTGAACAGTTTGATGCCCTATATGCATATATTGGCCAAACTACGTGCCGTACAGGGGCACACAAATAAAAATAGTGCATATGAATTTTCACATAAGACACTCCGGCTCATGCAATTTTTGCACCCAGTATGTGTATTATGTGGCATAAGAACCCCTAACAGTACGAAGACCCTAGAAAACCATATATTTTCTGAAAAGACGCTCCAGCTCGTACAAATTTTGCACCCGGTATGTGTATTATGTGGCATAAGAACCCCTAACAGTACAAAGACCCTAGAAAACCATATATTTTCCGAAAGTACACATTCTGACAAAACAAAAGTGGGTAAATACAACTTTCTACTGCAAACTACCAAACTACAAAGCTATGCTAAACAGAACGGTTTATGTGACATTTCTGAAAATCGTCACAAAGCTTGCATGTTGCCCCATTATGTACACCCACATTTTGTAACGTACCAACATAAAACACTCTAAGTATGAACACCAGGGGTCTACTGAACAGTTTGATGAATCTACGTCCTGTGGCACTTTGGTACCCAGGACGTAGATTCTACGTCCTGTGGCATTTAAAGGGTTAAATCGCTTACTTTGTACCCCAGCTGGTGCCCCTGGTGCCACACCAGCCCGGGGTACCTGTAGCAAGCGCTTCCTTCTTCCGCATTTCTTCTGTGGCGAATTCCTTGGGCCGGTTCATTAGAGTGAAAAGCCGACTTTGTTGTTAAAGCTGGTTTTTCACTCTAATGCACATGCGCAGCATGCCAACGCGGAAGAAGGAAGCGCTCGCAGCTACCCCGGGCTGGTGCTGTTCTCTCTTAACAGGGGCACCAGCCCGGGGTACAAGGTCAGCGATTTAAGTCACTTGGGGGTGCCTAACATTTTGGCACCCCCAAGTGACTTAGGTATTCCTCGTCCTTTAAAGACTCATGGGTGAGCCTTGCAGTTCCTACTTGCAAGAAGATGGAGTTGAGGATCCTCCTGGCTATGCCAATCATCCTTTCCCAGGCCCACCCATGTGAGAAGAGTGAGGTGGGTTGAAAGTCCAGGTGCAGTCCTGATCAGCTAGGTATCTCTCCACAAAGTTAGTGCCCCTGTCAGAGCAAATATGTTTCACAGGGCCTCGTATTGCAATGAATCGTCTGAGGGCATTTATGAAACGAAGTGTCCATTGATTCAGTGACTTCAATATGGACAGCTGTGATGGTCATACAAGTAAATATGACAGCCCAGCTTTGCTATTTGCATGGTTTCCTCTAGTATGTTGTGTGGAAACAGACCAGGGACCAAATACATCTAGGCCAACACTGGTGAAAGGTGGGTCTTGGCTAAGTCTGTCGGCAGGAAGATTAGCCATCTTTTTTGTTTGTAGCTTCCCACAGAGTTTAGGCAAGTAATGCACTTGAAAATTGCACTATTCGCACATGTTTTTGCTCCAACTATCCACGAACCAGCTGTCCGTAAAGCTCCTTCTGTAAATAGTCGGCCCTGATGTTTGACTTGAGCATGATAATGACATACAAGCAAAGTTGCAATGTGATGGTTTTCTTGAATGATCAGAGGATGTTTCTCTTCAAACTCTATTTCTGCAGCTTTCAGACATCCTCCTACTCTTAATAGGCCATTCTGGTCAAGGAATGGGTCAGGTTTTCTCAAAGCACTGTCTTTAGGAAACAGGTTTGTCTTCTGAAATGCAGTTGATCTCTTTATAATAAATCTTGTGTTGTACAGTGTGAAGATTTACATTCTTTGATTGCTGAAGTTCTGCTACTGTGTAGACATTTTTACAGTGATGCCATCCTTTGCAGCTACTTACATTTGTAAATGAGGTGTGGTTGAAGGAGCGAGCTATGTGGGTCAGACAGGTGATAGCTTGGACAAGTGATTTCCAACTTGAGAATCTGTTAAACCTGCTGTAAAAAACAGTCTCTTTGAGTTCTATGCCTATCTCAGCTGTAATAAGTTCAGCTAGCTCCACAGCTAGAACGGCAGCACAAAGTTCCAGTCTGGGTATGGTATGCTCTGGAATTGGTGCAAGCTTTGCTTTGCCCATAACAAACCCAATGTGACATTGTCCATAGATGCCCACAGTTCTAATGTAGACAACAGCAGCTAAGGCTAACAGAAGCATCAGAGGAAATATACAGTTTTTGGCTTTGTATTTCTGTAGAAGATATTAAGGCATATGGGCGCGATACCTGGATACTGGAAGGAGTTGTCAAAGAACTTCTCCACTCTGCCCACAGATTCTTTTTATCAGGTGCCAGTGGAGCATCCCAGTCAGATGTTTCCATTGTTAAGTCTCTTAAAAGTGCTTTACCTTGTATAGTTACAGGAGCAGCAAATCCTAATGGATCATATAGGCTATTTATTGTGGACACCTCTGTGAGTGAAGGGTTTTTCCTCCCCATTTACTTGGAAGGCAAAGGTATCAGACTGTAAGTCCCACAGAAATCCAAGGCTCAGTTGAACAAGTAAAGAGTCTGCTCCTAAGTCTAAGTCTCTTAGATCATTTAAATGGTCCTGAGAGGGGGAGGCTTGCATCACTTCTTTGCTGTTGTAAGCTCTTTTGTGAAGCCTAAGGTTTGAGCAAGCAAGAGATTCCTGTGCCTTTTTGAGAAGACTGATTGCAGCTTTACTTAAAGGTTAGGATTTTAAGCAGTCATCTACATAGAAGTCCTTTTCAACTAATTGCTCGACATCTGACCCATACTCCATTTCACTTTACTGAGCAGAGCGCCTGAGCCCGTAGATTGCAACTGCAGGGGAAGGACTGTTGCTAAAGATGTGTACCCTCATTCGGTACTCTGTGATGTCTTTGGAAGGATTGTTGTCTCTGTACCAGAAAAATCTCAGAAAATTTATGTCTTTCTCTCTTACAAGAAAACATTGGAACATTTGTTGAATGTCAGCTATCCAACGGCAGAAGTCTTTGCGGAAACGAAGGAGTATTCCCAGAAGTTTGTTGTTGAGGTCAGGGCCTGTTAGGAGAACTTCATTTAGGGAGACACCTTTGAACTTAGAACTGGAATCAAAAACCACTCTAATCTGCCCTGGTTACGCAATGAGCAACAGAGATCTGTTGCTTATTGCGTAAAGCTTAACTGGTCTGTCTTTGTGGCCTGTTGGATATACTCTGACAAGGCAGATTTTAGAGCAGGATTTGCCACCTATTGCTTCTTTACAAATTTCTTGGAATTGTGAACTGACCTCTGGTGTAGTTGTAGCAGTGTCACCTTCCTCCCCACCATGCTTGCTGGCGCCATTGTTGTGAGGTCTGGCCCAGGGTGTAAAGCTGTATTATGATGTGTGCTGTCACATTCTGTGCATTTTACACTGACCTTACAGTCCATAGCAAGGTGAGCTGTTGATGAGCAGCACTTGTAACAGATGTTGTTGTCCTTTAGGAAGGCTTTGCGGTCTTCTATGGACTTCTCCCTGAAGGCTCTGCATTTCAGGAGAGGATGAGGCTTTTGATGCAGGGGACACTGCTTACCAGGGTCTCTGGTCCTTGTCTCTTCATGTGTAGGAACAGCAGATCTGTGGGAAGAAACTAGAAAGGAAGCACTAGTTTTGTGAACTGTTACTGTTGCTTTGCGAGCATTAAGTGCTAAAGGAGTGGTATGTGGTAGACTAAGGTCAAAACTGGGATCATTTCTCATCTTGGCTTACAAAGTCCACAAGCACAGTGAATGGAGGAAAAGGAACATTGTGCATTTCTTTGTACCTAGACCTGTGTGTCATCCAGCGCTCCTGCAAGTTGTAGGGCAACTTTTGCACAATGGGGTTAACACCCCTGGCTGTTTCAAGGAATGCAATCACCTTCAGATTTGGCTACTTGAAGTTCTATTAACAAGTCACTTAATTCTCTAAGTTTTTGGTAACCTTTATTAGATATTTTAGGGAAATCGTCAATTCTCTTGAAAAGTGCATTCTCAATTACCTCAGCTGAGCCATAACATTCGTTAAGTCTGTGCCAGATCATTTTGAGACCAGTCTCTAGGTGGTTTCTGTTGATCACCCTGATCCTTTTGGCATGCTCTGCGGATTCAGTACCTAAGTATTTAATTAGGAGGTCTATCTCCTCTCTGTATGATAGGTCTAAGTCTCTGATAGTGTTTTGAAAGGAGGAATGCCAGGCTCTGAAGCCTTCTGGGTGGTCATTAAACTTTACAAGTCCTTTAGTGATTAGCTCAAGCCAGGCAAATAACTTGGCAAAGTCCATTGTGGCCTGGTTGGCACTAGGGTAGGTAAGTGGATGAGTGTTATAGTCAGAAGGTGTTGTGTAATCATACCTGTCTGGAGGTTCTCCTTTATGCTGATTTGTGACATACCGCTTTAACATAGCAGAGGAGGCAGCTGGAGGGTTACCCATAGATTTAGGTGCTTGGTTGACATAGGTGTTGCAGTAAGCAAGATCACTTTGCGCAGCAATGTCTCTTTGGTGGACTTGTGACTCGCTGCTGACTTGTTGAGTCACGTAGCAATCTTGGCCTGGCTCCCGGGTAGCGTGTTGTTTTGGTCTTGTGCTGAAAAAGAATCTGTGTCCTGTTTGGAGTGTTGGTGGACATACTCAGAAGTGCGCTGTATTGGGTCTTGGGCCTCAGTCTCCAGATCTGGCATCCTGCTGTGTCTTTCGCTGTCAGGGTAAATGATTGCCTCTAGAGCTTCTGCTTCAGCTGTGGCTGCTGCAGCCTCCTTCTCTATATTGAACTTCTCTAGAAATGCTTCTAGGCGACCACTTTCTATTTTACGCTCTGCTTCCTGGCATGTTCTTTCTGCTTCCAGACGCGCTCTTTCTGCTTCCAGGTGTGCCCACTCTATTTTTTCCTTCATCTCCTCTTCTGCTTTTGCGCAGGCAATGGTGGCAGCATTAATAACAGATGAACGCTGGGAGGAACCAGAGACTTGGGACCTGGTTATAAGTG
Source organism: Xenopus tropicalis (assembly GCF_000004195.4). Taxonomy (NCBI): domain Eukaryota; kingdom Metazoa; phylum Chordata; class Amphibia; order Anura; family Pipidae; genus Xenopus; species Xenopus tropicalis. Next base: position 43,969,322 of record NC_030680.2, read on the forward strand.
AAGGTGTTTGTTTTTTGGGACATTATGCTGTTGCGGGGTTTTGCCCTTCCCTTCTTCTGTCTTTGTGCCACTGGTGCATGCGCAGAGTGAAAAGTCAAAGTAACAAGAAAGTCTGCATTTTCACCCTACTGCGCATGCACCAGCCTTGGGATTTGCTGACCCCAGTTGCCTTCTTATTAATTACCAATTATTCTGACCAGTTTGTATTATCACCCCCAACTACCCCACCAAACTTACCCCCAATGTCTGTCATATTTCTTGTTAATTGCATTAATCATGAAACTGGCACTACTTTTCTCATGTGTTATGTGGCAATAATTATATAGTTGGTGTTTCATTTGTTCTGTGGGCATTAAAACTGAAGATAGCATTGCAAATATTTTCTTTTGTGTTCTGTGGGCATTACAAATGAAATTGGCACTGTATATATACTGATATTTTCTGTTGGCATTACAGATGAAATTGGCAGTCATATATACTAATACGTGTTCTGTAGGTAATCAGAAGGATAGGTATCAAATTTAGGATGATTATATAGTAAGGGGATGCACCAATTGAAGCCAGTGCCGAATTTCCCTTTAGGGAGCCCAGAGGCTGCCCCTCTTCTCCCTCAGGATGGCACGCATTCACATCCTTATAGTTCATATAAGGAGCACTGGGGATGGGATGTGCTGAAGTTTTCTGCACGTCCCGTCCCCAGTGCTCCGTATGTGAGCAAATTTTATGCGTGGCTGGGGTATTACTTTACCACCCCACCTTATGACAGATTGAACCATAGCTGGATATCCTTTGAGATTACCTCAATTAATGCAGCTTGCAAATTCAGAGAAATTTCTCAAAATATACAAAATGGTATAAAAGAACAGAGGTAGAGTACAACCACAGAAACCCAACAGTAGTTTCTACAGAATACTGTGAGTGGAAGGAAGGGGTGGGAGGGTGGGGGCTTGAGTGGAAGGAAGGGGTGGGAGGGTGGGGGCTTGAGTGGAAGGAAGGGGTGGGAGGGTGGGGGCTTGAGTGGAAGGAAGGGGTGGGAGGGTGGGGGCTTGAGTGGAAGGAAGGGGTGGGAGGGTGGGAGCTTGAGTGGAAGGAAGGGGTGGGAGGGTGGGGGCTTGAGTGGAAGGAAGGGGTGGGAGGGTGGGGGCTTGAGTGGAAGGAAGGGGTGGGAGGGTGGGGGCTTGAGTGGAAGGAAGGGGTGGGAGGGTGGGGGCTTGAGTGGAAGGAAGGGGTGGGAGGGCGGGGGCTTGTGTGGATGGAAAGGGTCTCAGGGCGGAGGCTTGGGTTGAAGGAAGGGGTGGGAGGGTGGGGGCTTGGAAGGAAGGAGTGGGAGAGCAGGGGCTTGAGTGGAAGGAAGGGTTGGGAGGGTGGGGTTACATAGTTACATAGGGTTGAAAAAAGACCAGTGTCCATGAAGTTCAACCCATCCAAGTAAACCCAGCACACACAACCCACACCTACCAATCTATACACTCACATACATAAACTATATATACAACCACTAATACTAACTGTAGATATTAGTATCACAATAGCCTTGGATATTCTGATTGTTCAAGAACTCATCCAGGCCCCTCTTAAAGGCATTATCAGAATCTGCCATTACCACATCTCTAGGAAGGGCATTCCACAACCTCACTGCCCTCACTGTGAAAAACCACCTATGCTGCTTCAAATGGAAGCTCCGTTCCTCTAATCAAAAGGGGTGACCTCTGGTGCATTGATTGTTTTTATGGGAAAATAGAACATCCCCTATCTGCCTATAATCCCCTCTAATGTACTTGTACAGAGTAATCATGTCCCCTCGCAAGCGCCTTTTTTCCAGAGAAAACAACCCCAACCTCGACAGTCTCACCTCATAGTTTAAATCTTCCATCCCCTTAACCAGTTTAGTTGCACGTCTCTGCACTCTCTCCAGCTCATTAATATCCTTCTTAAGGACTGGAGCCCAAAACTGCACTGCATACTCAAGGTGAGGCCTTACCAGGGACCTATAAAGGGCAAAATTATGTTCTCATCCCTTGAGTCAATGCCCTTTTTTATACAAGACAGCACTTTATTTGCTTTAGTAGCCACAGAATGACACTGCCTGGAATTAGACAACTTGTTATCTACAAAAACCCCTAGATCCTTCTCCATTAAGGATACCCCCAACACACTACCATTCAGTAGATAGTTTGCGTTTATATTATTTCTACCAAAGTGCATAACTTTGCACTTATCAACATTGAACCTCATTTTCCAGTTTGCTGCCCAGTTTTTTCAAATCGCTGTGCAAAGTGGCAGCATCCTGCATGGAACTTATAGTTTTGCACAATTTAGTGTCATCAGCAAAAATAGAAACAGTATTGTCTATGCCCACCTCCAGGTCATTAATAAACAAGTTAAAAAGCAAAGGACCAAGGACTGACCCCTGCGGTCCCAATTAGAAAATGTTATTATTATTACAATTACAAATATTATGGCGGGTGGGTGGCGGCTTGGGTGGAAGGAAGGGGTGGGAGGGCTGTGGCTTGGGTGGAAGGAAGGGGTGGGAGGGCAGGGGCTTGTGTGGATGGAAAGGGTCTCAGGGCAGAGGCTTGGGTGGAAGCAAGGGGTGGGAGGGCGGGGGTTTGAGGGGTGGGAAGGGGGGCTTGAGTGGAAGGAAGGGGTGGGTGGGAAGGGGCTTGGGTGGAAGGAAGGGGTGGGGCCATGGAAGGAAGGGGTGGGAGGTCGGGGGCTTGGGCGGAAGGAAGGGGTGGGATGGCGGTGGCTTGGGCGGAAGGAAGGGGTGGGATGGCGGGGTTTAGGTGGAAGGAAGAGGTGGGAGGGCGGTGGCATGGGCGAAAGGAAGGGGTGGGAGGGCAGGGGCATGGGCGAAAGGAAGGGGTGGGAGGGCGGGGGCATGGGCGGAAGGAAGGGGTGGGAGGGCGGGGGCATGGGCGGAAGGAAGGGGTGGGAGGGCGGGGCATGGGCGGAAGGAAGGGGTGGGAGGGCGGGGGCATGGGCGGAAGGAAGGGGTGGGAGGGCGGGGGCATGGGCGGAAGGAAGGGGTGGGAGGGCGGGGGCATGGGCGGAAGGAAGGGGTGGAGGGCGGGGGCATGGGCGGAAGGAAGGGTGGGAGGGCGGGGGCATGGGCGGAAGGAAGGGGTGGGAGGGCGGGGGCATGGGCGGAAGGAAGGGGTGGGAGGGCGGGGGCATGGGCGGAAGGAAGGGGTGGGAGGGCGGGGGCATGGGCGGAAGGAAGGGGTGGGAGGGCGGGGGCATGGGCGGAAGGAAGGGGTGGGAGGGCGGGGGCATGGGCGGAAGGAAGGGGTGGGAGGGGAGGGCGGGGGCATGGGCGGAAGGAAGGGGTGGGAGGGCGGGGGCATGGGCGGAAGGAAGGGGTGGGAGGGCGGGGGCATGGGCGGAAGGAAGGGGTGGGAGGGCGTGGGCATGGGCGGAAGGAAGGGGTGGGAGGGCGGGGCATGGGCGGAAGGAAGGGGTGGGAGGGCAGGGGCATGGGCGGAAGGAAGGGGTGGGAGGGCGGGGGCATGGGCGGAAGGAAGGGGGAGGGGGGATGGGGAAGGAAGGGGGGGGCGGGGGCATGGGCGGAAGGAAGGGGTGGGAGGGCGGGGGCATGGGCGGAAGGAAGGGGTGGGAGGGCGGGGGCATGGGCGGAAGGAAGGGGTGGGAGGGCGGGGGGCATGGGCGGAAGGAAGGGGTGGGAGGGCGGGGGCATGGGCGGAAGGAAGGGGTGGGAGGGCGGGGGCATGGGCGGAAGGAAGGGGTGGGAGGACGGGGGCTTGGGCGGAAGGAAGGAAGGGGTGGGAGGGCGGGGACTTGGGCGGAAGGAAGGGGTGGGAGGGCGGGGGCTTGGGCGGAAGGAAGGGGTGGGAGGGCGGGGGCTTGGGCGGAAGGAAGGGGTGGGAGGGCGGGGGCTTGGGCGGAAGGAAGGGGTGGGAGGGCGGGGGCTTGGGCGGAAGGAAGGAAGGGGTGGGAGGGCAGGATAACCTGTAAAGCAGCAAACCACAACGATGTTGCGTCACACACTGCAGCAATCTGTATAGAGAAGGGAATAAAAAGGACAAGTCAGCTTCACGGATAATGCATTTACCCTTTTAAGGTGCAACATTGGATCAGGGGCCCCATTCAAAGTGTTCCCTTCAAATCTCACGCTTACTGACACTCAGGCTGGGATTCCATGTGGTGCCTAGGGGATTAAATTGATACTAGGGCTCATTTACTAACATAGGCACCCAAATGCAAAAGTGCAGTTGCAATAGCAAATAGGAATGTGACATGGGACAGTAAGTGCTCAAGGGGCAACTAGGCTATAGGGCTGTATTACTGGGTAACTTTAAGGAGTAGCCCTTAAATATTGCTTTATTTAATACTGCCACTGCCATGTACCCTATTGCCCCCCACAGCCGGGAGAGTGCATGAGCCTTACAATAAATGTTATTCTGTAAAAGGAAAAAATATTGGCATTTATTGCCTTACATTCAGTTACACGTTAAGGTTGGTAAGTAAGGGCAGGGCAGATACCCGGGGGCAGAGGGGCAAAACTCTTAGGAGCCTGTCAGTACCGGGAACAAAAGTATTTTATGGTGTGGCACAGGGGTTCCCCAAATGTTACACTTTTTTTGGGGTGTATGTGTATATTTGCTGGCAGCCCCGCATAACTGCCAAACCCTGGGTCTGTGTCTCCCAACCAGCACTAAGAGTAAAGGCACCTGCAAAGCCCATTTTAGGGGAAAATTCTCCAAATTCACTAAAATCGGTGACAGGAGCAACATCCCCTAGTCTGGGGAGGGGGAGTCACCCAACTATTGCCCCTCTTTTTTAGCTAAAATAAGAGTTTTTAGGCAAAACATCTATCAGAGGAGATGCATGCTTACCTCTCACCACAATGCCAACAAACGGACTGTACCAACTGTCACATTCCTAGGTTTGAAGTCATCTATCATCACTATACAGGCGCTGCTGTTAAAGGTAAAGTGTACCCTGTTGATGAGCGAGGTTTATATAGGCTTTGTTTGCCCTTAGATGTGCAATACATACATAGCTTATTCTGTACACAGATCATTGCCTTGTACGTGTGGCCTATTGAGTCAGACCAGTTACTACTGTGCTGCCATATCTGTTGGAAAGATCCGCTCATTCATCAGCCGTGGTTTCACTCACTGCTGCTACCACTGTTGCTAAGTCTGTGTAAGGGGGGGTCCTTAACTTGTAGAGTGTCCCTTCCTTAGCCTGAATAGTGGGGAGAGATGGGGGTGACACTCTGACACTCAGCCTCAACAATAGGCCGGACTTTGTCTTTAGTAGGGGAAATGGTATATACAGGTATGTATGGGGGGTAGGTTTCTTCTAGTCAGGGGGCAGATCGTTGGGGCAGCAGCACAAATCTGGGCTGCTTGGCTGTTGGGCCTTGAACTATTATCTACAGTAAGTAGACTCTGTTGCATCTTGGGAAACAGGAAGTGGCACTGCACCCAGACCCATGCCAGTAACACAATATGCGGTGCATGCTTCACAAACCCCCATATCACAGGGAACCCTTATTAGGTTACTCCCCCTATGCCAGTCACTCAGTCCTCTTTGGCATAAAAAGTGAGTTAGAGAGAGACAGAGAGAGAGTGAGTGAGAGTGAAGAAACCTATTTGCTCTTTTCCATGATGCCCCTCCCAACCCTTTGCCTGATATATGCTCTTATAATGGCGCCAGTGACCAGTGGGCCCCACAAATGCCATTTTGCCCCTACCCCACATACCACCCCTCCTTAGCTCCACAAATGCCATTCTGCCTCTACCCCACATACCCCCTTAACTCCACAAATGCCATTCTGCCCCAACCCCACATACCCCGCTTAACCCCATAAATACCATTCTGCCTCTACCCCACATACCCCCTTAACTCCACAAATGCCATTCTGCCCCAACCCCACATACCCCCCTTAACCCCAAAAATGCCATTCTTTATTAACAATAAAGCTTAACAGAACAAGTAAGACAAGAGTGGTGCCTGTATTCTTTCTTGGATTGATGGTGCGTTGTGGGTAACAGGTAAGTCTGAGGGCAAATAAGATATCGGTTCCCCCATAGAACCACCCAATGAGCTTGTCGGGTTGCCTTAGGACAGATGTGGGGGGGTATTAAGAATTTTGTTGGGGAGAGGAAACTTAGATTTAAGATCTTGGAACAACATAATTTCGCCTCTCTCTCTGTTGAATCAGTTAAGTATGTAATTTTCTATTCTATCCCACAGCTGTGGGGCCTGTACTACTCAGGTGTTTATGTGCCGGTTACGCCACAGTGGGGTATATCCCAAGCAGTATTGTTGGGCTCTAGGGTAGTACGGCACTACTGTTTGCCAGGCTTTTGCTTATATTAGCGGCAAATATTCTGTAGGATATCTAGTGCCTCTGCAAAGCAGATTGTTTGGCTCCTCCATGGAGCCCATTATTTGTGCCACAAGGGGGGACGGGTGCCCCATGTGTCAGGGATGGTTTGGCCCAGTTCGGAGCCACAGTAAGTTGTGATGGTGGGGGGTAATAGAAAAGATTTGGTGCTGATAGCCCTCCTTAACCGGCTGGAAGTTGTAGAGTACGTAAAGCTAGTCTAGGTGAGCTGACTGTAACCTGCAAATCCTTTAGCCACACCCGACCCCAAACCGGAATATTCCCTAACCCTCAAAGCCATAATCCACTCCCAATCCTGTCCCGTAAAACATTACAGGTGTTACGTAGAGAGTAACATTGTGAGACAATTTGCAATTGGTCTTCATTTTTTATCATTTGTAGTTTTCTAATTATCTCAGTTTTTGTTTAGCAGCTCTCCAGTTGTTACTTTCAGCAGCTATCTGGTTGCTAGGATACAGATTACCTTAGTAACCAGACAGTGGTTTGGATAAGAGACAGGTATATAAATAGGAAAGAGTAAGAATAAGACTGTGTCCTCAAGGAGCAATAGTCTTCTGACTTCAGAAAGCAGGAAAGAGGCAGAAGAAGAAGGCAAATCATTCAAAAACTATAAAAAAAAAAAAAAAAAAACACGCCTGACCCCAACCCTTAGGTTTTCAAGTAACCTGTACAGAGAGATATCATAAAAACTGTACTACCATAGATATCCTCCTGTACTAAGCACAATTCAGCAGGAAGAGCCGCCTAAGTTTGCTCATAGCCTGTACAGAGAGATACCATAAAACTTTAGCAGCATAGAGATTCCCCTGTTCTAAGCAATTCAGTAAAAGTGACTTCCTAGGGTAACACATCCACAGAAATAATTGAATTTTTCTCACTGGTTTCCCGGGCTATATACATTTCCTATTAAGCAGAATCTGTCAGGAAATAATAAGCCCCTTCCAGCTGATTGGCAGAACCCACAGGGTTAGTACACGGGTAAGAGAGCAGCAGGTAATGTTTAAAACGGTGCCCGAAGCTGTGGGGGAAACCGTGACCAAGAATCAGTTAGCTGCTCTTTGGCCATTTTCCTTTGCCTTCATAGGATAACCCCTGCCCAGGAAACCATGACTGGAGCAGGTTTATATTAAGGGGGTGATTACTGGGGTAATCTATAATGGAATTTAACACGCAATGTGCATTTGGTTCCGGCTGCAGCCAGTAGGTACCTGGCTGCTCCCGGGGCAATTATAACTTCCCTGCAGAGCCATTTTATGGCCCAATATCAGCAACATGGATCATTGCATTATATGGATACCAGGACAGCAGGTAGATTACTAGGTAGGAGAGGCCAGAGGACAGGACCGCAGATAGATTAGTTGGTAGAAGAGGCCAGAGAACAGGACAGCAGGTAGGTTAGTAGGTAGGTTAGTAGGTAGGAAAGGCCAGAGAAAGGACAGCAGGTAGGTTAGTAGGTAGGAGAGGCCAGAGGACAGGACAACAGGTAGGTTAGTAGGTATGAGAGGATAGCAGGTTGGTTAGTAGGTAGGAGAGGACAGGATAGAAGATAGCTTAGTAGATAGGAGAGGCCACAGGACAGGATAGCAGGTAGGTTAGTAGGTAAGAGAGGCCAGAGGACAGGATAGCAGGTAGGTTAGTAGGTAGGTTGGAGAGGACAGCAGGTAGGCTAGTAGGTAGGAGAAGCCAGAGGCCAGTAGGTAGGAGAGGACAGGAGTACAGGTAGGTAGGTAGAAGGGGCCAGAGGACAGGATAGCAGGTAGGTAGGCAGGAGAGACCAGAGGATGGGATAGCAGGTAGGTAGGAGAGGCCAGAGGATAGGATAGCAGGTAGGTGGGAGAGGTCAGAAGACAGGACAGGAGGAAGGTAAGTAGGTAGGAGAGGACAGGAGTGCAGCAGGGTTAGTAGGTAGGAGAGGTCAGGAGTACAGGTAGGTAGGTAGGTAGGAGAGGCTAGAGAACAGGATAGCAGGTAGGTAGGAGAGGACAGGAGTACAGGTAGGTAGGTAGGAGAGGCCAGAGGATAGGATAGCAGGTAGGTAGGTAGGTAGGAGAGGCCAGTGGACAGGATAGCAGGTAGGTAGGTAGGAGAGGCCAGATTATAGGATAGCAGGTAGGTAGGTAGGAGAGACCAGAAGACAGAATAACAGATAGGTAGTTAGGAGAAGCCAGAGGACAGGAGTGCAGGTAGGTAGGTAGGAGAGGCCAGGAATGCAGGTAGGTAGGTGAGGCCAGAGGACAGGAGTGCAGGTGGGTAGGTAGGTAGGAGAGGCCAGAGGACAGGAGTGCAGGTAGGTAGGTAGGAGAGGCCAGGGGACAGGAGTGCAGGTAGGTAGGTAGGAGAGGCCAGAGGACAGGAGTGCAGGTAGGTAGGTAGGAGAGGCCAGAGGACAGGAGTGCAGGTAGGTAGGTAGGACAGGCCAGAGGACAGGAGTGCAGGTGGGTAGGTAGGTAGGAGAGGCCAGAGGACAGGAGTGCAGGTAGGTGGGTAGGAGAGACCAGAGGACAGGTCATTGTGTGCATGCTAAGTCTAGGGAAATTAATTGCTTTTGATTGGATAATTTCCGGCTGACACCTCTGGTCCTGGCTAGATATGTTGTGGAAAATCTAGTCATTTAGTATTTCAGCTTCTATTGATAGGAACGATGTGCCAAGTAGAGCAAGTCTATGCTTAGCGTAATAAAACTCATGTGAGTCAGTAGCCAACCCCACATTGCTAGCAGCACAGTTAATTCAATTGGTCAGTGATTGGTTTGTGTAGGGACCCCATACAGTCCCCTTGAGTGCTCAATATCGAGTGTATATGATGGCTTAAATGGGAATATCTTTTCGGTATTGGCATTTATCATGGTTAGAGCCGAATGAATGTTTGTATTTTAGCAAGATGGGATACCTTAATGCATAATCTGCCCGCCTTTTCCTCTAACCCTTAGTTATGAACTGAAATTTAAAAGAGCTCACACCCAAAGAAAGGTGTTGGCACTACGTAGTGATGAGTGAATGTTTTCACCAGGGAGGGATTCAATGTGAAACTCTACAATTCGCCATTGGCAAACTTATTCCTGAAACTGGGGTGTAAATTCGCCACAACAAAAAAAATTGCCAAGAAAATTTGCCCATTGACTCTACTGTATTTGGAGAAAATAGCTGCAGTTGTAAGAATATGGTGTGCAAATAAGAAGTGTAGAAGTGAGAAAGAGAAAAAAGAAAATTTATGTGAGAAAAAAAAGTTGCAGAATACATACTAGTTGGCACCACATTTATACTACAAAAAGGATTCTGTCTTGATCTTTACGAAGTATTTTTATTTCTAAATTACAGTTTACTTTGCAAATAATTCTCTCACCGATTCAGATTTTTATTCTTGAACCAACAAATTTTTTATTTAGTAATTTTTTTAGTTTTTATATCAGTGTGTAGGTGCCAATAGGCAATAGAGCCTAAGTCTCATAAGAGCTAAGCAGGGTTTCTCCTACTTGGGTGCTATTCTCCTGCCTACCACAAGGCACACACTGGGAGATTAGTCGCCCACAGTAAATCTACACATTTACGCAGCCTCTTTTGGCTCAGCCCCCAGACATGGCTCTATTAACCTCTTGATAAATAAGCCACCTTCTCTCTAAATCCACAGTGCCGTCCCTATGAACTCACTGTTTCCCTGACTGCTATTCTAATAACTCCCTTCCACCTCACATAACCTTCTTTGTCTGGCATGCTTCTTTCTCAGCCCCAAATTAGCATTGTGGCACCAACTTACTCTTCTTTTTTCCTTCATTGAGTGTTCAAGGGCATCAGTCATGAAATGTGCCCGTTTTCTACTGTGTCCTGTGGGCATTATACATAGTGTTAGCACTGCGTATACACTGGCTGTGTCCTGTAGGCATTATACATGATGTTGGTGCTGCGTATACACAGGCTGTGTGTCCTGTGGGCATTATACATGGTGTTGGCGCTGCATATACACTGGCTGTGTGTCCTGTAGGCATTATACATGGTGTTGGCGCTGCATATACACTGGCTCTGTGTCCTGTGGGCATTATACATGATGTTGATGCTGCATATACACTGGCTGTGTGTCCTGTGGGCATTATACATGATGTTGGCGCTGCATATACACTGGCTGTGTGTCCTGTGGGCATTATACATGGTGTTGGTGCTGCATATACACAGGCTGTGTCCCCTGTGGGCATTATACATGATGTTGGCACTGCATATACACTGCCTGTGTGTCCTGTGGGCATTATACATGGTGTTGGCACTGCATATACACTGGCTGTGTGTCCTGTGGGCATTATACATGGTGTTGGCACTGCATATACACTGGCTGTGTGTCCTGTGGGCATTATACATGATGTTGGTATTTTATATACATTGGCTGTGTGTCCTGTTGGAATTATACATGTTGTTGTTGATGCGCATGTACTGGATATGTGCCCTGTGGGTATTATATATGATGTTGGCATTAGAGTTCAGTAGGGATACTTGTATAGCAGGAAGGGTGCCCTCATATCTGTATCTATGGCTCCCTGTATGTTTCGGCCCCATCAGGTACATATTAACCAATTATGTTCTGCAGCAGAACCGACTCAACTCCCTGCAGAGATCTTAACCCATTTAGTTTTTCAACTAAAGCCCTGTGTCAGCAACACCACCCCAGTTTTACCCCAACCTGCCATTTTTACCAGCCCCTCCTGCAGTTTTAATAACCCTGTTACACAATTGGTCACCCCAAGCTAAATGATGCATAGGAGACCCCCCAATATTCACCATAGGGATTCAAGAAAAACACAGAGACATGTTTATGGGGAAACCTGTTGGTGGGCAAAGGATTTATTTAAAAATAGATTGTTGCTGCTCAAAAAAGCAAGTGATACGTAGCTTTTTCATGTTTCCCTCATAAATAATCAATAAATGAAATTCTAGGTGTGGGGTGAAGGCACACAAAGCTACTAGTAGCAGCCATTTGTCATGGCTACTAAAATAGACAATGCTAATCATTTACTGATAAACACATGTAGAGACAATTAAGTAGAGGCAATTTTCAGTATTGTCTATGGCAAGGTATTTTCTGGAGTGTAGTAGCCGTGAAAAAGTAGCTGCTACTAGTAGCTCAGAGTTTCTTCACCCTTAAGCAAATTCCCATTCATGATAGTTCCCCTTTAAACTTTCCCCTAATGTATATATATTTCTGTCCCTACACTAATACCAAGAGTACTGGAGAAAATCAGGGTAGAGTAGAGGCTGGTTCTCTGATTTTTTCCAGATGTCAGTAGACCATTCATGCAGACTTCTTTAACATCCTAAATTACTGGATCAAGGATCAGTTGTTCAGCTTGGGAATTGAGAAGCAAGTCAGGAATTTTAGAAGCCTTCCATCACCACACTGCTGGTTGTACATAAACCTTTTACTTCTTATAAAGTATGGGGGATTTTTCTGCCGTAGTGCAAAACTACTAACTGTGATGCCCAGAACCCTACTGAAGAAGCAGTAATGGACAACAGTTTTGGTCAGACATATTACACACTATAAATCAAGTTACAGATTTCAACTTTACCATAGAAGAACCGGCCCCAATACTACTGAATATATATCCAGGTAAAAACGTTCTAGTATCAGATCCACTTACCCTTCATCTATTACAATCAGCTAAATCCCTAATCCCAAGAAAGTGGAAATCCACAGAGGCACCCACCTTTACCGAATGGCTAAATAACACAAATGACATTAGACAAATGGAGGAAATAACATGTATGATACATAATAAAAGTGCACACTACTGGAATATTTGGACACCGTGGTTAAATTATTTAAACTCTTTATAATGGTTATTTGATCTCGGTCATTCAGATCAGCTCTTGACTTTACGGAAAATTGCATATAGAATTCTTACTGTATAAGTGAATATGTAGATATGACTTGTTGAATGCTATTGCTAGAAACTCAATTGTTAGAAACGAAAAAGATGTACAATAACAATGTTCCCCTCCCCATACCCTCCCCTTTTCCTTCTGTACCCTTTCCCGTATACAAAAATTGGAAAATAAAGAATTGAAAAAAAAAAAAGAAGCAGTAATGGAGTTATAGGCAGGGTTGGACAAAAAGAAAAAATCACAGTCTGCCTACCCTTAAGAGTTAAGGATCCACAATTTTGGGCAATATAAGAATAGGGTGGTATTACAAACCCTTTGTAAACAGGTTTATCAAACCAGTTATACATCTGAAACTGCAAAAAACAAAAAAAATGGAGTGCCAACTAGGGACTTATATTTAGTAATTTTCAACAATAGCTATTACATAGCAAGATACCTGAAAATCTACTTGAATATAGTTAAACAACAAAAAGTATAATAACTTGCTGCCCTTAACATCAAAATCACAATTGGAAAAGCTGAAAAAGGCCAGAACTTCACGACTGGCTTACCACAATACCACCACCACCCCTCTCACTGGTTAAACAAAAACTCCATTTCATATAGACTGGCTAGAAACAACCACCAAAAAAAATAAAAGATACATTTTTCAACACATGAACAAACTATATAAGATCTCTTCCCCCACAAATAAGATAACTCACAAGATACACCTTCAGAAATACTACATGGTATGACGAAGAATTGCGATTAAAAAACCCATTAGTTCAGGAAACAGACCGTTATATCCAGAGAAAATCAGACGAGAAGCGAACACCAGTGCTCAAACGGGACATGAGTTATGAAGAAAGACTGGCCAAGTTGGGTTTGTTTATACTGGAGAAGAGGCGCTTAAGGTGACATAACTATGTATAAATATATAAGGGGGATCATATAATAACCTAATGTTTTATTTACCAGTAGGTCCTTCCAACGGACACGAGGGCACCCACTCCGTTTAGAAGAAGGGAGGTTCCATTTAAATATTCAGAAAGGATTTTTTACTGTGAGAGCTGTGAAGTTGTGGAATTCCCTCCCCGAATCAGTTGTGCTGGCTGATACATTATATAACTAAGAAGGGGCTGGATGGATTCTTAGCAAGTGAGGGAATACAGGGTTATGGTAGATAGCTCTTAGTACAAGTTGATCCAGGGACTGGTCCGATTGCCATCTTGGAGTCAGGAAGGAATTTTTTCCCCTGTGCGGCAAATTAGAGAGGCTTCAGATGGGTTTTTTTTGCCTTCCTCTGGATCAACTAGTAGTTAGGCAGGTTATATATAGGCATTATGGTTGAATTTGATGGACGTATGTCTTTTTTTTCAACCCAACTTAATATGTTACTATGTTACCACAGAAGTAACTAAATGTTACATTTGACTCGCTTATTTACGGTGTGATATTTAACAATTAAAAATAACATTGTAATTAACCCAGTTGTATCATATATATAAAACTAATACCCTATCAACTGTTTCTGTAATTTGGTTAAAGATTATAACTGTATACCTTTTATTTATTTTGTTTCTCTCTTCTTTGTTTGAAACTGAAAACCAAAATAAAAACATGTTAACAAAAAAAAAAAAAAAAAAAAAATTGCAAGGTGGATAAAACTCTGCATTCTCAAAGCCTACAAAGCTAAATCAGTGTCAACACCTTCAAATGTTAAGGCTCTTTCCACTAGGGGGATAGAGGATTCCAGGGCTTCTCCAGAAGATTTGTGCAAAGCACTAGTCTTGGTCTAACTAAACATGATGTTTTCTCAGCTGAACCTTTCACTGTAGATGAAAACCATAAAAAACAAGTACAAGTAAAAGAACAAAGCAATACAGTAACACAGTTTATTAACCCCTGTGGTGCACCACATATAACACAGTTCAGAACTGATTGTTGTGCATGTAATCCAAGGTGTAACATCCATCAGATCCAGTATATTAAACTTGCAATCCAAGTTCCATGGGATTATAGTGTCCAATATTTAGTCCTGGTTCTCCTCATGGATAGAACTTGGCCACTAGCCAAGCAGGAGTGATTGACTAACAGGCTCTGGATCCTGGGGATCTAACCTGTGATAAGAGGAGGGGCCTGACTAATGAACCTTCTGGTCCCTGTAAAAGAATTTAAATGCCTAATTGGGCCCTAATTCTTCACTAACTACTGTGAAAGCCTATTGGAACTGGAACCTATGGCCTTAAAGTGCAAGGAGAGTAAAATCCTTCCCTTACTGACACACTTATGGGAACCTGCAGTTAGTGCAGCCTTTCCTGCACTTTACCAACCTTGCATTCCAGGGGATCTCTGTCCCTGCTGTCAACTCTGTACATGCTCTCTTGCTGTTTCCATATTGTCTAAGGCTGCCATGTGCTTGCTAGAGGGGACCATAGCATGGTCCTTTTTGCCTGCCTATTACAGTATATTGTGTATTATGTGTAACCTCTTCAAATTTCCTGGGTGTTGGAGTAAGGATCATTTTCCAACATGTAAAATATAAGGTACTGTATATTAATTGTATAGCAGTATCCTTAACCCTTTCCCTGCCAAGAACATAGATACTACATTTTAGAAAATGTCTTTATCTGCCAAGCACGTGCCAAGAATGTACCTACGTATAGCAAAAGCCGCCACTAACCACACTGTAACATAATAATTATTTCATTGATTTGCCTAATTGTATTGTAAAAAATTTTTTATTGCAGTTTTACACTTTGTAACACGCATTGTTGTTGGATGTCATGTGTACTTTTCAAAAATCTCTCTGTACAGTTAGGGAGTCTTATGACATATGATATGCAGCTGAATGCTCTGTTTGCATTTACACTACTTTTATTGGGGTTCCATTGATAACCACATACTTTTGTATATCTATGCATATTGGGCATCGTACTGTTCAGAAGACTGCTGGTGTCCATATTTGAGATATGTCATTGTTTGTAAAAAATGGTGTAAATGCAGCAAATTGCAAACATTTTTAATTGATATTCAGAAATGTTATCGAAATCACTAAGTTTAGGAAAGCTTTGTTGTTTTGTAGTTTGGTGTTGAAAGATGTCCTTACCCATGTTTAATTTGTCAGAACGAGTACTTGCCAAAAAGATTTCGGGGGGTCTCTGTTCAGTTAGGGGGTGTTACAAAATTATCCGCAGTCTGGGGGCTCAGTTTGTGAAAGAGTTGGCAGGTTAGAAAATTCACATGCATTACTTTCATTTGGAGTACGTACATAACCACATACTTAATTCCTGGAGAGTAGATGATCATCTGGAGAGTGGGAGATCCTGCTATCGAAAGGATACTTTCATCTACAGTCTAGTACCTAACTTTATATTTTTGCACATACGAAGTTGGCAGTAGCACTTGCAATTTATTTTGTTCTTAACGTGTGGGCATGTGTGCACTTAAAACATTATACAGACGTTACTGGATTTGATAAGGGTGGAGCTGCAATCAATTGTCTTATACCACAATAACGGCGCTGAATGAACTTTTCTGTTAAGCAAAAATCTTACCTACAATGTCAGTTCAAGTTTGCAAGGGAGGCCCCGTTAAAGTGAAATATATCCCTCACTTTTTAAAGTAAAAATGTACCCTCCTCACCCTAGCCCTTCCTCCGCTATGCCAACCTGAAATATGCTTATTAGGGCTTATTGACGAGCTCATACCCACCAATTATGCCAGAATTATGTTACGATCATTATTGTACTTTGCAAAGAAAATGATGATCATGAAATGAATGGCCCTCTTGCCACCCAAAAAAAACTGGGTGGATAGAACTGGTTAATAAAATGCTCCCTCTAATTAAACTCACGTATGTAAATATGAAATGTAAAACTCAACTATGGCTGTAATCCCCCCCCCCCCCCCCCCCCCCCTTTTCCTTCTGTATCCCTACCCGTTTATATGCAAAATCAATAAAAAAAAAAATGTACCCTCCTCTTTTTGACATTCAGTTGAGCTTATTTAAAAAAGAAACAAACACCTTTCCCTTTCCTCGCATTGTTCCATCTTAAATTGATGGATTCTGGGAGCTGAAGTGGCTTTTTCTGTGAACCACCCACAACAGAAAGACTAAAAAGTCTGCCTAACAAAATTAACCATGGCTCATTCTATTGGGTTTAATATAACTGCCAAAGGAAAAAAAAACCAACTATAATGAACTGCCTATGGGCTGGCAGTCATAAAATCCTGCCCTTACTTTGTTTCATGCTGAAGCAATGTATGCTTTCCGCAGAATATGTGCATGCACATCACCGATCAAGCCACTCTCAGCAAGGCTTTCATGTCTTGAACTAATTTAGACCTTGATCAAGAAACATTAATGTGATAAAACATGCCAAGGAATTATAAATATTTTATTGGCAAAGTATTTTCATAAATACGGGATTTTATATTGTAACAACCCTAGGATGTCAGCACATCAATCAAAATGCTAAAAATACTGATACAAAGAGTAACAGATGGATATTCTGTTAGCCAGCTGTTGAAGAAAAGCGTTAAAGCTGCAATTCCTCTTTGCTTTAAAGATTTTCCAACAATTTCTCACTTAATGCTCACTTAAATGAGCATTCTGTTGCATAGGAACAAAACACTAGGATCATTTCTTCCAGGCAAACAAGCCTCTCAAGGTTAGGGTAAAGTGTACAGCCTGCATGGCTATGCTCCCAATGTGTCCAAACTGCTCAAATCCACTCTGGGTTCATTAAAACTACACCCTTCTGACAGGAAGCCCAACCTCTTTCACAACAGCCTGGACACACTGACAACCTCAGCCTATCCCTTCCTGATGGTGGCCCTGCCTGTAGTTGATAATAAGTTCTGTAAAATCCAACAACTGAATATCTCCTAAAATATGTAATGTAATTAATTGTCAGATTTTCAGAGATATTCAGTTGTTGGATTTTACAGTTGTTTGTGTACATAAAAAACATTAACATCACTTGATGTTAGGAGTTGGGGTTTTGAGGCAAGTTCCAAATCTCTTACCTTAAATTTTATATACACACACATTTATAAGCCCCCCCACACACACGAATATTTCATATTATATATATGTATTTTATATATATATTATAATATATATATATATATATATATTATAATATATATATATATATATTATAATATATATATATATATATATATATATATATATATATATATATATATATATATATATATATATATATATATATATATATAGATAGATAACCCAGCAGTCTCATGATCTGTGCTTTTTCTCTACGCTCTCAAGGTAAGATATAAATCGCCTCAGATTTGTTCGCACGTTATCCAAAACGCACAGTTGATCCATGTTGTATTTTTCTCTTCCATCCTTTCGTATCTGTTTGATAAAGTAATTAAATTAAGTCAGTCTTAAGGGTTATGATGGACAAGCTGTATAATTGCCATAAAAAAAAAAACCCCAGCAACATAAGATTATTTGTAGATGTGCTTAAAATAAAACACAATTCTAAACAGTATAAAGCCACCAACATCAAACTCCTACAAAATGGAAAATGAAAGTCTTGCATACCTTTGTTTTAAAAACTGGCTGGATTTTTCCGAGTTCCTGGAGTAAACTTATTTCTAATGCAGCCTTTTCAGATTCTTCTCCATCTGCAAATACATCAATAAGTGCATCTAATGCACCCCCAGACACCACTAGAGAGGAGTCATTAGCAGCAATTCCAAGAAGCAAGGATCCAATTGCCTAAAAAAAAAAGATTATATTAAGTATGCCTGAATGTTTTGAATAATTTTGGTTTTATATTTACCAATAATGCCTATTAAATTAATATTTAACCTAAAGTATCCATGTCAAGTTGGTTTCACTATAAATTATTTATGATGTACCACTGATTTTCTCCCAATGTGTACTTTAAAGGGGTTTTCCTACAGTACACACATGTATGTACAAGACAACAGCATGATTTTTTATTCCCATGTTTACTGGTGGTGGGAGACAGAGCAAATGGATATAAACTTTCATAGGTAAAGAATGCCTCTTTAAGACACTTAAGGGCAGTGATACAAATCTTTGCTGTCGCAGGCAACTACTCTCCCCACAATGCCATCCCACCGGCTAGAATGTAAGTCGCATGGTATATGAGTTGCTGCGATGTCCCGAAGTCGCCCAAAGATTCCTCTCAAGACAACTTCGGGCTACTTCAGGACAGCGCAGCGATGCGTATGCCATCCCACTGGCGATTTACATTCATATGCCACCCCATGTGGGGACTAATCTCCCTGTGTGCCACTGCTCATCTTAACTGAATTTATGTGATCAGAGCAACAACACAGGGCTGCATCTGCATGTAATCCTGAGTAGTGCCAGCAGAAATTTCAGAATCAACTGAGTATGTCCACATCTAGTCATATTTCCTCCCATTTGTTCAAGATGTTTAGGAAGTAGCGGTTCTTCTATATTATAGACTTATGGTTATGATACAAGTGCGGATTAAAGCTGCCAACATGTTTGGGATCAAGTAACAAAAAGTAACAGTAAAGCTTAATGTACACAGCCAATAAGAACTAAGCTGCTGCTGACCAATAAGATTAAGGGCAAGCCTAGGTTTGTGATGTCGCCATGCTCCCATGTGACCTGTAGTGCCAAGGTGTTATGAAAAATTATAACCTTAAAAGCCTGTTATATCAATTTTGAATTGTATTTATGTGAACAATTCTTAACATTAAAAAACAAATACATTTTCCTTAACCAGAATTATTCTTCAAACATTTTTCTAAAAAGCGGTTACCTTTAATGTATCTGATGTGTTTTCAGTCTTAGCCAAGACACTACCCGTGATACCAAGAATACTGACTGCATTCACTCTTGCACTAGTGTTTTTACTCTGAACACAAACTTCACAGAGACTCATGATCTGTTCTGGCATCATACACTGCAATAAAGCATTAAAATAAAATTATATAATGAAGAATTTAGGAAGCTGTAAGAATAATGCCAGATGCGGCTATTTCTTTGCCTGTGTTAAAACACAGGTGGAAGACTGGCTGTTTCTTCAGCTGGGTTTAAATGCAGGCAGAAGACAGTCAGGCATGGCATTATCTTAAGAGGATGAAGTAGAAAAGAATACAGAAAATATACTGCTTAACAATTCAAAATGAGCATGCTATGCAATGAAGCCCTTTCCGGATACACATATTCTTTAAACACTACAGCCTAAGTCAACCTTTCTTTTCTCTCTCTAAAACAACCCCCAGAATAACATACAGTTGTCCCTGCATTCAGTCTGATCTGGTTTCTGAATTATAAGTTGAAATCTCCAGCTCCTTTCCTCTACTTCCTGGTACAGCGTGAAGACTCGCCCCCTTTTCCTCATAAGCTGTCTTTATCTCTTTGACTATAGGATAGTTGAAGAGGAGAGCCTTTCTGAAAGAGCAACAGTAGGAGCCAGTGCGCACTAGGAGTTTTTTTTCTAAGGACAGCGCTGTCAGTCTGCATGGCTTACTGCTCCTTCATTTCACAGCAAACATGGGAATTATCAGGAAGAGCTCTCTAACTGATGGTGCTGATACAAAACACATACTCTAAACTGCCATTTATCTGAGCTTCGGGACTTACTCACAGTGTACAGCATATATACAATACAACACAAGTCACAATACAAGGCAATTAAATTTCTCATTACACAGCAATTCAGAGCAATTTGTATCAGAATTTAATAATTAGCCCTATATCATCAGCTTCTATGATATGCGTGTCTCATTTTCCACTTAATATTTTGCAATGACACATAAGCTTA